>NW_011494885.1:6735-7604 GCF_000754665.1 Bison bison bison
TGCATCAGGTGGCCAAAATATTGGAGCTTCAGCTTCAGCCCTTCCAATGAATATTCAGGGTTGTTTTCCTTTAGAATTGAGTGGTTTCATCTCCTTGCTGTCTAAAGGACTTTCAGGAGTCTTCTCTGCACCACAATTTGAAAGCATCAGTTCATCACTCAGCCTTCTTTATGGTCCAACTCTCACATCCGTACATGACTACTGGAAAAACCATAGCTTTGACTATAGGGACCTTTGTCAGCAAAATGATGTCTCAGCTTTTTGATATACAGTCTAGGTTTGTCATAGCTTTCCTTCCAAGGAGCAATTGTCTTTCAATTTCATGGCTGCTGTCACCATCCATAGTGATTTTGGGGCCCAGAAAAGTAAAACCTGTTACTGCTTCTACTTTTTCTCCATCTATTTGCCACGAAGTTATGGGACTGAATATCATGATCTTAGTTTTTTGAATATTGAGTTTTAATCCCGTGTCTTTACTCTCCTCTTTCACCTTCATCAAGAGTCTCTTTAGTTCCTCTTTACTTTCTTCCTTTAGAGTGGTATCATTTATATATCTGAGGTTGTTGATGTTTCTCCCTGCCATCTTGATTCCAGCTTGTGATTCATCCAACCTAGCATTTTGAATAATGTACTCTGCCTGTAAGTTAAAGAATCAGGGTGACAATGTACAGCTTTGATGCATTCCTTTCCCAATTTTGAACCAGTCCATTTTTCCATTTAAGGTTTGAGCTATTGCTTCTTGATCCACATACAAGTTTCTCAGGAGACAGGTAAGATGTTCTGATATTCCCATCTCTTTAAGAATTTTCCAAAGTTTGTTGTGACCCACACAGTCAAAGGCATTAGTGTAGTCAATGAAGCAGAAGTAG
>NW_011494885.1:7704-8022 GCF_000754665.1 Bison bison bison
AGCCCAATTCCAGAAAAATAAATGACCAATCAAAAAATGGGACAGAGAACTAAACAGACATTTCTTCAAAGAAGACATACAGATGGCTAACAAATACATGAAAAGATGCTCAACATCTCTCACTGTCAGAGAAATGCAAATCAAAACCGGAATGAGGTACCATCTCAAGCTGGTCAGAATGACTGCTATCCAAAAGTCTACAAGCAATAAATGCTGGAGAGGGCGTGGACAAAAGGGAACCCTCTTACACTGTTTGTGGTAATTCAAGCTAGTACAGCCACTCTGGAGAACAGTGTGGAGATTCCTTAAAAAACTGGA
>NW_011494885.1:8122-8477 GCF_000754665.1 Bison bison bison
TAATAAACTTTGGGTGTTGGTGATGGACAGGGAAGCCTGGCATTCTGCAGTCCATGGAGTTGCAAAGAGTCGGACATGACTGAGCGATTGAACTGAACTGAACTCTCAACCAAGTTGTTTTTTAGAGAAAAACTGACAAAGCAGCAATGGCATATAGTTCTTTTCTAGTGCACATAAATCATTAACCAATGTAGGTCATATTCTGGCTTATAAAACATATCTAAATAAATGTTGTTCAGTTGTGAAGTCATGTACAACTCTTTTTGACCCCACGGACTGCAGCATACCAGGCTTTCCTGTCCTTCACTATCTCCTGGAGTTTGCTCAAATTCATGTCCACTGAGTTGGTGATTCT
>NW_011494885.1:9596-9957 GCF_000754665.1 Bison bison bison
GACCCAGCAATCCCACTGCTGGGCATATACACCGAGGAAACCAGAATTGAAAGAAACTCATGTACCCCTATGTTCATCACAGCACTGTTTATAATAGCCAGGACATGGAAGCAACCTAGATGTCCATCAGCAGATGAATGGATAAGAAAGCTGTGGTACATATACACAATGGAGTATTACTCAGCCATTAAAAAGTATACATTTGAATCAGTTTAATGAGGTGGATGGAACTGGAGCCTATTATACAGAGCGAAGTAAGCAAGAAAGAAAAACACCAATATAGTATGCTAACACATATATATGGGATTTAGAAAGATGATACAGTCCTTTCTAGAGGAGATCAGTCCTGGGTGTTCATTGG
>NW_011494885.1:10057-11738 GCF_000754665.1 Bison bison bison
GCAAAAAGTCGGACACGACTGAGCAACTGAACTGAACTGAACTGAACTGAACCATTACCTATCCTACCCGAAAGTAAAAGAGAAAGAAAGACTATGGTATCTATATAAGGAGACATATATTTAATTTACTTAATTTTAGTAGTGAATTTGTAATGAACATGAAGTGTAGATATCTCTTGGAGATCCTCATTTCATTTCCTTTGAATATATACCCATAGGTAGGACTGGTGAATCATATGGTAGGTGGATCATATGGTAGTAAATTTACTACCATAAATTTACTACCATAAAATTACCATAAATTACCATAAATTTACTACCATAAAATTACTATCTTTCTTTTTTCTTAATATAGGCATTTTATTGCTATGACCCTTCCTCTGTATACTGCTTTTGCTGCATCCTATAAATTTTGTTATGTTATATTTCCATTTTTGCTTCAAGATAATTTTTGCTTTTCCTTTTGATTGCATATTTGACACGTTTGTTTCAGGACTGTTTTTTAATTTCAAAATGTCTTTGGATTATTCAGTATTCCTTATGTTAGTGATTTCTAGTTTCATACCCTTGTGTTTGGAAAAGTTATATGGTATGATTTAAATGTTTTAAAATTTTCAGACATTTGTTTCATGACCTATGTATTGATCCATCCTGGAGAATGTCCCATATAAACCTAAGAATAATGTATATTATAAGGCTCTTGGGTGGAATGTGCCATATATATCTGTTAGGTTTATTTGGTGTAAAGTATAATTTAAATCTAATGTTTCCTGATTTTCCTTCTTGATAATCTATCCATTTTTATAAGTGGGCTATTGAAGTCCAGTACTAGTATCATATTGTCTGTTTCTCACTTCAGACATGTTAATATTTGCTTACTACATTTATGTGCTCCAGTGCTGGGTGCGTATAATAAAATTGTTATATCCTCTTGAGGAATTGATCCTTTTGTCATTATACAGATGATCCTTGAGTAATGTAGGTTTTAACTGAATTCTTCCATTTACATGTGGATATTTTTCAGTAGTAAATACTGGATACTATACAATCTGCAGTTGGTTGAATCCCTGGGTGTAGAAGAACCATGGATATAGAGGGAGGACAGTAGGTTTTGTATAGTCTAACTCCAAGATTGTTTGACAGTCAACTCTATAATGACCTCCTTTGTTTCTTGTTAGCATTTTTGATTTAATGTCTATTGTGCCTGGTGTAAGTGTGGGTACCTCTGCTCTGTTTTGGTTTTCATTTGTTTACAACATCTTTTCTCTGTGTCCTTGCTGTTTCCTATAGACAGCAGCTTATAAAGTATAAGGTAGTTAGGTTTTGTTTTTTTATCCATTCAGATACTCAGTGAGTTTTGATCAGATAACTTATCCAATAAATTTAAGGTAATTATTGATAGGCAAGGACTTACTATTGCCATCTTTAATAATAATAATAATAATATAATTGTTGTTACTAGTAATAAATATTATTACTAATAATAATTATTGTTAAGTCCCTGGGATTCTCCAGGTAAGAACACTGGAGTGGGTTGCCATTTCCTTCTCCAGTGCATGAAAGGAAAAGTGAAAGTGAAGTTGCTCAGTCATGTCTGACTCTTAGCGACCCCATGGACTGCAGCCTACCAGGCTCCTTCATCCATGGGATTTTCCAGGCAAGAGTACTGGAGTGGGATGCC
>NW_011494885.1:11838-12996 GCF_000754665.1 Bison bison bison
CATTCATGTATTTGTTATATAATATTTTGTTTTATAGTCATATAAGTTTGTTAATGTTTTCTGCACCTTCTTGGAACTTCTCATTTTGTTCTTGTAGTATTTTCCTGATATCATTAAATTGTTCATCTGCATTCTTTTGTATCTCTCTAAGTACCTCTAGAACAATTATTTTGAATTCGTTGTCTAGAGGTTTCTGTATTTTCATTTATTTGGGGTCAATAACTAAAAGTTTATTGTATTCCTTTGCTACATTCATATTTTCCTGGTTCTTTATGATCTCTGTAGCCTTATGTAGGTGACTGAGCATTTTAAAGAAACCACCAACTCTTCCAGACATTATGAAGTGACTTTCGAAAGGAGAAACCTTCATGTATGAATGGGGACATGCTTGACCGTGTGTCTAGTGATGGAGGGCATTGAATACGGATGGTGTATTTTGACTCCAGGTCCAGGGAGCATGGATACTTGTTGGTTTATGCCACTGTGTTCCACTCCATCTGTAGCTGTGTGGTCCTTGGCAAGCACTACAGAGGGTTCACAGAGACTCAAACAGCAGCATAGTTCTTCAGCAGTGACTTCAGGTCCAGTTGCTAAGGCCTAAGGCAGGCAATTGAATGATGTGCCCGTGCTTGATGGTGGGGGCCAGCTGCTGGTGCCTGCGTAGAGCCAGTGACAGTTGCAAACACAGATGCAGTGGTGGGATCTCGGGAAAGCAACAAGGGTCAGGGCCAAGTGCAGATACGGGCAGATATAGAGGCCTGAATATTCACCATGCAGTACCAGTTGTTTTTCTGATTCTCACTATGGGCACATGGTAGAAGACACCAGTGTTGGAAGTCAGATTCAGGGAATACAGGTGCCCAATTGGAACGGCTAGCAGTAGGTGAACCCAGTGGTGTAGGCTGGAGACAGGGTATAGGGCTGGATTTGGGCCCACATATGGCCGTCTGCATGCTCTCCTGTGACTGCATGGTCTCTTCATGGGCACACAATTGGTAGTGGAAGCTGGTGATAGGGAGTCAGAACAGGAATGTTCAGGGGCATAGATGGAGGGGCTAGCAACAGATGAGCTCAGTGGTGCAAGTCAGTGACAGAAGACAGGTTCAGATCCAGACCCACAGTTAGCTGTGGGAGGCCTGGCCCTCAGTGCCCTCCATA
>NW_011494885.1:13096-13421 GCF_000754665.1 Bison bison bison
GGGCTGTTGGGGTGGTGCAGAGGTAGGGAGCAGTGAGGGACCCAAGCACCTGGTATCAGCAAACATGAAAACATGTGGAGCCAAACCTAGTGAAATCTGCAGAGGTCTGTGGTGGCTGTGTGGACTACTGGTGAAAACTGTGGGTGAAATTGTCTCCAGGGCAGGTCACTGGTTACCATGTTTGCTCCCACTGTGTAGCAATCATAGCCCCTGCTTTTCTTCCTTGTTGCTAAATGTCTCTTACATCTCAGCTTTGTCATCTCTGGGTGGAATGAACCAAAGCAAGTCCTTCTTATACTGCCCTATGAGGCTGGGGAAGCTGGTC
>NW_011494885.1:14379-15275 GCF_000754665.1 Bison bison bison
TCCTTCTTATACTGCCCTATGAGGCTGGGGAAGCTGGTCTTTTACCCCATTCTCCTTTTATGATGAGAGAAACTCTATCTTGCTGAGGAAGTCCCCCTTAGAGCTGATCAATGCTGGTTTTGGAGATGGAATGATTCAGGCAACATGGAACTGTTTCCTGTATCCATTTTGTGAGGTTATTCTCAGATTTTTGGTTGTTCTCTGTTGCTCAAAGTCCTTATGTGGACTCAAGGGCTCTCCTAGAACTATTTTTGTTCTTGGATAACTATCTAACTGTTGGTCTTTGTGGGAGGACAGAGTCTGGGGTCTCTGACTCTTTTATTAATCTCACTCTTTTCTCAGGTTACTGAAAGGATTCCTTGTTGAGTTCTTTGTTGAGTCTTTGTTGAGCAAAATATCTTATCAACAGAGCAGTGACAAGAGGAACATTAACTTGGATCTAGCCCAGCTATGAAATCAACAAATTGCTGTGTCTATTTATATGAGACATGAACAATTAGAGAAGTGACTACAGCACCGCAAATGGTCATGTCAAGTCTTCTTCTAGGCTAGGAACCTTCACTTCTTATCAGTGTAATGAAGTTGTTTTCTCTTTCTTCTTCAGCAAAATATTTTTCAATGAAAGTGGTTAAGGGATGAGATATATCTGTATCTGTTAGGAAATCTGGGGGAGAGCATGCTGAAGTGTTTTGAAAATAATGTATCTTCAACTCAGGAACAGATGCCTCATTTCTGTTGGGTCTAATAGGGGGTCTCTATTGTACCCTTTGGAGAAGGCAATGACAACCCACTCCAGTACTCTTGCCTGGAAAATCCCATGGATGGAGGAACCTGGTAGGCTGCAGCCCATGGGGTCGCTAAGTCGGACACGATTGAGCAAATTCACTTTCACTTTT
>NW_011494885.1:15375-16416 GCF_000754665.1 Bison bison bison
GACTTCACTTTCACTTTTCGCTTTCATGCATTGGAGAAGGAAATGGCACTTTCCACTCCAGTATTCTTGCCTGGAGGATCCCAGGGACGGGGGAGCCTGGTGGGCTGCTGTCTGTGGGGTCACACAGAGTCAGACATGACTGAAGTGACTTAGCAACACTGTACCCTTAGGACAACCTTCTCCCATGGTTCATTGAAAGAATTTGACAACCTGCCAGCTGTGTTTCTGGTTCCCCAAGTCTTCCTTTCTCTGCCCATCAGAACAGTTTTTCAGGCAAGTAAGCATTCCACATTAAATTGTGAGCTCCATTCTGAGCAAATGCCATGTTGATTAATCTTGGGTTTTTTTCCTCCACAAACCCAGTATAGTATCTGACTCAGAACAGTTCCTCCATAAATAATATTTAAGGAAAATCAAACCCATCTAAGTTTCATGCTATTACTTGAGGATTCTGTGGTCCTTAGGAGAAAAGAACTATTGATAAGTTAATCAGGTGAAAGGGTATGTACACTAGCTGACATGTTACCTCTTAATCTACCTACAGTGTACAAATGTCCAAAAAAGGCTCTCACCAGGTGAATATGATTGTTGGAAATATCATACTGGCATATGAGAGCAAATAAAGTGAATTTTCCATGAAAACTGAATCAACTTGCAAACTTTAGATGTACAGACAGATTTGTATGTAGGCTGCCTATAAAGCCTAGTCTAGTCTATATGAAAGAATGGTCTGTGAAACTTTAAAATATACAGAGTGACTCATAAACAGTAGAAAACTTCATAGATTCATTTCTTAGGTACTAGATTATATATTAACATGTAGTATGTACCAAATTATAGAGCTATACTGACATTTGGCTCCTTCCCATGTGGCTCAGTAGTAAAGAATTCACCTGCAATGCAGGAGATGCAGGTTTGATCTGCCAAGAAGATCCCCTGGAGAAGGAAATGGCTACACACTCCAGTATTCTTGCCTGGGAAATTCCATGGACAGAGGAGCCTGGTGGGCTACAGTCCATATGGTCACAAAGAGTCATACAC
>NW_011494885.1:16516-19093 GCF_000754665.1 Bison bison bison
ATTTCATTTTCCAAATGCATGAAAGTGAAAAGTGAAAGTGAAGTCGCTCAGTCATGTCCGACTCTTCACGACCCCATGGACTGCAGCCCACCAGGCTCCTCCGTCCATGGGATTTTCCAGGCAAGAGTACTGGAGTGGGGTGTCATTGCCTTCTCCGCTGATGGAGGGATAACAGACAAAATGATACCTAATGCAGTTTCGGTCATATAGAAAGGAATTTTGCATGTTACCTCATATTCATTGAAGAGGTTACATTTTATTGAAATGAAAAAGTGAACCACTATAATTTCCCACTTATGAGACAATGGAAACCAATGTGACACATGTAGAAATGCTGTCAAAAGTTAACATCATTTGTTCATTTCTTGCACATGGGAATTTAGTCTTTTATTTATTTATTTTTGTATGGACTTTGACAATAATCCCATATCAAATGGAGAGTGACTTTTCTCCTGAAACTTCACTTCCAGAAGTACGAGTCTCTGTTATTTCCTTAACAAGTTTGGAAATCACCTAATAAACATCTAACATGACATTGCATGTATGCTCAGTTGCTCAGTAGTGTCCGACTCTTTTGTGATTCCATGGACTGTGGCCCACCAGACTCCTCTGTCCACAGAATTTTCCAGGCAGGAATACTGGAGTGGGTTGCCATTTCCTTCTCCAGGGAATATTCCTGACCCAGGGGTTGAACCTGAGTCTCTTTCATCTTCTGCTTTGGCAGGAAGATTCTTTACCACTGAGCCACCCAGGAAGCCCTTACCATGACATTTAGACTGGATATAATGTTTAAGGGCTTCCCCGGTGGCTCAGAGAGTAAAGAATCTGCTTGCAATGTGGGAGACCTGGGTTCAGTCCCTGGGTTGAGAAGATCCCATGGAGGAGGGCATGGCAACCCACTCCAGTATTCTTGCCTAGAGAATCCCCATGGACAGCGGAGCCTGTCGGGCTACCGTCCATGGGGTCGCAAAGAGTTGGACATGACTGAGTGACAAAGAACACACCTAATGTTTAAACTTTGACCTACCTTGAAACCATTGACCACCCACATCTTCAGTTATCACACTGTAAATCTTTTCTCTTACAGAAGTGATGCATTCAGAACTTTGTGGTTTGTACCACTTCTTTCTTAAAGGCTTGAGGAAAGCAAAGAACACAATCTGGCTGCTGTTCCTACCATGACAGTCTGGGATAAATTACTATAGGACTGAATGTGGGTGTATGGAATAAAGAATAAGTATTGAGCTTTGGTAAGATTATAAAAATAATTGTGATAGTTTTTTTATAAATTAGTTTGGCTATATTTATGCTCATATATAACACAATTACTAAGTAATTAATTTTGAAAACTGTTTAATTATTTTCTGAATCATCCATATATGTGCCTGGGGAACAATCCTTCTTATATATTAAGACGGGCTTTGTGCTAGCCATCTACATATTTAAAATGCTCCAAGAAAATGTAACTTTGAAATCAGGATGGAAAACCCCTCGGAAAGTCATTACTGTTTGCCCTTATTCTTTTATCCAATCTAGATGGATAATACCAACCTTTATGATGCTTTGCTACCAAACTTTATGGCCCTCTGCAATCCCCACCCCAAATTAGCAAATATATACACATGAGTGTGTACATGCCCACACACGTGTACATACAGGTAAATATGCATCTTGAAACTGAGTATTCAGAGCTGCCAGAGACTAAATTATGCCTCTTCCCAACAGTTTTCTGAAGATCTTTATAACACCATTATGGTGATATTTACTTAATTACATATCATAATTTCATAACTGTACATTGTAATTATATGATTCCATGTGTTTACACTCAACAGACAATTAGATACAATCACCCTTAGCACATAAATGCATGATGGCAAAAAGTTACTTTATGGAAACCAGGAGTCTACATAGAAAGTGAAGTGGATTTAAGGCTATTCTGACATTTTCTGTCAGGCAATGATCATGATGTGCAACGAGCAAGTCACCTTGCATGAAGGTGGAGAAAGCTTTGGAAAAGTATTCTAACTGAAGAAAATGGAAGTAAAAAAAAATCAGGGAAAGCTTTTCTGGTTAGATTTGGAGGATCAGTTAATACTGAATTTAACTGAGTTAAATACTGAAAATGACTGATAATAGATTTCAGTTAATACTCAAATTAATATTTTAGAATTTTTATCTTTTTGACCATGTCAATACCTGTTTGGTTATTGATGCATGGCAGTTTCATTATATGTAGATAGCCCATTTGAGACACCCAGACTTCTATCTTTTCTGCATATGCATTTATTCACTCATTCATCCTTTGTTTGCAGATTGTATGTTGAGTACCTGTCACATACTGAGATATCAGTTAAACACTGGTCCATGTCCTCATTCTTCAGGCAGCACTATTGCCTCTGGTGTGTAGTGCTTTGACCTTCTTCCGCAGTGTGAAATATTCATCCTCTTCCCATCAAAACTTCCCTGTGGTATGTCTTTCTTTTATGGCTGGATTGTTATTTAGCTGGTAGTGAGTTGTCAGGGTCTCAGAAGTAAAACAAAACAAAACAACATATACTCAGGTATTATGGAGTT
>NW_011494885.1:19193-19457 GCF_000754665.1 Bison bison bison
ACTTTCTGCCATAAGGGTGGTATCATCTGCATATCTGAGGTTATTTATATTTCTCCTGGCAATCTTGATTCCAGCTTGTGCTTCATCCAGCCCAGCTTTTCTCATGAGGTACTCTGCATATAAGTTAAGTAAGCAGGGTGACAATAAACAGACTTAACATACTCCTTTCCCAATTTGGAACCAGTCTGTTGTTCAATGTCCAGTTCCAACTGTTGCTTCTTGACCTGCATACAGATTTATCAGGAGGCAGGTCAGATGGTCTGG
>NW_011494885.1:19557-20501 GCF_000754665.1 Bison bison bison
TTATGGAGTTAAGTGATCATTTTAGTGCCCTGTCTGGAGCTCATCAATAGAGTGATTCCAAGTGCTGTGTCTACTCAGACCTAAAGCTACAAGCCAAGGAGGCAGTGCATATCATCCTGAAGCAGAACACTGTCTTAAAGTCTGTCTCCACCACTTCCATTGGACTGTGTGTTCCTTAAGGAAATAGGTACCATCTGAATAATAATCAGTGTATGGGCCTTTTGTGGGACAAGTCATCTGGGTATGATTTCTAAGCCTCTGAATGAAGAGGGTTCATAATAAGCAGGGTTATTCCTGCCTGTATTTCTTCTCTGTAATAACCAGAAGTGAACAATTTTCCACATGAGTACTCATCATACATTCTACCAATTCTAACATTCTTTATATCAAATATCTATAGTTCTTATTCTATTTTGCTTACCAGCTACCAATTATCATCACTATTCTAAAGGCGCTTGATTTAAATAGCTGTTAACTACTCAATTGGAAACAAATACTAGCCATTTCACAGTAAGCAAATGCCTAACCCCCAAGATAATCTATAATTTAAAGAAATTTTGCGGTAAAATATTTTCTAAAAGTAAAATTACAGAATTGTAGAATCTTGGAATACAAAGGAATTTAGAGGTCATTTGGTCTAGACTTCTAGTTTCCATTGAATACAGAAATCTACACTATTACATATTTAGAAGGTAGGCATTTTCAGCTCAGTTCAATTGCCTCAGCTCTGTCTGACCCTTTGATACCCCATGGACTGCAGCACGCCAGCCCTCCCTGTCCATCACCAACTCCTGGAGCCTACTCAAACTCATATCCATTGTGTTGGTGATGCCAGCCAACCATCTCATCCTCTGTCATCCCTTTCTCCTCCTGCCTTCAGTCTTTCCCAGCATCAGGGTCTTTTCCAATGAGTCGGTTCTTTGCATCAGATGGCCAAAGTATTG
>NW_011494885.1:21374-23463 GCF_000754665.1 Bison bison bison
GAAGAGTGATCACCCCATCGTGGTTATCTGGTTCATGAAGATCTTTTTTGTATAGTTCTTCTGTGTATTCTTGCCACCACTTTAATATCTTCTGCTTCTGGTAGGTCCATACCATTTCTGTTCTTTATTGTGCCCATCTTTGCGTGAAATGTTCCCTTGGTATCTCTAATTTTATTGAAGAGATCTCTAGTCTTTCCCATTCTATTTTTCCCCTCTATTTCTTTGCATTGATTGCTGAGGAAGTCTTTCTTATCTCTCCTTGCTATTCTTTGGAACTCTGCATTTAAATGGGTATATCTTTCCTTTTCTCCTTTGCTTTTCGCTTCTCTTCTTTTCTCAGCTATTTGTAAGGCCTCCTCAGACAACCATTTTGCCTTTTTTGCATTTCTTTTTCTTGTTCATGGTCTTGATCCCTGCTTCCTGTATAATGTCATGAGTCTCCATCCATAGTTCTTCAGGCACTCTGTCTATCCAATCTAATTCCTTGAATCTATTTCTCATTTCCACTGTATAATCATAAGGGATTTGATTTAGGTCATACCTGAATGATCTAGTGGTTTTCTGTACTTTCTTCAATTTAAGTCTGAATTTGGCAATAAGGAGTTCATGATCTGAGCCACAGTCAGCTCCCTGTCTTGTTTTTGCTGACTGTATAGATCATTTAATCTGGTTTATCATTTCAAGCAAGGCACTCAGTATTATACAAGGCAATCTCCTTTGTATTGACCTCCTTACATTGAATTGAACCATACCTCCTCTTAACTTTTCATTGCTTCTAATTGTGCTCTGGGAGCTACACAGAATAAGTCTATATCTTGTTTCACATGACAGCTCTTCAGATAGGTAACTTCCATCATTTCTCAACTTCTGCTTCCATTTCTTTGTTTTTGCCATCTAGATATTGTCAGGCTTTCAAATATTCTTTATATGTTATAGTTTTAAAACTACTTAGCCCCATATATCTTGAAAATGAGAGATACCTTTTTCTGGGTTGACTTGACCAGGTCATAGAGGGGAGAGCCTTTAAAATTGTTCCCCTCTATGGGAAGATCTTTTTCTTCCTAAGTACAGAACTATTGTTTTTAAATTATTTGATTTATCATTACAGTCTATTGACATGTCTTTGAATCAAGATTTTGTTACATTAACTATCTCTTTTTACTTTAATTTATAAACATGTTCATGTTTGAGCTTTCTCAGATTCTCGAAGTTAATGAGAGAGTGAGTAAGATCTATAAGAGGAACCTGTTCATCCAAGTTGCCATTGATTTATTCTTCAGAATGCATACTCTGCCAATGGTCATCCAGCTTCATGAGTATCTACTTAACTGAGTCCAGTCAGCATCATTCCGTGCAGTTGCCAGAGTTATTACATTCTTTTCTGAAATAGATGTGAATTGTAATTGTAACATTCAGCAAATCTGCCAGCCAAGTAACACTATGGAAAAAAGAAACAAACATGAATTTTAGAGAATACATATTGGCTGATTTCATAAATGCCGCCAAAGTAACCTGCTTATTAACCCATTCTTGAATTTTTCTGGAAATAAATATTTCTATCAATTTTTCTCCTAGAATCCAACAATTTATTGCTTTTGAAAATTAAGATATTTATTCATGTTTAGTCTTCAGATTCCTTTCTCATTGCTGGTCATCTGTCAAAGACCAATAGAAGTAGTTTAGCAAATGTAAATAAACATTCTCTCCTTCACAACTGAATTAAACAGAGTCTTCCTTATATCAACCTAGTGTTGCTCATTATAGTATTTAGATGCTATTTAGGATTTAATCCCTTGTTGAGAATACTTTCTGAACCCTTCCAACATGAGCATATTCATATAAGATTCACTTATTAGATATGCCTCTTTTTGAATTTTAATTTATTTTTTTAATTGGAGGAGTCTCACTGTTTGTAGATGACATGATACTATATGTATAAACTCCCAAAGATGCCACCAGAGAATTACTAGAGCTAATCAATGAATATAGTAATGTCATGGGATATAAAATTAAAACACAAAAATTGCTTGCATTCCTATATACTAACAATGAAAAATCAGAAAGAGAAGTTATAGAAACAGTCCCATTT
>NW_011494885.1:23563-24254 GCF_000754665.1 Bison bison bison
ATTAAAGAAACAATCCCATTTATCCTTGCAACAAAAATAATAAAATACCTGGAAATACCTACCTTAAGAAACAAAAGACCTATGTGCAGAAAGCTATAAGACACTGATTAAAGAAATCAAAGATACACAAACATGTTGAGAGATATATCGGGTTCTTGGACTAGAAGAATCAATACTGTGAAAATGGCTATATTACTCAAAGCAAACTACAGATTCAAAGCAATCCCTATCTAACTACCAATTATATTTTTCACAGAAGTAGAGCAAAAGATTTCATAATATTTTTCAAAGCAATCTTGCAAAAGAAAAACAAAGCTGGAAAAATCAACCTTCCTGACTTCAGACTATACTACAAAGCAGCAGTCCTGAAAATGCTATGGTATGAGCACAAAAACAGAAATATAGACTGATAGAACAAGATAGAAAGCCCAGAGGTAAACCTGTGCACCTATGAGCAGCTTATCTTTGACAAAGGGGGCAAAAATATACAATAGAGAAAAGACAGTCTCTTCAACAAGTGGTGCTGGGAAAAGTGAACAGTTACACGTAAAAGAATTAAATTAGAACACTTCCTAATACCATGTGAGTATGAGGTGCATGCTCAGTCATATCCAACTATTTGTGACTCCATGGACTGTAGCCCACCAGGCTCTTCTTTCCATGGAATTTTCTAGGCAAGAATACTGGAGTG
>NW_011494885.1:24354-27808 GCF_000754665.1 Bison bison bison
GTTCTTTACCAGTTGAGCCACGATACAAAAGGTTAAACTCAAAATGGATTAAAGACCTACATGTAAGACCAGAAACTAGTTATGCTTCTTTAGATGAATTTACAATGACTCCAGAAGCATGGAACTCCTGGGAAGCATATTCATTTAACCTACTCACCATA
The DNA here is from genome assembly GCF_000754665.1 of Bison bison bison. Classification (NCBI taxonomy): domain Eukaryota; kingdom Metazoa; phylum Chordata; class Mammalia; order Artiodactyla; family Bovidae; genus Bison; species Bison bison. The sequence continues at coordinate 24,516 of NW_011494885.1, forward strand.
GATTAAATGAAACATATTCATTTAACCTACAGCTGTAGGTTACATCTGACTAAAACTATGTTAGAGTTGTCCTAGCACCTTTTCAGTTCTTTACCTTTTCTACACTTACCATACACCAAGAATTTCTACATCTTTGCAATCCTTATGTACCTTTCTTACTGTACTGTACAGATAAGACAAACAGATAAACTTTTCATTGCCTTCTTTATTACTAGCTGGAGTTTCCCTTCTCCTCATCCTCTTCTCCTTCTCGTCCTGCTAGTAGCCCAGGGTTCTCATGCTGATTCCTAAAATCCAAAAATCCCCTTGTGGTGTCTCACTAGGCCTTGACAGGGTTCCATACTTTAGGCATTCTCTTAGCCTAATTTTCTCACAGACAAAATAGTCTCCTGGGTTTTTACTCTCTACCATGTAGTAGATAAATTAATTTCTACAATTAAGTTAGCTAAATAGGTTGTCACCCATCTCAGGTAAAATAATGTCAACCTGGAGGAAATGCGCTTGACTCAAGAGGCTGTTAAATATTGCTTTGGATGGTATTAGTTGCAGACATCAAGGCATACTGGGGTAGGGGAGTGGCAGAAATTATATTTTAGAACAAATCAACCTTCTAGTGGTGTTCCCGAGAATGGAACACTATATAGATACATTTACTTTGCCATGATACTTTGCAGGTAAAAGTGAGGTTGAGGTGTGTTCTGTTGACTTATGCCATGCTTGTGATAAATTGGAGAATGGGGAAAATACGACAGAAAATGTTTTGGACTCAACCGATTGAATTTCAAACACCAGTCTCCTCTGGACTTTTAACAGCAGTCTATGGTCTATTTCCTGGGTTATGATATCGGGCTGTAATGTTCTCATCATGGCTCTTTCTTCTCTAGAGGTAGTAAATAGTCTTGTGTCACCTTCTCAAGCCTCAGTTAGGCATGAAGGCTGGAAAAATACTCTTCTCAGTCCTGGTGGGGTAAGAAAGAGTTAATTAGAGCAGAATGACTTTTTGTCTTCCCTGGCTTCAGCTTAAGTACATCTGCATTTCTCTTTTTCTGTATCACCTTTTCTCAATTCTGAATTTTCAGTGAGAGAAAAAGCAGCTGATGGCTGCTTCTTGGATGATAGGTTTCATGGCCACATTAGAAGCAATCCTGAGAAATCTGGGTGCTGGGATTTGTGACATATAATTGACAAGAATAGCCTATTTAATCAGAACACCTCCCACTTCGTGATTATTAAAGAAAATCTTGATTTAAAAAGATACAACCATATGGAAAAGTACATTAAATTATTCTCTGTCTGAAAAATACATGCATCACACACACACACACACACACACACAAACTCCACAAGCACACACGTAGGACCTTACTTCCTACATTTCTCCCTATTTTGTCAATTTTGCCATCATAGAATCTAAAGTTGGAGTCAGAAGAAGTGAGCAAAGGTGCACAGTTGACTTGATATAATAATCTGTGGCCTTCTCATTCTGTCTTCCTTTTTCTGTAGTTCTCCATAGCTCTATTGACATCTCTGGTACACTTCAGCAATGCAAGGGTCACATTGCATGTACAAGAAACTAGATTTAGAGAATTTAATGCTTAGGGACACTGGGAAATTGATAGAAGACAGGTAGTTAAAGCACTTAAAATAGGGTCTTCATATTCATAGCTTAATACCAGAAGCTTCAAAGAAGACAGACTGTTTCATATAGAAAGAATTGGATTTAAATCTAGCTTCCTGGCTCTTCCTCATTTAAACCTCTCTGAGCCTCTATTTTATCTGTAAATTGTAGGATTACTGTGCATATTAAAGGAGATAATATATAGAAAGGAGCCTATTGAAATTTTGGATACAAAATAAAGATTAAAGTAAAGTTTTTTCCCCAAGGAAATAGAGGAGGAAGTGATGGAGGGAGAATAAACCAATATTTATTGAAATTCTACATACTCAGTTGGAAATAAGGGCTCAGGTAGCATAAATAGTGTAGTGTTTTTTTTTTTTTTTTTTTGGAATTCTTACCTATACTGGATGATAATCTCACCTATGGCATTCAATAAATTAAGGAAGGAATAAATATTTGCAAAATGATTTCTTGCTGACTATATAAGTGTGAGAGCACCATAATGTTACTATTGTGATTTTTAAACGTTTTCAGCATCAGTCATTATGGAAGGGATTTTGTTCATAACCTGCTCCCAAACAAGTTTAGTACCTTGATTTTTGTGACTATATGATTCAACCAAGCTTTCTAAACTCAAATATCCTTAAAAAATTAACTTTATAACTATAATTCCATTAGTATTTTTGTCTTAGTTCTGTGTTTTACTTAGATTTTCATCATCAGTGTTTTTACCACAATGTCTACATTTCTGAAATAATTTATCTTATCTATCTTTATTTAACCAGATTTTATCATCAGGTAATTTTTTCATGGATAACTAGACTTGCTGTAGTCTCTGATGTTCTTGCTTGCTACAGATATTCTTCAGCCTTTGTTCTGAAGGACATCTTGCCTAGATTGTATTTGGATCACTCATTACTTCAAACAGAACTTGGTAGATATTGTTTTACTATCTGTGGAGAATTCTGATATCAGCCAACTCTTTCCTCTTATACATAGTCTGTTTAATGCCTATGCATGTTATTTCTTTTATTAACATTGAAACTCAATGATTTAATCAGATTGTTCATTGATTTGCGTCTATCAATTTCTGTATCAATATATTTTGGGGAACATGTGTTATCTTCTTCTACAGAGTCAGTTCTTTTTTCAGAGAAATATTCTTGTAAAGCTTCATATGTATATTATGAATATGTATGCAATATATTATTATACGCACACATAAACACATTTGGATCCCTGATTGGATTGTCTTTGCCTGATGCACACATATATGCACACACCTCAAATCTTATCTCTAATTGTTTTATTATCTTTTTCTACTGGATTCCCTGTGATTACTTGAGGTACTTTCTTTTTTTCAGTAATTCATCTGTTTTGTGAGTATTAAATGTTTATTAGTTCTATAATGGTATTGTTTTGATCATTGGTTTGGTTTGTTATCTCAGTTGTCATTTCAATGTGGTGTCTTAATTTTCTCATCTCTGGGACATTATTTCAGTTCAGTTGCTCAGTCGTGTCCAACTCTTTGCGACCCCATGGACTGCAGCACGCCAGGCTTCCCTGTCCATCAGCAACTCCTGGAGCTTACTCAAACTCATGTCCATCGAGTCAGTTATGCCATTCAATTATCTCATCCTCTGTCATCACCTTCTCTTCCTGCCTTCAATCTTTC
>NW_011494885.1:27908-28999 GCF_000754665.1 Bison bison bison
TTCTCATAACTTTTCTTCCAAGGAGTGTGTTTTAATTTCATGGCTGCAGTCGCCATCTACAGTGATTTTAGAGCCCAAGAAGGTAAAGTCTGTCACTGTTTCCATTGTTTCCCCATCTATTTGCCATGAAGTGATGGGATTGGATGCTATGACCTTAGATTTCTGAATGTTGAGTTTTAAGCCAACTTTTTCACTCTCCTCTTTCACTTTCATCAAGAGGCTCTTTAGTTCCTCTTTGCTTTCTGCCATAAAGGTGGTGTCATCTGCATATCTGAGGTTATTGATATTTCTCCCTGCAATCTTGATTCCAGTTTGTTCTCTGGGACATTATTCCACTGAAATTGCATTTTTATTAAATTCTTTCATTGCATGAAGTACACAAAAGGTAAGGCATTTTCTTCCCTTCATTTGAAGATGTCTGTTTTTTCACATTGGATTATTCACTCCTTTTTCCATGTGTTAAATTGGGTTCTTCAGAAACAGCCCCTGAGAGGGAAGATTCCTAGGTAAGTAATTTTTTAAAGTAGAAAGTACTGTCAGGGGAAATTCCAGGAGAAGCAAGAAAAGGACAGTGAGAAGCCATGCATTGATGTGTCTTAGGCAAAGACTTACAGAAGGTAGATTCAGCTTATGTAGAGAGATTCTAGAATGTAAATTACAGCTCAAAGTTCCCTCAAACAAACTCAAGAACAGCTTTCATACTCTTTTCACCTATCAGCCATTGACTAATCCCAGATTGATTGAGGTAGAGGGAAAGAGATCAATACATTCTTGAGAGCTTCCATTTCTGCTGGAATATAGGCAAAGTAGAATCTAATGGAGAAGGAAACGGCAACCCACTCCAGTGTTCTTGCCTGGAGAATCCCAGGGACGGGGGAGCCTGGTGGGCTGCCGTCTCTGGGGTCGCACAGAGTCGGACACGACTAAGGTGACTTAGCAGCAGCAGCAGCAGCAGAATCTAATAGCCTGAAGGGCAGACCTCTGTAAAAGAGCCTTTGATGAAAGTTTTTAGAAACAAATTCACCTCAAAGAAAAGGACACACAAAAAAACATGTAAGAAAGGATTTGAGGTGGTCTAGATGGAGAAGGAA
>NW_011494885.1:29099-29428 GCF_000754665.1 Bison bison bison
CCCAGCATCAGAGTCTTTTCCAATGAGTCAGTCTTTCACATCGGTGGCCAAAGTATTGCAGTTTCAACATCAGTCCTTCTAACGAATATTCAGGACTGATTTCCCTTAGGTTTGATCTTCTTGCTGTCCAAGGGACTCTCAAGAGTCTTCTCCAACACCACAGTTCAAAAACATCAGTTCTTTGGTGGTCAGCTTTCTTTGGGATCCAACTCTCACATTCATACATGACTACTGGAAAAACCATAGCTTTAACTAGACCGACCTTTGTCGATAAATTAATGTCTCTGCTTTTCAATATGCTGTCTAGGTTTCTCATAGCTTTTCTTCCA
>NW_011494885.1:29528-32179 GCF_000754665.1 Bison bison bison
GAAGTTTAGATGGAGAAGGAAATGGCAGCCCACTCCAGTGTTCTTGCCTGGAGAATCCCAGGGATGGCGGAGCCTGGTGGGCTGCTGTCCATCGGGTCGCACAGAGTTGGACACGACTGAAGCGGCTTAGCAGCAGCAGCTGCAGCAGCAGCAGGAGGAGCAGGAAGACTGTCTGCTACACTTGCTATATTATTCTCATTTATTATTTTTAATGAGTTTGTGACCATGCAGTTCCTTTCATATTGCCTATTGGTCATTCTTACCATGTGTGAACTCTATTCAGGTGTTTCATTTTAGATGAAATGTCCTTTACTTAATATTATATTTGAATCCTATTGTTCTTTATATCCCAAGTATATTTTGAGAAATGTGGCAAAGAATGTTGGGGTAGGTGGAAGGAAGAGCTTCACTGCTCACAGATATAACTTTGTTTGGATGGCATGGATTCTGCTGTTTCTTCAACAGTTGTTTAAGAGGTCATATATCTGGACTCAGCCCACCAACTTGGAGAATATATTGTATTCCTCTATGGGAATATGCTAGAAATTTTAGATGAGTTCTATAATTTGTTATGGAACCCTGAAAAATGTCACTGTTTTCTTGCCTTTGGTTAATTCTTGATGATTCTAAGTATGGACTCCTACTCTTAAAGATCTTACAGTTTTTCCCTGGGATTTGTCAGTTTATTTTTGTCCAGATATGAAGTTTGTTCATACTCTGAATCTGTTGATCTGCGGCCTTTCCTCAGAATGAAATTTGTAAGAACACAAAGAACCCCACTATAATATTTTGTTTCTTTCTTTGGCTATCACTTTTCAAAGTTAATATTATAATAAGTTTTTATTATTTAATTAATATGGATGATGCTCTGGAATTTCTTTTGCTCATTTATTTGTTCATTTAAGGAGAGAGGTTCTGTGATCTAGAGATTTATTCTATTACAAGTGAGATATTTACTGTCTTTTCAATCAGAAGTTTTCCTATTTGTTTTAGTAAAGTAGAATAAAATCCTTCCTATGAAATTTCCTTCATATGTTTGCATCTTTACCTCTAGCTTATGGATGTTGAAAATCACCCAATGGTCTTTGCATCAGTCAGCTTTTGAACTGTATAATACTTGGGGTTATAAAAAATCTGATTAGGCAACAGTTTCTTAAAGAGTCTGGTCTCTAATCAGAGGAAGTAATTTTCAAACATCCTATAATTATAATGAAGCTTAATTTTTGTCATAGACTTTCTGTGTTTTTTTTTTCCCCAAGAAAGCAAAAGAGAATAGTCATTAGTCCTTTACACTCTTGCTCTGAATAGTTCATAATGATTCAGGTTCATTTCTTAATGAACCAAGGCCAGCCTCAGCTCTGCCTTGGTTCAAATATCATTTAAACTGAATGAGTGTTGCATTCATGGTGTCTACTATCATCTCTCTAGATAATGTCTAGGCTGCTAAATATGCTATCTAGATTATTTGGGTAATAGCAGAGAGAATGTGGAACTTCTATGTGGAACTCCACATAGAAGTGGAGTATGAAGTATTTTCACTGTGACAAACGATCACAGTCTACATAATCATCTTTAAACACTCTTTGAATTGGATGGATAATTCTGCATTGCCTATTCCTACAGTATTAGCAGGCATCATGTGGTTAGCAATGGTTCCCAAGATGATATATCCGAGTTAGTATCTGTCCTCACTACAGTACTCCTCTGATGTCTACTTTCACTCTAAGAGGAGGCCTCATCATGGTAACAATTCGAAGAAGATCTTGTTCTTTCGGACTGCTGTGAAAGCAAGGCAGCTAACTAAAATTTGTGGCTGTTTGAGATCTTGAAAGAGGAAAGAAAATACTAGATTTTACCTGTATCATTTGATTGCAGTACTCATGAAACAATTTTGCAAGGTAATTCTTTTGTTCTTACTTACTGCTACTTGGCCTCCATTCTAAAGAACAATAAGGGCTGGGAGATACTAGATCACCTCAAAGAAAAAACAGATAAAGAGTCTTTAAAGATTTCTGCTTTAATATTTTCTCTGACAAAATATATTAAAAAATACTTGGTGGAGTATATCTTTCTCACTGAGGTCAAATTCTGTGTAGATCATTAGTAGCTGAATAGTTTTTGGATGTGTGTTGGTATTTTCTGCTTGTTTCTAGTGGACAGATATGAATGATTCGTTTCAGTCAGCTTACCCATTCTCAGAAAACTAGATTTGTCATTCTGCTGTTGGGGTCATCGAGTCACCCGGTCATCAGCTGCTGCTTGCCTATCTGCTTTGACAGGGAAGGAAATTGAGGGTGTTAGTAGAGGTTATTTCGGGTCACTCAGTGGGTGTATCGAAAAGAAACCACAAGAAGTGCTTTGGTGGATTTGAATTTAGAAGACAATAACACCAAGGAGAAAAACAGTAAATTTTGTGCATCAAGCACTTTTTTACAAAAAGGATTGCATTGTATTATTTCATCTGTATTTGTATAAACACGTATTTTTTTTTGCCTTTCCCATTAGTCATAGCATAAAATATGAAGTAATCAAATGATCAAATGGGCATTTATAGTTTTCCAAACTATATGACTGTTCTTAGTTATCAGGATGAATGTGTATATATGTGTGCATATATGTGTATTTATGCTGAGCCATATAAAATTACCTCC
>NW_011494885.1:32795-33864 GCF_000754665.1 Bison bison bison
TTCTCTACATGGTTTATTGGGCTTCCCTGGTGGCTCAATGGGTAAAGAATCTGCGTGCAATGTGGGAGACCTGGTTTCAATCCCTGGGTTGAGAAGATCTTCTGGAGAAAGGAACGGCTACCTATTCCAGTATCCTGGCCTGGAGAATTCCATGGACTGTGTAAGTCTATGGGGTTGCAAAGATTTGGACATGACTGAGCAACTTTCATTTTCACTTTCACTTTCCTGAGGTTTATTACTCTGAGAATGCATGGTTTGGAATTACTATAGCTGTTTTGATACTATGAGGAGAGATAGCCTGAGGCCAAAGTGTGAAGGCTGAGGAAGATAGAAAGAGATGTGAATGACAATAGAGCTGGAACTCGGATAATGTCTTGAATTTCTGGATCAACTTCTATCTGAAGTCAGGCATACTTTTGATATTTCTGTTCTCTGAGTCAATTAATATCCTATTTTGTTGAAACACTTCTGTTCAGGTTTATTTCTCACTAAAAATATAAGCATCCTAACCATATACATGGTTAATTTGAGGTTTGAGTATATGCATAAGAAACATGTGATTCTCAATATAAATATGATTTGAGAGAAAGTGAAGGAATTATTCAAAGGTGTTTATGATGCTATTGTTAAAGGAAACACCAGTGTCTGCTTGAACAGATCTGCACCAGGAGTAAAATTTGGATAAATAATTAAAATGTGTGTTCCATTAAGCAATTCCCCTGAGTATAAAAGTACACACTCATATGAAAAATTAAAGTATGCAAGTTTAAGGCAGAAAACAACAGTCACCTATAATTCCACCACCCAGAGGAAAATATTATCATTATTTTAGCATATTTGTTTTTACTCTTCTTTCTACCCTTTTTTATGTAGTAGAGATCATCTTGTATATACAATTTTTATCCTGCTTGTTTTCATTCAACACCAAATAATAAGCATTTTCCCACATAATTAACAACTTTTCATAAAAAACATGTTTTTCTTCCCAAGAAAATTACACTTATTGGGGGATGTTATACAAATACATAAGAAACAATGAATAGTCTAAGTAAAAATATGTAATGCAATC
>NW_011494885.1:33964-34994 GCF_000754665.1 Bison bison bison
AATTACCTCCATTGCAGGTCAAGAAGAGTCAAATATTGGCAATTCTATGTGATTTAATCCAAAATACTGTAGATGATGAAAACATTCACAGTTTTGGATATTATGCATGAGTAATCCAAAAAGTGTTTGCTTTTAGTGATTTTTAAAATCTTATTAAGGCAAAATTTAAATGGCACGCACCACAGGGCACGTGAGAAAGTCCTCAACTAATGAATTGTATAGTCACCAGTGTTAATTATCTTTCATGAAAAATTGTTTTAAGTGATAAAACCCCATATCATCCAGCTGTTGCTTGAGATGTATAGAAAAGGGTGACGTAAATGATGGTTCTCAGTCAAATAGTAGATTTTGTTGGTAAAGAATAAAGCAGCAGAATCTATGATAGTTCAGTATATGACATGAATAATTTGCTCTATGTGCTCTCTGTGGAACTAAGAAGATTTCACTTTTAAAATTGTTTCTGCCAATACTACAAGTGCAAAAATGTCCATCAAGAGAGAGAAAAAAATTATTGAATGCTTAAAAAAATTGGCTTAGTTTTGGTGTTTGTTTGGCTATTGAGCAGATTCCCTCCTCTTGCATATAACAGTGTGTTTGACCCTTGAACAACAAGATTTTGAACTCCACAGATTCACTTTTATGTTGATTTCTTTTCGGTAGTGAATACTATAGCGCTACACCATAGTTGGATGCAGAACCACCAATATGGAGGATCCATGTATATGGAAGGCCAACACAAGTGATGCATAAAAGTTTGACTGTGCCGAGGGTCAGCGCCCCTAACCCTCACATATGTTCAAGGGCCCATTGTATTCTGAATTTCTCCTAACATTTATCTTTTCTTTAGCTCTGCCATCTTCTCAACCACATGATTTACATGCAATTGATTCTACATCTAGCTTTAGATGGGTCCAGATTAGCCTAAACCAATCAGTGTACAGCATTCACTTAATAAATGAGTCTTGTGTAGACACATGATGTGATCCAGTCCAACCATAACAAACCTCAGGAGGTTTCTTGAGAATTTGGG
>NW_011494885.1:35656-36011 GCF_000754665.1 Bison bison bison
GTTGGTGATGGACAGGGAGGCCTGGCGTGCTGTGATTCATGGGGTCGCAAAGAGTCGGACACGACTGAGCGACTGATCTGATCTGATCTGATAGATATAATTGTTGTTATCTGTATTTAAAGAAAAAGCATTTGTTTATTTGGCTGTGGCGATACATAGGATCTTTAGTTGTGACATGCACACACTTAGTTGAGGCATATAGGATCTAGTTCCTTGATGAGGGATCAAACTCTTATTTCCTTACATTGGGAGCATGGAGTTTTAGCCACTGGACCACCAGAGAAGTCTGCACTGTTTTCATCTTTATTTTATAAAATGAGAAATTACGACAGAGAAACTGCAAGTATAGTAATTC
>NW_011494885.1:36111-36457 GCF_000754665.1 Bison bison bison
TTTTCTTCCCAAGAAAATTACACTTATTGGGGGATGTTATACAAATACATAAGAAACAATGAATAGTCTAGTAAAAATATGTAATGCAATCAATTAGGAACTATGACTATGCTGAAACTAATATAATTGCATTATTTAAATTATCACATAAAATACCAATTTAAAATAGAATTTTCTGATTTTAAAAAGTTTAGAAAATCAGAGAATTTGTCAGACAGAGTGAAGGTGGAATTTATAGTGGAAGGTGACTCAGATGGTAAAGAATCTGCCTACAATAAAGGAGACACAGGTTTGATCTCTGGGGTACAGGAAGACATCCTCGCCCCCTAAGAGAAGGGAATGGCAA
>NW_011494885.1:36557-37240 GCF_000754665.1 Bison bison bison
TCAAAGTAGCTTAAGGTAGTTTAATATAAATATGGATATGGTTATGAAGGTGAATATATTTCAAGTTCAGTTCAGTTGCTCAGTTGTGTCTGACTCTTTGCGACCCCATGGACTGCAGCACACTAGGCCTCCCTGTCCATCACCAACTCCCGGAGCTTACTCAAACTCATGTCCATAGAGTCATGATACCATCCAACCATCTCATCCTCTGTCGTCCCCTTCTCCTCCTGCCTTCAGTCTTTCCCAATATCAGAGTCTTTTCCAATGAGTCAGTTCTTCAATTAGGTGCCCAAAGTATTGGAGCTTCAGCTTCAGCATCAGTCCTTCCAGTGAATATTTAAGACTGATTTCCTTTAGGATGGACTGGTTGGATCTCCTTGCAGTCCAAGGGACTCTCAAGGGTTTTCTCCAACACCACAGTTCAAAAACATCAATTCTTCGGCACTCAGCTTTCTTTATGGTACAACTCTCACATCCATACATGACTACTGGAAAAACCATAGCTTTAACTAGATGGACCTTTGTCTGCAAAGTAATGTTTCTGCTTTTTAACATGGTGTGTAGGTTGGTCATAGCTTTTTTTCCCAAGGAGCAAGTGCCTTTTAATTTCATGGCTTCAGTCACCATCTGCAGTGATTTTGGAGCCCAGAAAAATAAAGTCAGCCATTGTTTCCACTGTTTCC
>NW_011494885.1:39251-39960 GCF_000754665.1 Bison bison bison
CATGTGTATATAATATATATTTATCATCTATCTACATATTGATTGAGTGATTTATTGGTGTGTTTACTTGTGTGTGTGTGTGTTCATAGTGAATCTGAATTGAATATCAAAGACAGCCTCCATTTCAGGATCACATAGTTTAATAGATTCGATCCGTGTTTCTAGTTGCTGAACCTGCTGCTTACCAAACGTCTGTTTTCCTGTAATCTTGTATCTATGCTTTTGGATTTAACTTCTGACTCATTGCTGCTTGTTCTTCCACTGGTCCCAAGCATGAAGACACATTTGGATCTTGAAGTGAGAATGTGTTTGAATTTCTGACTAATGGTACTTGGGTTGCCCTTGTCTTCCCTATATGGATTGATTTCCCAATTGTGAACCTACTTCATATTTTATATTCATCCTGAAAATAATTATATGCCAGATTGTAGAAAAAACACTTGCCTTATTCTTGTGTGTAGTTGCCATTCCCTCATCTGATCTAGTGGGTCAGCTGACACTGGCCTCTGCTTCAATTTCTTAAGACTGAATAATAACACTGACCAGGGATGTTTGCTGCAGGGATTAAATGTAAGAATGTATGTAGAGCATGTAACATAGTAACTGGTATGCTGTGTGCTTGCATGCTGTCACTTCAATTGTGCCTGACTCTGTGACCCCATGGACTGTAGCCCACCATGCTCCTTCTGTTCATGGGATTCTCCAGGCA
>NW_011494885.1:40060-42075 GCF_000754665.1 Bison bison bison
GACTGGATGCCATGATCTTAGTTTTCTGAATGTTGAATTTTAAGCCAACTTTTTCACTCTCCTCTTTCACTTCCATCAAGAGACTCTTTAGTCCTTCGCTTTCTGCCATAAAGTTGGTGTCATCTGCATATCTGAGGTTATTGATATTTCTCCTGGCAATCTTGATTCCAGCTTGTGCTTCATCCAGCCCTGCATATCACATGATGTACTCTGCATATAATTTAAATAAGCAGGGGGACTATATGCATCCTTGATGTGCTCCTTTCCCAATTTGGAACCAGTCCATTGTTCCATGTCCAGTTCTAACTGTTGCTTCTTGACCTATAAGATATCAGGTTCCAAATATATTTGGAACCCAATTACTAACCTTTGCAACCAAATTATAGTTCATATTGTTTGGGTTCCAAACAAGTCTTTTTCCGGCTAGTCTTATCTTCTTACCACACTTTACTTCATTGCTAGTGTTAATGTTAGGCTCCTGGGTCTTTATCCATGGTAGCCAAGGCTTGAATCTTTTTATATCATTGCTTCTATGTTTGTGAATCATAAATATTCATTCATTGAGCAATGCTCATATAGTCCACATATTTATTCTAAGGATTTACATATGATAGTACAATTTAGCCTTTGTACCTGTCCTTTGAGCCTTTGCCTATTAGCCTAAGACTGTGTTCTGTGCGTTTTTTGTACATGAAACAGAGTTCAACTTAGTGTATAATCCTTAGTTCACAATATTTCGCCTTAAAAATCACATTGATTTTGCTTCATTCATTGCCTTTTATAAAATGCTGTGTGTCTTAGGTGTTTGATGATAGATTAAATTTTGTAGCTTTTGAGATAACCTGTTTATTTTGCTCTGTGGATATTTGTAAGAGAAAAAGTTATTCTAATAATCAAAATTTGTTTTTTTTTCAGGATATGTCTAAGCACAGGTCTCTTTTCATTGCCTATTTAAAAAACCCAGACAAGGTTCTTCGATCATGCTTTTGCTTCTGATATCTTCCTCAGTAACCTCCATAATTCTTGACTTGGATGTCTATTTTCTGTATTTATCAGTTTTGTCATGTTTTCATACTTGCCTGTAACATTTTACTGATCATATGTTTTCTGGGAATTTGTCTCTGGATATGGACAGCAAGATAGTAATGGTGTGATAATGGAGAGATAAAGTTGTATGTATGAACTAGGTGGTCAGCCCTTGCTTTGCTGAATTGTGGGACAGAATGTGAGGGAAAGATGAAATGTGTTTGCTCCTTAATTTTAAGTGAGAGATTGATTTCCAGTGGGATGGGATAGATCGGCTTTTATTTTCATTTCCTGCGCTGTTCAAGAATCCTGGATAACTATATATGCTGATCTTCCTCATCACTTTTGATTCAGATTTGCAAGTTCAGTTTAGTTCTTAGTTAATACTACCAAATAGTAGAGTTTATTTTAGTAGCCAAATTTATTTTCATAGCTTTATAAATGACCATTGCCATGTCATTGTGGAATCATGAAGTGTCTAACATTTTAATTTGCTACATTTTAAAAGGAAAATTATATAATGTAAGTTCACAAATTTTAAATATATGAGAGTCTGTACGTGTGTGTGTGTGTGTGTATAAAATCTGGGGTCTATCAGGGCTTTCCTATCCACTATACATGTGTCCATTTAAATCTGTGTATTTAACATACTTATGTGCAATATTAGTACTTATTGAATGATGCTTGTATGCTCTGTAAAGGTTTTTAAATTTATTTTAATTTAAGGATAATTGCTTACAATATTGTGTTGGTTTCTGCCATATACCAACTGCACTGTAAATTTTATAAGATTAAGTCACTCAATCCTCATTAAAACTCCATGAGAAAGATGCCATAATTGTCCCCACTTTACAGATAAGAAAATCAAGGCACATGGATATTAAATGATTTGTCTAAGGTCACACCACAAGGATGTGTTATAACCTGGATAGAATCCCAGATGATCTGGTTCCAGAGCCCTTGTAGTAAAGCACTATGTAATTAAATCT
>NW_011494885.1:42175-44727 GCF_000754665.1 Bison bison bison
ATCTATTTCCCATGAAGTGATGGGACCGGATGCCATGATCTTCGTCTTCTGAATGTTGAGCTTTAAGCCAACTTTTTCACTCTCCACTTTCACATTCAACAAGCCTAGAAACACCAAATATTGCTATCAATCCACCAGAAGCTGAGAGGAAGGTATGGAACAGATACTTCTTTCCATCTCTCAGAAGGAAAGATCTTGGCTGACTCTTTGATCTCAGAGTTCTAGCCTCCAGAACTGGAAGATTAAAAATTTCTGTTGCTTAAATCACCCTATTTGTGATATTCTGTCATGGCAGCTCAGCAAATTATTAGTTAGCTAAACTTCTCATTTTCATGTTTGGCTCTGACATATACACATAAAGAGAGAGGCTCAAGATCACTGCAGAGATCTATGACTAAAACTCAATGGAATACATCGTAAATCATGATGATGAAAATTGAGTGATTTCGTATGTTCCTTATATGTGGAAATGAGTAGACAAAAAGCCTTACTCAGGCCTATTGCCTTCTGCCACTTTTGTAAAAAGAAAGTTTGAGTAATTGGGAAAGAATTGAAATGGGACAGTTCCCCAATCTGAAGTCACTTTTCCAGACACTGACCACTGAATGGTACCATCAAAGGGCCTCTTTGTCGGTCAGGTCTGCAAGAGTGGTTGGGATGCTTACATGAGAAAAATGTCCTCAACTACTTTTGTGTCTGTCAAACTGGTTCACGCTTTCTCATGCTTTCTTCTCATTTTTTCCTTTCCTTGCTTCTTCACCTCATGAGTAGGAAGGAAACCTTCATCAAATCTTTCAGGCTGTGTGATCCAGCTACACCCAAAGAGCTGAACTATTGGCTAGATCTGCCTTTCCTAGAATGTAGGGTCAGGGAACCTCACTTAGTTCACTGAATGACATATTTTGAGTTTGATTTTATGATAGCTTCTACATTTTCCAACTCATGTCCTTTTTTAGCTATTTATTGAATTTAATATTGCTTTTGCTTTATGTTTTTGTTTTCTGGCTGCGAGACATGTGTGATCCCAGCTCCTCAACGAGGGATCGAATATGTACCCTCTGCATTGGAAGGCAATGTTTTAACCACTGGACCACCAGGGAAGTCCCCAACCCATGTTGTTGACCTTTGATTTGACTTGAATTTGACCATTGACTCAACCTCTCTACGAACTCTGGCTTTGCAAGGATTATACTGAATGTCAGTCTTATCCTTTACAGTGTCTCCAGTGCAATTATTTTAAGCCTGCCAATGAGTTTCCTATATGAGAACCTCCCATAGACACCCACTGCATAAACGCTAAAGCCTAAACACCTTCAAATAATGGTATACAAGGGTCTTTATAGTCTAGACTCTGCCTGTCTTTCTAGTTGTGGGTCTTGTCTTGCATTCTAAAATGTACTTTCTCCCTAGGACAAATAATGGGTAACACTTGAATTTCCTCAGAGTTAACCACTCAAGACATGTTGGTTGAATTCATTAAAAAGTAAAAGGTATTGGGCTGTGGCATGAGGTGGGAGAAGTGCTGGGCTCCAGGCATTGCCTTGTGTCTAAGTAGGACATGCCAGTAGGACATCAGAAGCACTTTGAGTGCTATGGCATGGTGGCAGGGTGCTAACAAGAGGGATGTAGGGAATCTGCAGAGAAGCATTGCTTATTTTAAAGCTCTGCATTGCTAGGAAAGCTTCTCTAGCACCTGTGAAATGCTGTCCATGTCTGAGATGGAGACTGACTAGAGCACATTGTTTTTGAAGATTTATTATTTGAATCCTACCATGTCAGTGAACAAATGGACATTTGGCTAATCTATACCCAACCTTCCTTTGGCACATCCAGACCTGAAACATTACAGTGTCTTGCTAAGGTCTCAAACAATAGGATTTGTGCATCTGCAAAGTCAGAATCAAAGAGTAATCCATACTTGGTTATCCCGAGTGAACTAAAACACAGTAATTCATTTTCATTATAGATTGGGCATCCTGAGGAGAGGAACTGATCCATTACTGAAATCTGCTGTGTGTTCTCCATTAAGTTCGCTGAAGCAAGGGGTCAGTCTGACACCTCACTATGAGAGAGCCAGGGGGAGGGGGCTCATCCCCAGGAGTGTGAGGTTGGCCGAGGTAGTTTGCACTGTATTTCTGGCACCTGAAAGTGCACTTCAGCTCAATGGCTTCTCTCAAAACCTTCTGTGGTCATGGGAAATGCATGGGATGATGACTGAAGAAGCTGCATAAAAGCCGAACAGATGTGGAAATCTCATCTTTGTAGAAGACAGCCACCAAGATTTAAGCCCATGTTTGGTCTTCCTTGTAGAATGGATCTCTGGGAGCTAAAACAGGTTCCATTGTGTTAAAAAAAATGGTTGTCCTCTGCTACTTTCCTTGTTTATAAATATTTGGAAAGATATTTTTAGCAAAGTTATTGCAAGTTAATGCAAGAGTTTAGACTCCATTTATTTTCGGGAGGCAATCCTCGTCAGGACTTCTTAAATCTAGAGTTTTTTATTGTAGTCTATCTACTCAACCTTCATGAACTCACATTGTGCTGCAACTTTG
>NW_011494885.1:44827-45754 GCF_000754665.1 Bison bison bison
TTCTCTAGTTGCGGAGAGCAGGGGCTACTCTAGAGTTGTAGTGCAAAGGCTTCTCATGGTGGTGGCTTCCCTTGTTGACCAGCATGGACTCCAGGCTGTGGGCTTCAGTAGTTAAAGTGCATGGGCTTAGTTCTACATGCTGTGTGGCATGTAGAATCTTCCTGGACCAGGGATCAAACCCATAACCCCTGCATTTTCACATGGATCCTTTACCACTGAGACACCAGGGAAGCCCGCCATTGTTCTTCTGCTGAGTGGGCACGTTTGTGATTGCATATGTGTGATATGCACACATATGTATGTCTTTGATCTCCATTTAAAGTGCAGGCTTCTAACATGCAGAGCATTTGACTGTTTTGCTTTCTTTTGAAGTCCCCCCTGGGCTTTTGGTCTTTTTAACATGAAGCTTTGTATGTAACTCCCTTTTCCCACAAGACTGTGTTAGAAAGTTAAGGCAGAAAAATTCTTGAAATTAATCACAAGAAGAAACTGGAATGAAAGAAAGAGGGCAATAATGAGTCCTGAGTTTTCATTCTGGTTGTACCACCTTCTGTCAAAATGACTACATAGAAGTCTGTTTCTGTCTCTGCATCTCAAGTTCCTAGGAAGAAAATCAGAGGATTAGACCACACAATCTCTGAGGCCCCTTCTGGCTCGATCTTCTTGAATCTGTCATAGCTATTCTTTGTTACAGGGTTTATGGAATTGAGCATAAAGAAGTCTGATATAATCAATATCAGACTTTTACCTTTGAATAACTTAGTTCAGCTACTACTATATTTAAAATATAATTCTGGATCCATTACATGCATTATTATGTTTAATCCTCAAAACAAATATATGAGTCTTGACACTATTCTTTTCTCCATTTTCAGCAGGGGGTTTGTTTGCTTGCTCACTGTTACATGGCTATAAAATTCTAGAGAT
>NW_011494885.1:46106-50869 GCF_000754665.1 Bison bison bison
GGAACACAAATCCACGTCTATCTGATTCCAAAGCCCATGTTTTTAACAGCTGTATTATACCACCTAGTGTACTAAACTTCACCTGGTTGAGAATATGGGATAGACTCAGAAATACAAACATGCATACACTTACATGTATATCTTAATAGATAAAAAAAAAAAATAGCAAGAGGGCAAGGGTGAACTGGATGAACTATGTTTATCTGTGAGTGAACTTTAACCAGTTTACCCATTGTTGACCTGGGTTGGCACAGCTCTGAAATTAAGTTAGTGAAAGTGAGAGTCGCTCAGTCATGTCCAACTCTTTGCGACCCCATGGACTGTAGCCTGCCAGACTCCTCTGTCCATGGAATTCTCCAGACAAGAACAGTGGAGTGGGTGGCCATTCCCTTCTCCAGGGGATCCTCCTGACTCAGGGATGGAACCAGCATCTCTTACACCTCCTGCATTGCAGGCAGATTCTTTACCATCTGAGTCACCAGGGAAATCCCAGTCTGAAATTAAAGCTGTCCCTAAATTTGAAAGTAACAGGAAAAGGACACTGAGCATAAGCATGAAAAATAAAGAGATTCAACCAAGGGCACAAGGGCAGCACTGCTGGAAACCCTGCATCTGTCTAAGAAAAATAGATAGAAGTGGCAGGCAGAAGCATGAGGAAAGTCAGAAGAGAAGGAGAAAAGGGACAGTGGAAAGGAATGTAGCACAATTTCCTCCTGATCCCTGTCCAGACTGACTCTGTGTGTTCCTTCTTTACTTGTGTTTTCAAGCTATAAGCTCCAATTTCTTCTGCTTTAACTTGTGTTTTCAAGCTATAAGCTCCAATTTCTTCTGCTTCAACCTAAATAAATTTTTCAGATCTTCTTAATTAGCTAGTGATTAGACACAAATAGTATATGAAAAATTATAATTTCTCATGTATCTATGGGACTAAAATGGAAGTAGTTTATAAAGGAGAAAAGCCTGATTGTTTCCAATTTAACATTGTCCTTTGAGGTTGGGGGAGGGATTGTCAAACAGTTGGTCAAAGTGAGCACCCATCCTTAGTACCAATGACATATACTACTATAAACTCACTCTCTCACCCTCCTCAACTCCTTGTTGGTACAATAGACTTTTTATTAGGCTATTCACATTTTTTCTTGAGAGAGAGAGAAAGAGGAGAGAGAGAATCCCAGTAGCCTGTATGGTTTGGGAAGCAAAAGGGGCTGGGGCCTGGGACGTGGTACATAAGGAAGGAAATTGCATGGTTGATTTGAACTATGCTTTCAGGCAAGCATTTAGTGAAGTTGAATTGTACTTAGTTGAAGGAGCTCCTAGTGAAAAAGCAATGACCTAGGTAAGATCTAATGTTTTGTCTTTGCTCTGGGTACTGTGAGGGAGGTGCTTAGGGACATGGTAAGTGGATTTGGAAGGCATTCTCTTAGTAGATTAGAATGAGAATGGGATCAAAGCCTGTTCTGTGTAGAAGTCTCTACCAGGAGGCTGTTTTTCTGGCCAGTTGGAGTGCAGCCATTGTATGAAACTTAGCCATTAAGTCCTCACTTCATATGGCTTCAGGTCTTCAGTGTCCTATATTATTCGGCAACTCTCTCAACGAAGCACAGAACATTTTCTGAGGTCATTTGTCTCACTTGGAAGGGCCAGTTGAACTGAGCTGTTAAGAGGATAAAGTAAGGCAGGCAGAAGCTTTCACAAAAGAAAAGAAAGAGCAAAGAGCCTTAGCAAATGCTCCCTGGTTCCCCACAGTGCAGGCCAGAAAGAGGGCAGAAATCATTCTGAAAAATTAATGGCATCCAAATGAAGAGTCTTTTTGAGAACCCCAAAGTGAGGGATAGAAAATTATTTGCAGTAGGTAGAAGTCTTATTTATTATTTTCCACACCTTCTCTTGTGAATAATGTTACCTCTCAACTGCTTCCATGTTGTTGTTCACTTTATGGATTAGCTGCTGCCAATTTAGAATGCCCCAAATCCAGCATTTTGAGTCTCATAACCCCATGATTCTCATTAGCAAATGTACTAATTTTATTAATAATCCAAACAAAATCCCAGAAGGTAAAGCTGCAGCAAAGAAAACAAATGTCTGTACAAGCATCATACATCCCAAAGCCAGATATGAATGAGTTTATATAATTTACTCTTATAGAATTTTTGTGATTCTCCTCCAATACCATGAAAAATCAAGGGTTGTTTGGCATGCAAGATGAGCATATTAAGATGAAGAAGAAAGTATTGTACTGCATTGCAAATAGCTGAAGCTTTGACTAATGTGATGCTTTTTGATGCAAACCAGGTATTCTGTCAGATTACCCCTGAAGAGCACTGAAGGATTCCCAATCATTACAACTGTATGCTAGGAGGCTCTTTATTTTCCCTCTTGGACACAAACAATAAAATAAGACTTTCTAGGTATCTTTAGGGGGGAAAATGTAGTTTTGACCTTGTGCTCCTGTGAGAGATCCAAGAAACATGTTCGGGAAAGCACAGTTTTATATTATATTCAAGTTATGAAAGTGATTGTACAGCAGTGAGCCTCTGGGTGCCACCTAGTTGAAGCATAAGGGCAGAATTTTATCTGAATTTTGTTTCTTCCACTGGAAGCTGGGGGGAGACCGGCAGTGTTTCTTTCTCTACTCCATTAGTGAAGCCTGCTCCTAGGATGACCCCAGGATCAGCTAGAGAACCCTGATGTTCTAAAATCATCTCTTTCCAGGAAATCCCAGAAGAAACGGAGAGTCTCTTTCCAGTTCAGGCCAGAGTTAAACCCAGGGATCACAGGCACCACCTGCCAATGTGAAGTGGGATTCATACGTCCTGGCTTTTGCCCAGATTTAGAACTGGACTTGGGGGCAATATCAAATTATCCCGTGATATGCCTTTTTGGGGCCTCATGTTTCTTCCTTTTTTTAGATCATTTCCTTGGTACTCACAAGAATTCAGAGAAAGAACAATGAACATCAACATTTTGGTTTTGCCTAACACTTTTCAACTCATTTCACTCTGTACTTCTTTCTTATTTCACATTTGTCAAGAACCTACCATGTGCAAGGTATCATGCTTTCACCTATATTGCCTGATTTAATCATCATGTCAATTTTGTACTGTGGATCTGAATAACCTCATCTTACAGATGAATTTCTGACACTTGAACATCTGAATAACTTGCCTAAAGCTTGTAAATTATGGAATCTGGATTTATATCTACACCTGCTTGATTCTAAAATCAGTGCCAGTTCCATCACATGCCTTGCTGAATTCTGTAGCAGACATGAGTCAAAAGAGCACAGAGAGACATAACCTAACATATATATGATGTTTCTTTTCTCTGTCTTACCCTGCTCACCTCCTTTGCCCTGCCCTTTTCATGCATCAGCTTGTCAAGAGCTAGGTTCACTAATCTCTCCACCAGTGTTATTGTCCCTGACCCACTTCTCAGATGTGATATAGGAAGTCCTTAAGCCAGTAATCGGAAATGTGAGAGCATGGATGAAAGATTTTCATCCCATTCCAGCACTGACATATTGGCAGTAACTTCTTAGAACACTTTCGAGAAGATTTATGAAATGGATGCTGTGATCAATTACTGAAGGCTATAATTGCCATGGGAGGACAGAACTCATCTGCTATATATTTGCTACCCCTCTCTTCAGCAATCCCAAACTCCATTCCTGGTAAGAGGAGAATTAAGTGTATATCTATGTCAGTAATATGTACTTATACCCTTTCACAGGCTTCCTCCTAGTTTTGACAAGTGGGTCCTCAGGCAGCTGTTTTTTGTTGTTGTTCAGTCACCCAGTCATGTCCTACTCTTTGCAATCCCATGGACTGCAGCACTCCAGTCTTCCCTGTCCTTCACTGTCTCCCAGAGTTTGCTCAAACTCATGTCCATTGAGTCAGTGATACCATCCAACCATCTCATCCTCTGCCCCCTCTTTCTCCCTTTGCCTTCAATCTTTCCCAGCATCCAGGTCTTTCCCAATAAGTCAGCTGTTCACATCAGCTAGCAAAAATATTGGAACTTCATCTTCAGCATCAGTCCTTCTAATGAATGTTTAAGGTTGATTTCCTTTAGGATTGACTGGTTTGGTCTCCTTGCTGTTCAAGGGATTCTCAAGAGTCTTCTCCAGCCCCACAGTTCGAAAACGTTAATTCTTTGGCACTCATTATTCTTTATGTCCAATTCTCACATTCGTACATTACTGGAAAAAACGTAGCTTTGACTATGCAAATCTTTGTTGGCAAAGTGATGTCTCTTCTTTTTAGTATGCCGTCTAGGTTTGTCATAGCTTTTCTTCCAAGGAGCAATCATCTTATAATTTTGTAGTTGCAATCATCATCCACCGTGATTTTGGAACCCAAGAAAATAAAATCTGGCACTGTTTTCACTTTTTCCTCTTCTATTTGCCATGAAATATTGGGACCGGATGCCATTGTCTTGGTTTTTTGAATTTTGAGTTTTAAACCAACTTTTCATTCTCCTCTTTGACCCTCATCCAGAGGTTCTTGATAGTCTGCCTAAAAGTTAAACAGGGTGACAGTTTACAGCAAATTCCTTTCCCAACGTGGAATCAGTTCATTGTTCCATGTTCAGTTCTAACTTTTGCTTCTTTTTTTTTTTAAACTATGCGAAATCTAATTTTATTTTATTTTTAAACTTTACAATATTGTATTGGTTCTTAACCTGCATACAGGTTTGTCAGGAGGCAGATAAGGTGGTCTGGTATTCCCATCTCTTTACAAATTTTCCACAGTTTGTTGTGATCC
>NW_011494885.1:50969-54899 GCF_000754665.1 Bison bison bison
AGCAGATATTTTTCTGGAACTTCCTTAATTTTTCTCTGCTCCAACAAATGTTGATAATTTACTCTTTGGTTCCCCTGCCTTTTCTAAATCCAGCTTGCACTTCTGGAATTTCTCAGTTCACATAATGTTGAAGCCTAGCTTGAAGGATTTTGAGCATTACCTTGCTAGAATGTGAAATGAGTGGAATTGTGAAGTACTTTGAACATTTTTTGGCATTGCCTTTCTTTGTGATTGAAATGAAAACTGACCTTTTCCAGTCCTGTGGCCATTGCTTAGTTTTCCAAATGTATTGGCATATTGAGTGCAGCACTTTCAAAACATCATTTTTAAGATTTTAAATGGTTGAGCTGGAATTCCATCAGCTCCACTAGCTTTGTTTGTAGTAACGCTTCCCAAGGCCCACTTGACTTCACATTCTAAGATGTCTGGCTTGACCACACTGTCAGAGTTATCTGGGTCATTATGACCTTTCTTATATATTTCTTCTGTGTATTCTTGCATTGTAGTTCCCTGAGTTTATTACCCTGCTTCTCTCATCATTTGCCCTTACTACACACCCCTCTTCTAATATGGCAATTTCTTTATTCAGTTTCCAAAGACTGGTTTATCCTTGAGTTAGTTTTCATGGCTTCTTGTTCCTTTACCCTAATGTGATTTGATTAAAACTTTGAACATGAAAACTGCCCATATAGAAGCTGCAACTCTAACCTATACCTGTTTGCTCACCATCAAGAGAAAAGACCACCTCATGGAAATTTTGCTCTTTTTTGTATACCACATGCTAACAGTTCTCTTCTTCTGTTTCATAATTATAAATCCCTTACATGTAAAGTAACAAGCCTTGATCCACAGTCTAAACTTCCACTGTCATCCTGGTCTCCTTCACATCCCTGTCTTATCCTAATGGCCAGGTACAGTGCCAGATCCTATCCTTTGAGGATCCAATTCCTGCTGGATTTTGATTTGTGAACATTTCTGCAACACAGGGATTTCAATCCCTGGTATGTCAGAATATACTGTTTAAATAACTAAGATTCACTAGCCATGTTTCTCTTGGTCTGTATAGCATTGGCATAAAATTGGGCTCAACCTCTAATATCCTAATATCAGTGAATGAAGTGAAAGTCACTCAGTAGTGTCTGACTCTTTGTGACCCCATGGACTCCATGGAATTTTCCAAGCCAGAATACTGGAATGGGTAGCCTTTCCCTTCTCCAGGGCATCTTCCCAATCATGGGATCGAACCCAGGTCTCCCACATTGCAGGCCAATTCTTTATGAGCTGAGCCACAAGGGAAGCCCAAGAATACTGGAATGGGTAGCCTATCCCTTCTCCAGCAGATCTTCCTGACCCAGAAATTGAACTGGGGTCTCCTGCATTGCAGGAAGGTTCTTTACCAACTGAGCTATCAGGGAAGCCCTTATGTCAGTGAGGGCATGCTAAAATCAGGTTCCAGACCTGATCCTGGGTATTTAAACAAAATAATTTTAAAAAATCAAAATAGTACATTTACATGATGTTGAAAAGTCTGTTGAAATTAAAATATGTGTTGCCAAAATAGTAACCCTTCCTACTTTCTCTTTTTCACTCTTTCAAATGGGGATTAGACGTATTGCACAGGGCTGCTTAATCAAGGTTTTAGCATAGTATTTGGTCAATTTAATAACTATTAACAGGCATTTATCTATCTATCATCATAAATATTAAGCTATGCACCCTAGCAAAGACTGGAGTATAAAACAATTTGTTGACATGTTTAGCTGAGATCTGTAAGAATTTCATTTTTCCCAGTCAATAAATAGGAATTATAAACCTTAAAGCACTGAGAAATCAACTAGCATTATTTCTTTAACCAAGTGGAGAAAAAAATTGATTAAACAAAGCTTTTCCACTTGCTCATCTTTCCCTATGTGTCTTGAAGAACCCTATGGGCAAATATAAATTTGTCAAGTATAAGGCAAAGATTTGACTGCTGGAGAGTTTACCTAGCAAAGGATCATTCTGAATATAAAGTAAGAGAAACTTCCCTTTCACTTTGTGATTAATATTCTTCTTGCTGAATAGACACCAAATGCTTAGGAGACTGGAAATCATCTGCTTTTGAAATTTGATCATGCCTCCAGATTATCAGGTGATAAATTTGTTATAAGGAATGATAGAAACTTTAATTCTTCCCACCCACATAAATACGTAAAACCAATTTCCCTGTTCAGGTTCCTGAGAAATAAACATGTCAACATGGAAAGGCTATTTATCATGGCTGTCATAATTAGGTTCAATTGGGGAAGTCAGTTCTCTTTCGCAAATGACAAACTTCAAGTTCCAATTCACCAGCACTATTTTGCAGGACACATCTAATAGCCTCCAGTCATTTATCACTATTCCCAAATGCCAGGAACATCAGAGGCAGGGCAGGTGTTCCTCATTCCAGTTCACTGACCTAAAATTATTATCATTGTTTTATCAGTATGAAGATACTGCCTAGCTTCTGATAGAAGCACATTTTCAACAGAGGGTTTTTTTTTTCCCCTCTTTTTTTTTTTTAAAGTTTAGGAAGTATAGTTCATAAAAATTATTCAAGGTAGTATTCTCCCTCTTGACTTTTGACTTTACAAGTGGGCACTCAGCTGCTAGCTTTAGCCAGGGCATATATATGTGTGAAGTAGACATTAGCAGACAAGGAGATCAAAGAAACCCTGACTATCTCCCTTTCTACTTCCTGCCAGCATAAAGAAAGAGAACAATGTCTGGCTGGAGCAATTGCCTGCCAAAACCAGTGGGCTAACAGGTTTTGTGCACTTTCTGGACTTATAGACTCAAGATAGAACTGAAAGTTCTGCTTCAAAAATCATAATGATCATACTAAATATATCACCTCTTCAATTAGTGGAAAGAATCTGGGATTATGTGTGTGGTGGGAGAGGGTTTGATTGATAAAGGGATTCTATTTAATGAGATCCCCTCAAAAATTGACAAATCCTATTTGATTCACCTCTCAGGATTGAAAATCTTACTAAAATGATGTCCGTTTCCTTCATAAGTGTAGATAAGTGACCTTTGTGTATTAGATGAAACAACTCAGGGAAAGAACAGTGGAGTTGGCATCCACCAGCCTACCATGAACAAACTTGGTGTCCTTAGGCTAGTGGCTCAATTTTTCTGGACTGTGATTTCTTCTTTTGTAAAATAGGCATAAATACTATTGCCTTTATGAAAAACCAAGAAAGACAATTGATATGTGGTAAGTAATGTAAGTTTCATATGAAAGAGAAAGCAAAGCTCAGAACCAGTGAGTGACATTCAGAAATGGTGAGTGACAGCCAGGTTTACACAGCTCATTCATATTAAAGTGAGGCTGTGAATTGAGACACTGTCAGCTCCCACACCAACGTTCATTCTCCTATGATGCACTGAACACCTATTTGCCAAGCATTGGAATCCAAACAGCTTTAATAGTTCAAGTGGGCAAAAGGATGCCATGTCCTTTGTAATGCCACCTTTTTATCACATCACTTAATTCATTGTATTGTAGTTGCCTTTTGGCATGTCTGTCTCATTAGACTATGGGTTCCTCAAAGATAGGGACCATGTCTTGATATTTCTATCCCCAGAACATTGTCCAGTGTTCAGAGACACAGTCAGCATTCAGTTAATGCCTGTTGTAGGAAAAGGAGGGCTTCACAAGTGGCTCAGTGGTAAAGAATCCACCTGCCAGTGCATGAGACATAAGAAATGCAGTTTCAATCCCTGGGTTGCGAAGATCCAGAGGTGATTCAGAGAAGAAGATTCAGAGGTGAAAGAGGGCATGGCAACCCACTCTGATATTCTTTTTTTTTTAATTAATTTATTTATTTTAATTGGAGGCTAATTACTTTACAATATTGTAGTGGTTTTTCCATACATTGACATGAATCAGCCACGGGGGTACGT
>NW_011494885.1:54999-55504 GCF_000754665.1 Bison bison bison
CCACATTTTTCTTATCCATTCATCTGCCAGCGGACATCAAGGTTGCTTCCATGTCCTGGCTATTGTAAACAGTGCTGCAATGAACATTGGGGTACACGTGTCTCTTTCAATTCTGGTTTCCTCAGTGTGTATGCCCAGCAGTGGGATTGCTGGGTCCTATGGCAGTTCTAATTCCAGTTTTTTAAGGAATCTCCACACTTTTCTCCAGAGTGGCTGTACTAGTTTGCATTCCCACCAACAGTGTAAGAGGGTTCCCTTTTCTCCACACCCTCTCCATCATTTATTGTTTGTAGACTTTTGGATAGCAGCCATTCTGACTGGCATGAGATGGTACCTCATTGTGGTTTTTGCATTTCTCTGACAATGAGTGATGTTGAGCATTTTTCATGTGCTTGTTAGCCATGTGTATGTCTTCTTTGGAGAAATGTCTGTTTAGTTCTTTGGTCCATTTTTTGATTGGGTCGTTTATTTTTCTGGTAATTGAGCTGCAGGAGCTGCTTGTATA
>NW_011494885.1:56112-56330 GCF_000754665.1 Bison bison bison
TGGGACTCCTGTGATTTGAATTTTGGGGTGTTTGACATTGTCCCAGAGATCTCTGAGGTTGTCTTCATCTCTTTTAATTCGTTTTTCTTTTTTCCTCTCTGCTTCATTTATTTCCAATATTCTATCTTCCTCCTCACTTATCCTATCTTCTGCCTCAGTTATTCTACTGTTGGTTCCCTCCAGAGTGTTTTTTATCTCATTTGTTGCATTATTAATTA
>NW_011494885.1:56430-57243 GCF_000754665.1 Bison bison bison
TCATTGTGCAAAAGCTTTTAAGTTTAATTAGGTCTTATTTGTTTATTTTTCCTTTCATTTCCATTACTCTGAGAGGTGTGTCATAAAGTATCCTGCTGTGATTTATGTCAGAGAGTGTTTTGCCTGTGTTTTCCTCTAGGAGTTTTACAGTTTCTGGTCTTACGTTTAGATCTTTAATCCATTTTGAGTTTATGTTTGTTATCGTGTTAGAAAGTGTTCTAGTTTCATTCTTTTACAAATGGTTGACCAGTTTTCCCATCACCACTTGTTAAAGAGATTGTCTATTCTCCATTGTATATTCTTTCCCTCTTTGTCAAAAATAAGGTGTCCATAGGTGCATGGTTTTACTCTGGGCTTTCTATTTTGTTCCATTGATCTAAATTTCTGTCCTTGTGCCAGTACCATACTGTCCTGATGACTGTATCTTTGTAGTATAGCCTTAAGTCCGGCAGGTTGAGTCCTCTAATTCCATTCTTCTTTCTCAAGATTGCATTGACTATTCGAGGTTTCTTGTAATTCCATACAAATTGTGAAATTATTTGTTCTACTTCTCTGAAAAATACCACTGGTAGCTTGACAGGGATTACATGGAATCTATAGATTGCTCTGTGTAGTATACTCATACTGGTTTGATGGTGTTGAATTCTCTCAGCTTTTGCTTGGCTGTAAAGCTTTTGGTTTCTCCTTCATATTTGAATGAGATCCTTGGTGGGTACAGTAATCTGGGTTGTAAGTTTTTCTGTTTTATCACTTGAAGTTTGTCCTGCCATCACCTTCTGGCCTGAAGAGTTTCTATTGAAAGATCAGCTGTTA
>NW_011494885.1:57488-59199 GCF_000754665.1 Bison bison bison
GAGGTTTCTCGGTGTATGTGGTGTTGGATGAGTGACTTGTCAAGGTTTCATAGTTAGGGAAGCTTGTGTCGGTGTTCTGGTGGGTGGAGCTGGATCTTTTCTCTCTGGAGTGCAATGAAGTACCCAGTATTGAGTTTTGAGGTACGTGTGGGTTTGATGTGACTTTTGGCCACCTGTATTTTAATGTTTAGGCTTATGTTCCTGCATTGTTGGAGAATTAACTTAGTATGTCTTGCTCTGGAAGTTCTTGGCTCTTGGGTAGAGCTTGGTTTCAGTGTAGGTATGGAGGCTTTTGGATGAGCTCTTGTCGATTAATGTTCTCTGGAGTCAGGAGTTTTCTGGTGTTCTCAAGTTTTGGATTTAAGCCTCTTGCCTCTGGCTTTCAGTCTTATTCTTACAGTAGCCTAAGACTTCTCCATCCATACTGCACTGATGATAAAACATCTAAGTTAATGGAGAAAAGATTCTCCACAGTGAGGGACACCCAGAGAGGTTCACAGGTTTACACAGAGAAGAGAAGAGGGAGGAAGGAGATAAACGTGACCAGGAGGAGAAGAGGGGGAATCAAAAGGAGAGAGACAGATCTAGCCAGTAATCAGTTCCCTAAGTGTTCTGCACAGCCCGGAATACCCAAAGATATTCACAGAGTTGGGTAGAGAAGAGAAGGGGGGAGGGAGGATACAGAGGTGACCTGGGGAAGAAAAAGGAGAGTCAAAAGGGGGAGAGGGCAGTCAAGCCAGTAATCACACTCCTAAATAAAAATGGGTACTGAAGATTGGATTCTCAAAGGTACAAAATTGATAACAAATACCAAAAAGCAAACATTAAAAATCTAGAGTACAGTTTAGATTCTCAAAAATGCAATATTAAGGAAACAAAAAAAATCACAAAAATTATTATATATATATATATATATAATTTGCTTTAAAAATAGGGTCTTTTTTTGCAAGGTAATAGTTTATAAAAATGAACATTAAAGGAGTAATAAATAACTTAAAAATTTTAAAAAAAGATTAAAAATTTTAAAAAAATGGTAATAGTAAAATATATCTAGGAATTTCTCTGGAGCTGTTGAGGGCAGTGTGGGGTCAGTCCAGTTTCAGTTAGTTCCTTATTCCAGCTTATACTTCTTCTCAAGTTCTATAGGCCCCTTCCAGTGTAGTCAGTGCTACCTACAGGGTTTTAATCTGTTGCATCTCTCACTTCCAAAGCAGTTCCCTCTGTTTATTTTGGCTTCCTTCTGTTTGCAATTCTCTTTAGTGTCTAATTTCTGCCCTGACACAAGGGGACAAAAGTGGTCACTTTTTTCGGCTCACTTGTTCAGTCGTGCTGTGGGGAGGGAGGAACACTGCAAACAAATATCACTGGCCTGTGTGGAGAGTGCTTGCGGTGTCTGGGCCACACTATGTTTGCCCCTGCTCATGGTGTGTGTGCTTTCCTGGTCTACACTGCTCAGACTCCAGGTTACTCTGCAAGGGAACTGCCTAAAGTGGTCCCTGTGTTGTGTTAATTTCCCAGGTCTGAGCCATTCAGGTTCTCAGGTACTCCCCAAAGGCAAAGACTCAGTTGGGCCTGAGTTTGTGCCCTTCCCAGGTCTGAACATCTCAGGCGACCAGGTGCTTGGTAAGCACACTCTCCCCAGGTGGGCGGTACGTCTTATCACCTCCCTGGTCCTAGCCGCTCGGTTTCCTGGGTGCACAGTGGGAGCACT
>NW_011494885.1:59418-59595 GCF_000754665.1 Bison bison bison
CGGTTAGAACTTTTTACGGGAAAGTTCTCTCTCTCTCTCTCTCTCTCTTTTTTTTCCCTCTCTCTCTCTGGCTATCCCACAGTTTGGGTTTCTATCTCATGTTAGCTTTCTCAGATTGTCCTCAGGGCATTCAGGCTGGGTCCTTACCCTAAGCAATGCAGCCTGTGCCTCCCTGTT
>NW_011494885.1:59901-62111 GCF_000754665.1 Bison bison bison
TCTTACCTGGAGAATCCCATGGGCAGAGGAGTTTGGCAGGCTATAGTCCTTAGGCTTGCAAAGAGTTGACCATGACTTAGCTCACATGCACATAGGAAAAGGAGGAAGAAGAAACAGAGTGAGGTATAGGTGATCCAGAACGCACTTCTGACTCTTCCCTTGCTGTTACTTCTTTAGGACGACACCTGCAAATCATTCTAATTCTCTGAACTTTCTTGAGGTTTGAGTTCTGGATTAGTGGGAATTTACAATGATGCCTAACTAATCTGAACTTCTTGAATGTTTTAGTGATAAAGCAGTCAGCCCAGCCAACTCTTGGGCCATATATCAGCTAATCAATAGCAATGTTCAGGCTATACCAAGATTTTCTAACACCTGTCAAGGCTGACTAATCAGGTATTATTCAAAAATCACATGGAAGAGAAAAACCTTTCTTTTCTTTTGGAGACTTGCTATGAGAAAAGACCTTGAGTAGGAATTGGACAGTTCAATTCTCAAATGATCTAATCATTACTAGGGAGACTATATAAAATGAAGAAGCAGGAAACAAGAAGGTAAAACCAAGGGACTTAATCATACTTGTCATTGTTCCCTTAGGAACCCTGCTCAATATTCTGTAATGATCTATATAGGAAAAGAATTTGAAAAAAAGAATAGATACAGTTATATGTGTAATTGAATCACTTTGCTGTACACCTGAAACACAGCATTGTTAATCAACTATTCTCCAATATAAAATAAAAAAAGTTTTAAAAATAAAAATATATTAGATTCCTGACTTTCTGGTTTCTCTCATGGGGTTACAGGAGGCGAGGAGTAGGGAGGGGAGAAGAGATGGTTAGGAATTTAGGATTAGATAGAAGGAAGATAGAAAATGGTGGTGTGTGGTGCCCACACTTTTTGTAACAGTTGAAAAAATGTTTCCCAGCTGCATTCTCTTTTCAAAAACATTGGCTCACAGGATTAATGCATTTGAAACACTGTGCACAGCTCCCCATCCCTCAAATAGAGGCAGACTTAGAATTTCTGCCTTAGCCCTTACTATAACACCTACTGATATACCACCTGCTGTTTTTAGACTCCTAGAGCTCAGTAGATTTGACAGTGTGAGGGTAAAGTGAAAGGCACTTGGTCGTGTCCGATTCTTTGTGATCCCATGGAAGATACAGTTCATGGAATTCTCCAGGCCAGAATACTGGAGTGGGTAGCCTTTCCCTTCTCTAGGAGATCTTCCCAATCCAGGGATCGAGCCCAGGTCTCCCACATTGCAGGCAGATTCTTTCCTAACTGAGCCAAAAGGGAAGCCTAAGAATACTGGAATGGGTAGCCTATCCCTTCTCCAGCATGATCTTCCCAACCCAGGAATCAAACCAGGGTCTCCTGCATTGCAGGCAGATTCTTTACCAACTGATCTATGAGGTGAGGGTAAAGAGTCTGCATTGTTTCCATCAACACTATTTACCCTCTCTTTACCAGTTCAACTGTTTCACATTCTATTAGGCTCAAGCTTGGCACCAAACATCAGAGGACAAATGATCTTGAAAATGTTGCTGCCTTTTTTAAAAACACAAATAATAAAATCTGTTAAAATATTGTTAGAGGTGAGAATATATGTCCTTACTTCTGATTCACACTTATTTTTGTTTTGTTTAAGGATATGGTTTTAAAAATAATATTAGGGAATTTTTTTTGGAAGAAGGTAGATAAGAGTCTTTGGTGACGCCTAGCCACAGTTTGTCATGCAGTAGAGAAGGGGAAAGTATGATGAGATTTGAGTAGCTATTTTAAGATTTATTCTTGATACTTAGAAGACTATTTTTTTTCTCCTCATAATTCAGGGAATATTATGGGTAAGCACAACTTTTTTCCAAAATGACAAATTAAATGCTCATCCCCATGGGATAGAGTAAAATGTTAATGAAATGACTCAAGTTGCACATTCTTTCAGAATTCCATCAAATTTGCCACAAGTAGGTGTGTGTGTTTCAAACAACAAGTTCTACAGTTTGGTGAAAAGTATGGTTGTGCTCAAGCTTCAATGCTTAAATAATGCTTTTAATGCATCTATCATTTCAGTTCAGTTCAGTCACTCAGTCGTGTCCGACTCTTTGCGATCCCATGAATCGCAGCACGCCAGGCCTCCCTATCCATCACCAACTCCCGGAGTTCACTCAGACTCACGTCCACCGAGTCAGTGATGCCATCCAGCC
>NW_011494885.1:62343-65383 GCF_000754665.1 Bison bison bison
CACCACAGTTCGAAAGCATCAATTCTTCAGCTCTCAGCTTTCTTCACAGTCCAACTCTCACATCCATACATGACCACTGGAAAAACCATAGCCTTGACTAGACGGACCTTTGTTGGCAAAGTAACGTCTCTGCTTTTGAATATGCTATCTAGGTTGGTCATAACTTTCCTTCCAAGGAGTAAGCGTCTTTAATTACAACTATAAAGATGGCTATATTATTTTTATATTTCATTTGATTAATGTGGAGTATCACATTGATTGATTGGCAGATGTCGAATCATTCTTGCATCCCTCGAATAAATCCCACTTGATCATGTTTTATAATCCTTTTAATGTTGTTGCATTAGTTTTGCTCATATTTTATTGAGGATGTTTGCATCTATGATCATCAGGGATACTGACCTGTCATTTTCTTTCATTGTGGTACCCTTGAATGGTTTTGGTATCAGGGTAATTTTGGCCTCCCTCATAAAATGAATTCAGAAGTACTACTTCCTCTTATATTTTTTGGAAGAGTTTGGGAAGAATTAGCATCAATCCTTCATTATATGTTTGATAGAATTTACTGTTAAAGCCATCTGTTCCTGAACTTTTCTTTGTTGGGAAGGTTTTATTATATTCCTGATTCAGTCTCCTTACTAGTAATTGGCCTATTCAGATTTTCTGTTTCTTCAAGATTTAGTCTTGCTAGGTTGTATGTTTCTAAGAATTCATCCATTTCTTCTAGGTTGTCAAATTTGTTGGTGTATACTTGTTCATCATAGTCTAGTATGAAACTTTTTGTTTCTGCAATATGTTGTCATGTCACAAATCTATTTTAATGTACACAGTGCCAGACTGTTATAAGGGCACACGTTTTTGGTTCTGCATCCTCATAGGTTAGACCAGTCTAAAAACAGTTTAATGTTCCTTTAGAAAAAAAAAAAAAAAGCTAAGACCCAGAGCCGATGGTTACAATATATCATATGGAATATGTTGAAAGAGCATTATATTTTATGGAGTTAGAAATACTGAATTCAAGTCTCAGGTCTTATCCTAACAAGTTATGTGATTTTGGGAAAGCAAAATTGATTGATTTGATTTGCAATCAAATTCAGACATATAAACTTTTCTAAGTTGTATTGTAAAATATATATCACTCTAGCACTGATACTCTGTGTCTCCATTCTTATTAGTGTGGAAAATGAAAAGCATGCTAGAGCTGAATTTAAAGATAAGACATTAATTTTCAGTTGGTCTATATTATGGTTTTGAAAAGATATGATGACAGTAGAAGCCTCTCTTCTACTAAAGCCAGTCAGTCAACTTTTCCAGATGGGAATTATAAGAAAGAAATACAGTAAGGAAATATCTAAAACTCTGAAAAGGCATAAGGTCAAACAATGGATGGACACATACCAACACACCTTTGAAGTGCAGTAGCTCAAATGTTTAATTAATATGATTGATCTGGAGGAGGCAAAAAACAATGAATAAAGCTAATAAAATTTGTTCCATTGAAAAAACTTTTAATCATCTAGAAAAACATCTTTGATACTGTTAGTTGAAAAAAATCAGTGTATAAAACAATGTATATAAAAATAGTTTATAATAGTTTAAATAGCTTAATGGTTAAATAGTTTAAATCAGTGTATAAAACAATGTGTATAAAAAGTGTATAAAACAATAGTTGTATTTTATATAAACATATTTAAGTATACACAGGCTTCCCTGGTGGCTCAGATGGTAAAGAATCTGCCTGCAATACAGGAGACCTGGGTTAGATCCCTGGATTGGGAAAATCCCCTGGAGAAAGGAATGGCTACCCACTCCAGTATTCTTCACTGGAGAATCCCATGGACAGAAGAGCCTAGTGGGCTACACTCCGTGGGGTGGCCAAGAGTCAAACATAACTGAGTGAGTAACATATTCACTTTCACATGTTTGAGAAAAAAAAGACCAAGTATATACTGTTTGTATTAAATACTAAGCTCCCATCAGTACGATTCATAAGCCTCTTATGCTTATCCATCAGAGGGCAGACAGAATGAAAACAACAGAGAAAATGAACCGAACTCATCACATGGACCACAGCCTTGTC
The DNA here is from genome assembly GCF_000754665.1 of Bison bison bison. Taxonomy (NCBI): domain Eukaryota; kingdom Metazoa; phylum Chordata; class Mammalia; order Artiodactyla; family Bovidae; genus Bison; species Bison bison. The sequence goes on from NW_011494885.1 coordinate 64,424, forward strand.
TAACTCAATGAAATTATGAGCCATACTAAATAGGGCCACCCAAGATCGATAGGTCATAGTGGTGAGTTCTAACAAAATGTGGTTCACTGGAAAGGGGAATGGCAAACCACTTCAGCATTCTTGCCATGAGAACCCCATGAACAGTATGAAAAGGCAAAAAGATCTGACACTGAAAGATAAATTCCCCAGGTCAGTAGACATCCAATAGACATCCAATTTCTGCACTGAAGAAGAGTGCAGAAATAGCTCCAAAAAAATGAAAAGGCTGAGCCAAAGTGAAAATAATGCCCAGTTATGGATGTGACTGGTGATGGAAGTAAAGTCTGATGCTGTAAAGAACAATATTGCATAGGAACCTGGAATTTTAGGTCCATGAATCAAGGTAAACTGGAAGTGGTCAAACAGGAGATGGCAAGAGTGAACATTGTCATTTTAGGAATCAGTGAACTAAAATGGAATGGAATGAGTGAATTTAATTCAGATGACCATTATATCTACTACTGTGGGCAAGAAACCCTTAGAAGAAATGGAGTAGTCCTCATAGTCAAAAAAAGAGTCCAAAATGCAGTACTTGGGTGCAACCTCAAAAAATGACAGAATGATCTCTGTTCATTTTCAAGGCAACTCTTTCAATATCACAGTAATCCAAGTCTGTGCCACAACCACTAATGCTGAAGAAGCTGAAGTTGAATAGTTCTATGAAGACCTACAAGACCTTCTAAAACTAACACCAAAAAAAGATGTCCTTTTCATCATAGGAGACTGGAATGCAAAAGCAGGAAGTCAAGAGATACCCAGAGTAACAGGCAAGTTTGGCCTTGGAAAACAAAATGAAGCAGGGCAAAGGCTAACAGTTTTGCCAAGAGCACACACTGGTCATAGCAAACACCCTCTTCCAACAACACAAGAGAAGACTCTACACATGGACATCACCAGATGGTCAATACCGAAATTAGATTG
>NW_011494885.1:65483-67154 GCF_000754665.1 Bison bison bison
GAAGAGCACCAAAAGGCAAAGGAGAAAAGGAAAAATATACCCATCTAAATGCAGAGTTCCAAACAATAGCAAGGAGAGATAAGAAAGTCTTCCTCAGTGATCAATGCAAAGAAATAGACGAAAATAATAGAAGGGGAAAGACTAGATATCTCTTCAAGAAAATTAGATATACCAAGGGAACATTCATGCAAAGATGGGCTAATAAAGGACAGAAATGGTATGGAACTATCAGAAGCAGAAAGTATTAAGAAGACTTGGCAAGAATACACAGAAGAATTATTTTAAAAAAAGATCTTAATGACCCAGCTATCCACAATGGTGTGGTCACTCACCTAGAACCAGACATCCTGGAATGCAAAGTCAAGTGGGCCTTAGGAAGCCTCAGTACAAACAAAGCTAGTGGAGGTGATGGAATTCCAGTTGAGCTATTTCAAATCCTAAAAGATGATGCTGTGAAAGTGCTGTACTCAGTATGCCAGCAAATCTGGAAAACTCAGCAGTGGCCAGGACTGGAAAAGGTCAGTATTCATTCCAATCCCAAAGAAAGGCAATGCCAAAGAATGTTCAAACTACCATACAATTGCACTCATCTCCCATGCTAGCAAAGTACTGATCAAAATTCTTCAAGTAAGGTTTCAACAGCACGTGAACCAAGAATTTCCAGATGTACAACCTGGATTTAGAAAAGGCAGCAGAACCAGAGATCAAATTGTTAACATTCGTTGGATCATCAAAAAAGCGAGAGAGTTCCAGAAAAACATCTACTTTGTTGACTACACCAAAGCCTTTGACTGTGTGGATCACAGTAAACTGTGGAAAATTCTTAAAGAGATGGGGTTACCAGACCACCTTACATGCCTCTTGAGAAATCTGTATGCAGGTCAAGAAGCAACAGTTAGAACTGTACATGGAAAAACAAACTGGTTCCAAATAGGGAAAGGAGTACGTCAAGGCTGTCTATTGTCACTCTGCTTATTTAACTTACATACAGAGTACCTCATGTGAAATGCCAGGCTGGATGAAGCACAAGCTGGAGTCAAGATTGCCGGGAGAAGAATCAGTAACCTCAGATATGCAGATGACACCACCCTCATGGCAGAAAGCAAAGAAGAACTAAAGAGTTTCTTTTATATGTGTGTATGTGTATGTGTGTGTGTGTGTGTGTGTATAATTTTAAAATAAATTTATTTCTTTTAATTGGAGGCTGATTACTTTACAAGAGTTTCTTAAGGAAAGTGAAAGAGGAGAGGGAAAATGTTGGCTTAAAAATCAATATTCAAGAAACTAAGATCATGGCCTCTGGTCCCATCACTTCATGCAAATAGATAGGGATACAATGGAAACAGTGACAGACTTTATTTTCCTAGACTCCAAAATCACTGCAGATGGTGACTGCAGCCAGGAAATTAAAATACACTTGGTCCTTGGAAGAAAAGCTGTGACAAACCTAGATAGCATAGTAAAAAGCAGAGACATTACTCTGCCGACAAAGGTCTGTCAAAGCTATGGTTTTTCCAGTAGTGATGCATGGATGTTAGAGTTGGACCATAAAGAGAGATGCTGCTACTGCTGCTAAGTCGCTTCAGTCGTGTCCGACTCTGTGCGACCCCATAGACGGCAGCCCACCAGGCTCCCCCGTCCCTGGGATTCTCCAGGCAAGAACACTGGAGT
>NW_011494885.1:68792-69227 GCF_000754665.1 Bison bison bison
AATATTCATTGGAAGGACTGATGCTGAAGCTGAAACTCCAATACTTTGGCCACCTGATGCGAATAACTGACTCATTTGAAAAGATCTTAATGCTGGGAAGGATTGAAGGTGGGAGGAGAAGTGGATGACAGAGGATGAGATGGTTTGATGGCATCACTGACTCAATGGACATGAGTTTGAGGAAGCTCTGGAAGTTGGTCATGGCCAGGGAAGTCTGTTGGGCTGCAGTCCATCGGGTGGCAAAGAGTGGGACATGACTGAGCGACTGAACTGAAGATGATTATATTAGTGTCATTTTCTTTTTTAGCTTTTTTATAATATATTAAGTTTTCTACACTGAGCCCAAATTGAAAGTTTATTCCTATAAACCTGTGTATGCTATGTAGAAGAAGAAAGAGGAGGGGAGAAGATGCTGAACTTTTCTTCAGCTTTTGT
>NW_011494885.1:69327-72473 GCF_000754665.1 Bison bison bison
ATGAATTTCACCAGCCAATTGATCCTTGAAATTCCTATTTGAATCTCTTGCAGTGGGATAAATCACCCTCTTCAGGCATCCACTGCTTCCAGGCAAGTAGGTTGTTTGGGATATAATAACTATAACCTCATTAGTATCTAATCACAGAAAATGCAGTCCTGAACAATTGAGACACAGATGAAGTGCAAGTAAACATCTGTGGTGATGATGGTGGGTTCACTTGTCACCAAAGGAGGGTGTTGTTAGTGGTACAGGTGTTTGCTGAAGTTTGCCAAAGTTAGAGCTTCACAGAGCAAGCTGGATTTTTACCTTCTGTTCATATTTCATTGTGATGTTTGTCTGTGTTTATGGGTGTTAAAACAAATGAAATTTTCTCCCATGGATGTTCCATCATATAATCACATTTCATTTTTCATTCTTACAGATTGCATTCATTTTTCAGTCAGTCAGATGGAGAAATCATGCCACTCAGATGGAATCACACTTATCACAATAGATAACATATGGAATTGTGTTGGTGGTTAACTTCTTTTCTTGTACGTTGCTTAGGGTTTGGGATTGTAGTGAAGGTAGGGAGAGCAAGCGTATAAGACAAGTATAATTTTCTTGTCTCCAGACTTTGGCAGTGCTGCCATATGATGTGGGGGCCTTTATGTACATTTCTTTCATTCTATTATAGTCAAGATAGTGTGACAGTGATGATACATGAAACATTTGTATTTCCATGTATTTTCAGTTAAAACTTTTCTTCAAGGTATGTTTTCCCTTTTCTTGTGCTAAATAATTATCTTTTTCCTGGGGTAGAATACTCTGTACTAGTGAAATAAGAAGCAGAAAATCTCTTCAGCATCTTCTTATTAAATAATTAGTGCCAAACTTCAATCTTCAGCAGTAGTGGAAGCAAGCAGCCATCTGGGGAAAACCTAGATTTGTTTGGCTTCAAAATGCATCATGTGAGGTTTTTTCCCCTTGTCTCCAATATATTTATCTTCCTTAAAATACCTAACTGTGTAGACAACAAATTGACTTTATGTTGTATGATTATGTAAAAATTGTTGGTGGGGGATGATAATTGAGGCACAATATACTACACTGGTGTAGACAACAGGTTTGGGGTGAGATCTAGCTTTTAATCTTGGTTTTGCCACTCATAAACTCTTGCCTTTGGGGAAGTTATGACTTCCTGAGCCTCAGTTTTCTATTTTGTAAGGAAAAGTGAGACTAATTCTGGTACAAACCACTTGGGTGTGTTTGAGGAATAAAGGATGTAATAAAGGGAAAATTCTTAGGATTGTGAATGGTCCTCTGTATGTAATCACAAATAGTAATTGTGGCATCAAGCACTGAGATGGACAAACAGGAATATACAAAACTGCAGCAGATATTAGATAAATAATTTAGATAAGTAAAACCCATGCATTTGCTGAAGCTTGAGTCAACTCGAAGTCTTTAACAGAATTGTCAAATGTGAACTTGGAGTACTGAAGACACTTTGCTCATGTTTTCAGATTTCTTAACTGCAGTTGTAAGGCAACTGTTGTAGGAACTTAACAAGGACCTTTTACGTAGATAATTAAGTATTCTTCTATAGTATTAATTTTAATGGTTATAGACTATTTCATCATATTGAAGCACATATATTTATCTGTTTAAGCAAAATCTTGAGCAGTTTGAATGTTTGTAGACTTTTACTATGGCAGAGACTCATAGGTGTACACTGATCTCTATTCTCCTGTTTTTTGTTGCAAGTGTGAAAGTGTTAGTTGCTCAGTCATGTCCAACTCTTTGCAACCCCATGGACAGGGGAGTCTGGCAGGGGTTCCCTCCAGGCTTCCTTGTCCATGGAATCTCCATGCCTGAATACTGGAGTGGGGAGCCATTCCCTTTTTGTAGGGATCTTCCCTACCCAGAGATCAAACCTGCATCTCCTGCACTGCAGGCAGATTCTTTACCATCTGAATCACCAAAGTTGAACTCAAACATTTAGCTGGATCTATGGATGCCCATAGAGGGATTTGAGGGATTCCCTGGTGGCTCAGATGGTAAAGCATCTGCCCACAATGCGGGAGACCCGGGTTCGATCCCCAGGTTGGGATGATCCCCTGGAGAAGGAAATGGCAACCCACTCCAGTATTCTTGCCTAGAAAATCCCATGGATGGAGGAGCCTGGTGGGCTACAGTCCATGGTGTCACAAAATGTCAGACACAACTAAGCAACTTCATGGATGCACAACTTAAACCAACATTTCCTGCACTCCTTTGCAACTTTGGGCATGTAATTATAGTGTGGCTAATGCTGTATGAGTAGTGGTGCTATGTTCTACTTCTGAGATCTGTCCCTAAAAATGAATTAATGTCCTATGCTTCCCTGGCTCTTTGCTAGAAGATGATGAGAACTGAAGCGGTAGCCCTAGATCCAGAGATCAAAGCTACAAGATTAGAAGTGCTGCTTAATTAGCTTATATTCTTCTGAAATGCTTCTATAAGAAAAACACAAATGTCTCAAATGTCTATTTTATTCATGCAATTTATGTGGGGGGTCTTTGTTTTGAAAGTTATATCCTAAATTGCTATATAGGCAATGCTATGACCATCACATTGTGTTTGTGAACTTCTGATCATTTCTGTAAGATAAGTTCCTAGCAGTAAAAATTCTTACTTAAATAGCATAGATATTTCAGGCCTTTGTTCCATATTTCAAAGTAACTCTTCAGCCATGTATGAGCATACCACATTTCCTGTGCCCGTACGGGCTCTTGGTATTGTTATTTTTGGTTTTATCTTCGTCAATTGATATGTTATTTAAATTTTCATTTACTTGACTAAATGTGAGGTTTAATATTTTTCTTTTGCTCACTGTTTGTATTCTTGAACCACTGGGAACACATGTACACCTGTGGCGAATTCATGTTGATGTATGGCAAAACCAATACAATATTGTAAAGTAATTAGCCTCTAATTAAAATAAATAAATTTTAAAAAAGAAAGTTAAAAAAAGAAAAAACTGGCATACTTCTATGTCATTTAAAGACATTTTTTAACATAATTTAAAGATATCAAGAATTCATTTTAGGATTATCTTGAAAATTCTTCCTCCATTTGTCATTTTTTCCTATAAAGTTTGTTTAGGATACATTAAGTGTTAA
>NW_011494885.1:72573-73084 GCF_000754665.1 Bison bison bison
TTCTTTATAATTAGACTCATTGTAGTCATGACCCAAAGGTTAAGATCAATAATTATTTGCAATACTTTCCTAGTATGACTTAATTTTAATGTCTAAATTTTTAATGCATATGAAATCATTTTTTTATATATGATCTAATTTTATATTTATTATTGTTTCTACAGATGGGTGGCCAGTTTTTCCAATAATAATATATCAGTTCACCTCAGTCACTCAGTCATGTCTGACTCTTTGCAAACCCATGGACTGCAGCATGCCAGGCCTCTCTGTCCATCACCAACTCCAGAGTTTACCAAAACTCATGTCCATTGAGTCGGTGATGCCATCTAACCATTTCACCCTCTGTTGTCCCCTTCTTCTCCCACCTTCTATCTTTTCCAGCATCAGGGTCTTTTCCAATGATTCAGCTCTTCGCATCAGGTGGCCAAAGTATTGGAGTTTCAGCTTCAGCATCAGTCCTTCCAATGAACACTTAGGACTGATTTCCTTTAGGATGGACTGGTTGGATCTC
>NW_011494885.1:73656-74291 GCF_000754665.1 Bison bison bison
AGGGTGACAATAAACAGCCTTGATGTACTCTTTTTCCTATTTGGAACCACTCTGTTGTTCCATGTCCAGTTCTAACTGTTGCTTCCTGACCTGCATACAGATTTCTCAAGAGGCAGGTCAGATGGTCTGGTATTCCCATCTCTTGCAGAATTTTCCACAGTTTATTGTGATCCACACAGTCAAAGGATTTGGCTTAGTCAATAAAGCAGAAATAAATGTTTTTCTGTAACTCTCTTGATTTTTCAAAGGTCCAGTGGATGTTGGCAATTTGATCTCTGGTTCCTCTGCCTTTTCTCAAACCAGCTAGAATATCTGGAAGTTCACAGTTAATGTATTGCTGAAGCCTGGCTTAGAGATTTTTGAGCATTACTTTATTAATGTGTGAAATGAGTGCAAGTATTTGGTAGTGTGAGCATTCTTTGGCATTGCCTTTGTTTGGGATTGGAATGAAAACTGACTTTTTCCAGTCCTATGGCCACTGCTGAGTTTCCCAAATTTGCTGGCATATTGAGTGCAGCACTTTTACAGCATCATGTTTCACGATTTGAAATAGCTCAACTGGAATTCCATCAGATCGGAAGCTTTGTTCGTAGTGATGCTTCCTAAGGCCCACTTGACTTCATATTCCAGGATGT
>NW_011494885.1:74391-75619 GCF_000754665.1 Bison bison bison
TTCCGTGTATATCACTGCTACTCATTTATAACCAGTATCTTCCCTCCAAGATAAATTTGTGTATATAGATTTTTTTATATGTCACGGTAACTGCGATGTGCTAGTGACATAGAACACAGATACCAAGGATGCTAAATATCTTGTAATATGTGGCATAATGCCACATAAAGAAGAAATATCTCACCTAAAATATTAAACAAATGTCTCATTGAGAAATGCAGATGTGTTCTTGTTTTGCTGATTATAATTGTCACCTTTTTCATAGAAGAAATTTCTTAAGATTTTATATATATGTTAAGAGATGGGAAGAATACACTGTACAAAAAAGATCTTCACGACCCAGATAATCACGATGGTGTGATCACTGGCCTAGAGCCAGACATCCTGGAATGTGAAGTCAAGTGGGCCTTAGAAAGCATCACTACAAACAAAGCTAGTGGAGGTGATGGAATTCCAGTTGAGCTATTTCAAATCCTGAAAGATGATGCTGTGAAAGTGCTGCACTCAATATGCCAGCAAATTTTGAAAACACAGCAGTGGCCACAGGACTGGAAAAGGTCAGTTTTCATTCCAATCCCAAAGAAAGGCAATGCCAAAGAATACTCAAACTACCGCACAATTGCACGCATCTCACACGCTAGTAAAGTAATGGTCAAAATTCTCCAAGCTACAATTCAGCAATACGTGAACCGTGAACTTCCTGATGTTCAAGCTGGTTTTAGAAAAGGCAGAGGAAGCAGAGATCAAATTGCCAACATCCAATGGATCATGGAAAAAGGAAGAGAGTTCCAGAAAAACATCTATTTCTGCTTTCTTGACTGTGCCAAGCCTTTGACCGTGTGGATCACAATAAACTGTGGGAAATTCTGAAAGAGATGGGAATACCAGACCACCTGATCTGCCTCTTGAGAAATTTGTGTGCAGGTCAGGAAGCAACAGTTAGAACTGGACATGGAACAACAGACTGGTTACAAATAGGAGAAGGAGCATTTCAAGGCTGTATATTGTCACCTTGTTTATTTAATTTATATGCAGAGTACATCATGAGATATGCTGGACTGGAAGAAACACAAGCTGGAATCAAGATTTCTGGGAGAAATATCAATAACCTCAGATATGCAGATGACACCACCCTTATGGCAGAAAGTGAAGAGGAACTCAAAAGCCTTTTGATGAAAGTGAAAGTGGAGAGTGAAAAAGTTGGCTTAAAGCTCAACATTCAGAAAAC
>NW_011494885.1:76041-76769 GCF_000754665.1 Bison bison bison
TGACTCATTGGAAAAGACTCTGATGCGTGGGAGGGATTGAGGGCAGGAGGAGGAAGGGTACGCCAGAGGAGGAGATTGCAGGATGGTATCACTGACTCGATGGACTTGAGTCTGAGTGAACTCCGGGAGTTTGTGATAGACAGGGAGGCCTTGAGTGCTGCGATTCATGGGGTCACAAAGAGTCGGACATGACTAAGTGACTGAACTGAACTGACAGATATATACTATGTGTTTTGTTCCATCTACCACCACTTAGCTTTTTTGATTGCTAAAGAATTTATGTTTTTATTTTTTAATTTAAGAAAATTGATTTATGATGTTGAGTTGTTTTCAGTTGTACAATAATGAAAATCAGTCATAATTATAAGTAGCATCTTACTTCATCCTCCCTCCCCTCCACCATCCTATCCCTCTAGGTCATCACAAAGTGACAGGCTATACTAGTGGATTTTAAATGATTTTAGTTCTATCATTTTAAATTTTTACTTCATTACATTATTCTCCCTTTGCCTATCTCAGGACTATCTTTTTCAAGTATTCCTTCAAATGAATAATTTTGTCAAATTCCATCTTTTCATTGATATTATTTTATGAAATTTTGTTCTAAATGTGTTCTCCAAAGTATTAATATTAGGTTTGATTTTATTTTTATGACTTATGTAAAAGTCAATATATCTTAATAAGAGATTATCTTCCTGTTATATTTGACTTCTCTCCTTTAACTTTGA
>NW_011494885.1:76869-79324 GCF_000754665.1 Bison bison bison
ATCTATGAATACAAATGTGCATAACTTTTACATTGCATATGTTTATAATCTAATTTTTTTCTGTAACATTTTAGCCAGGTACTCTTTGGCTAAGGGGAAGCTTAACAAAAGTTATGTTTAAGTAGAAACAAATCACAGATAAAATAGTTTATTTTTGCATCTTAAAAAATAGGACTTTGTAAAAACCTTGCTGGGGTTCTTCCTTCCATGGTCTTGAGAGGGATCTAAGTAGATGAGGGGATTGGGGACCTAAAGCCCAAATTTTATGGGTTTATTGGAAATCTGCTTCTGATCATAAAAAAATTTTAACATTTCATAGCTTTGTCTTGTAAAATTTTTATTCATTTATGGCTGTGCTGACTCTTCATTGTTGTGCACAGACTTTCTCTAGTTGTGAAGAGCAGAGGCTACTCTCTAGTTGTGCTATGCAGGTTTCTCATTGTGGTAAGTTTTCTTGCTGTGGAGTACAGGCTCTAGGGCACATGGATTTCAATAGTTGCAGCTTACAGGCTCTAGAGCCTGGGCTCAGTGGTTGTGGCACAGGGGCTTAGTTGCTCCATGGCATGTGAGATATTTCCGGACCGGGGATTGAACTAGTGTCCCCTGCATTATAAGGTGGATTATTAACCACTGAACCACTAGGGAAGCCCTCATAGCTTTCTTAACCATTACTTATTCTCTACATTTCCTCAGTTCTTTAATTATTATTTACTTTATAGCATTCCCCCAATTCTCAAATTCATTATTTTATCTGATATATTTATTTATGGTGGTTATTCCTTTATGTAGAAAAATTAGAGTATATGATTTCTCATCCTTGAATATCTTAATATCTATATATCTCCTGCCCTCATAGGTGTATAATAGCTTGGCTGGGTATAGAATTTTGTTGCTATTTTAGTTTTTCTCAAACTGCATAGGTATTATTCAATTGTTTCCTAGCTTTCAATGTTATGGAAGATGTGACAAATACAAGTTATGTTTGGTTTTCTTTTTAGGTAAGCTGTTTTTGATTTGCTTGTTTTCTTAGTTTGTTGCTATGGATATTAATAGGAGTTTTCCTCTTTCCTTGACAGTAAAATGCTATCAATAGATACAGATTTACTCTGTAAGTCTGTATTTTCTATACAGTTCTTTTTTTTTCATTTTTTTCTCCTAAATCTGCTATACCTTTTTGTATAGCACACACACACATATACCATATGTGTGTGTGTGTGTGTGTGTGTATATATATATATATATATATATGAAGTATGTGTTGATATGTATATGAACATATTAGGTTGGTTATTAAAATGTAGTAAAATTACTTGATTTAGCTTTAGGGCTTTGAATCAAGCAAACCTTTCTTTGTGTCCCATCTCTGCTCTTTACTAGTTATGTGACTTTGGTAAAGTTATGCAAATTTATTATGCTTCCATTTTTTTGAACAGTAAAGTAATACTACCACTACTAATATCTAGGGCTTCCCAGGGGGCTCAGTGGTAAAGAATCCACCTGTTAAGCAGGAGATGCAGGAGATCCAAGTTGGATCCCTGGGTAGGAAGGATCACCTGGAGAAGGAAATGGCAACCCACTCCAGTATTCTTGCCTGGAAATCTCATGGACAGAGGAGCCTGGTATGCTTGCAAGGAGTTGGCCATGACTTAGTGACTAAACAGCAGCAGGGCAATAATAATATCTAGTTCACAGAATTGAGAGGAGTAAATGAGCTATAACATGTTACATATTTAGAATAGCTTCTGGCATATAACAAGCACCCAGTAAAATTAGCTACTTTTAATTATTTTCCTTCATCATAGTTTTATGTTAAGTGAATATGTTTTTCATCTCCATAAAATCTTCTCTGATTTTATTTTGTTGCCTTTTCATCACTCTCTGCCAATTAAAATATATTTACAAATACAATATACTATATATTCTCATTGGAAATAGACAATTATGTGTTACAGATTTTTCTGTCATTTTCTCATGTTTTTATTTGTTTGTTTCTGATTTATTTACTTTGAAGTGACTCAATTTCATAGATCATTACAATTCTAAAGGAAAATTACTCAGGGGAAAAAAATTGATCAACTAGTGGCAGACATCCTATTGCTACTTCATTCAATTTTATTCTCTCCATTTATTAGAACCCACTCAAAGGTCTTCACCTACACTTATTCTCTGGTGATGGAATAAATGAATACACTTTGACAGGTATATCTGAGAACTCCTTGTAACAAATAGTTCTCCTTGGCTAATTGCCTGTTTCTATGTGACAGTTGATATCAGGAAATGATAGAAATTTTCCAGTATTAAGTGGCAGCATGTCTTCATTGAACCTGAAGTTTGGTCACGAACTGTTATCATACTGATTATGTTTCGTTTGACCAGTACAATATTTTTTATTCTCTTTAGACACTGCATACACTATTTCTCTACAATCCTAACTACTCTCAGTTGATTTTACAAT
>NW_011494885.1:79424-80790 GCF_000754665.1 Bison bison bison
TGATTTTACAATAAGGCTACTTCATTTATTTCTACAACTTGCTCTCTAAATATTTAAGATTGTGATTTCTAAGCTGATATAAAGTTTGTGCAAGTGAACCTTAGTGTGAAGATCAAGATTAGCAAGAGGGCATAAAGTCATGTCTAAACCTGCCAACTGGGATAATAATGGATCAGTGTATTTGCAAACTATTTGCCTAGTCTGTGCCAGAATTTGAGGTAAGTTCTAAGGGTAGAGCAGTAAACAAAATATACATGGTCATTGGACCTCTTGGCACTTACAGTGCAGTGGAAGAAACAGAATGAGCAAGTTACTCACCTAAGTGAAAAATTGTAATGGTGATTTGTGACTGAAATAAAGTAGAAAATGGAAATATTTTCTGTATCTCAATCTGTTTCTGTTTTGTATACATATATTCATTGTTTTTCTTGCATTCCACATATAAGTGATATTATATAGTATTTTTCTTCTGTCTGAATTAATTTCACTAAGCACAATATTCTCTAGGTCCAACCGCATTGCTGCAAATGGTACAATTTTATTCTTTTTTTTATGGCTGTACATCCATGCGTGCTCAGTTGCTCAGTCGTATTTGACTTTTTGTAATGCCATAGCCCACCAGGCTCTTATGTTCATGGAATTTTCCAGGCAAGAATACTGGACTATATTGCCATTTCCTTCTCCACTTTATGGCTGAGTACTATTCAATTTTGTGTGTGTGTGTCCGTGTATACTATACATAGTATACATGCACACATATTGTTTTCATTTTTATTTTATTTTTTTATTTTCTTTTAAATTTTATCTTATTTAACTTTACAATATTGTATTGGTTTTGCCATATATCAAAATGAATCTGCCACAGGTATACATGTGTGTTTTTATTTTTAAATCACTAAGTCATGTCTGGCTCTTTGTGACTGCAGATCGCCAGTCTTCTCTGTCCTTCTCCATCTCCCGGAGTTTGCTCAACTTCGTGTCCATTAAGTCGTTGATGGCATCCAACCATCTCATCCTTTGTCACTCCCTTCTCCTCCTGCCCTCAGTTTTTCTCAGCATCAGGGTTGGCTCTTCGCAGGTGGCCAAAGTATTGGAGCTTCAGCTTCAGCATCAGTCCTTCCAATGAATATTCAGGGTTGATTTCCTTTAGGATTGACTGGTTTGATCTCTTTGCAGTCCAAGGGACTCTCAAGAGTCTTATCCAGCACCATGGTTTGAAAGCATCAATTCTATGGTGCCCAGCCTTCTTTATGGTCCTACTGGAAAAACCATAGCTTTGACTAGACAGACCTTTGTTGGAAAAGTATATCTCTGCTTTTTAATACACTGTCTAGGGTGGTCATAGCTTTTCTCCCAAGGAGCAAGT
>NW_011494885.1:81186-81894 GCF_000754665.1 Bison bison bison
CTTGAATTGCTTCCATATCTTGATTATTATAAATAATGCTACTATGAACTTTAGGTTGCATGTATCTTTTCAAACTTAGTGTTTTCATTTTTTTTCAGAGTAATCACAAATGGAATTGCTACATCCTTTGGTAGTTTTATTTTTAGGTTTTCAAGGAAGCTCCATCTTGTTTTCCATAGTAGTTGTACCAATTTATATTCCCACCAACAGTGTACAAGGGTTCCCTTTTCTCCACCTCTTCCTAAAACTACTTTTCTTTTTAAAATTTATGGTCAACTGGCTCATTTACAAATAAATTGCTATTTGTACATGGCCAGTGACAATATCTCACTGACTTACAAACCTGATGACAGCCCAATTAACCCTTTCTGATAAGCTCTCAATCAGCTGGCTCAACCCAAAGTTTCTCAACCATGAATTTATTGAAGCAGCTTAAAAATTGCTCTTTATTTTTCTATATGTCTAGTCCAAACAGTATATGGGAAACTGTGGCTTCCAGCCCCATTGGGCTGAGTTAAAAGTTAAGACTGCAGAGTGTTACCTAATTCTGGTGGTGACCTAGCTGATATTCATTCCAGTAGTAATCTCATCTGAATTTTATATCTGTCAGGAGGAGACTGAGTTCCTGATAGGAATTTTTCTGAATTCCTACAGGCATTCCCATGGTACCAGCTCATGGTGACCTCTCATAAGCCTCTGCATACAGAC
>NW_011494885.1:82261-82816 GCF_000754665.1 Bison bison bison
TGTATAATAGCTCTTCTAGGTATAATTTTGCTACTTTAAATACTTAAAAGCTATATAGGTGCTATTTATCCTAAACAATGATTTAAACAACAAAATTATATCTAGAATTATGTTGAGTCAAATTGCGAATACACAGTTTTATTCTAGAATTTTCTCTGTCCCTCTCAGTTTCTACACACACACACACACACATATATATATATATATACACATAGAGAGAGAGAGAGCATATTTTATGCTAATAGTATAACTATATAACATTTTAAAATTCCCATATAAGTCAATTCATTTTAGCTAGTATTATTCTCTTTATTTCATAGTTGGAACAGTTGAAGATCAGATTGATTGTTCAGTTTAGTGCAGTTCAGTTCAGTCACTCAGTCGTATCTGACTCTTTGCGACCCCATGAATTGCAGCACACGAGGCCTCCCTGTCCATCACCAACTCCCAGAGTTCACCCAAACTCATGTCCATAGAGTCGGTGACGCCATCCAGCCATCTCATCCTCTGTTTTCCCCTTCTCCTCCTACCCCCAATCCCTCCCAGCATCAGGGT
>NW_011494885.1:82916-84125 GCF_000754665.1 Bison bison bison
GTGATTCAGAGATGTAAGACATGGCTCCTTTCCACACAGATTTTTCTCACAGCCTAATCTCTGGTGGCTCAGACAGTAAAGAATCCCCCTGCAGTGCAGGAGACCTGGGTTTGATCGTTGGCCTGGGAAGATCCCATGGAGGAGGGCATGCCAACTCATTCCAGTGTTCTTGCCTGGAGAATCCCATGGACAGAGGAGCCTGGCAGGCTACAGTCCATGGGGTCGCACGAGTCAGATGAGACTGAGCACAGAAATCACATGTAGTCCATGATTCATTTTAGCAACTTATAGGGTATTTTCATGCACAGATTTTTCCTTCTTAGCAAACATGCATACTCAACAATGTATACACACCACCCATATGTTTCAAGATGTGTTTCAAAGCCCATGCTGAATGTCTGAACATTCTGAGAGCCTATTATAAGCATTCAGTACTTATTTGTTCAAATTTATTCTTCAGAATGGTCCCTGAACCTCTCAATATTCTTTCAAGAATGCTTTTACCTCTTTGTCCCTTGGAGGGAGATCACGCTAAGTGCATTTTAATGTGTGCTAAAAAAAGGGCAGCACAGCTGAAGCCTGATTGAAAATCTGATCTTTTCCCTAATGTCACAAGGACATCCTGAGACAATGACTGAGAAGCTATGCACCAGTACTCAGCTGGATCCCTGATACTTACATTGACAGATGCATTATCAACAGAGATATTGATTGAGTGAATTAAGTAACCAATTTCCATTT
Organism: Bison bison bison; assembly: GCF_000754665.1. Taxonomy (NCBI): domain Eukaryota; kingdom Metazoa; phylum Chordata; class Mammalia; order Artiodactyla; family Bovidae; genus Bison; species Bison bison. The sequence goes on from NW_011494885.1 coordinate 83,658, forward strand.
TCAAGCCTCCAATTCCACTTTAGCACCCAGAGATATTAACCAGTATTCTTGTAGGTGAAACCTGATTGTGTTAAGGAGGGTGCCTAGACAATTGGAAGGACCCAGGATAGGAAATTAGAGTTCTGAATTTTTGTTCTCAAGTCTAGCCTACTGGGTCACCTTGAATAACTTACATCATGACTGAATCTTAACTTTTAAAAATCAAATCTTACTTGCTGTAATTCTGAAGAAGAATTTTGGATTACCGACTTGCTATATATAACTCTTGCAGGCTAAGTATATGCAAGGAATTGCTGTAGATGCAAAATTTTCCAAGTTGTTGTAATGAAACATTAGATTGGTCTTGAAATATACTACTTTTCATTTGTATAGGTAGCAGACTAAAAAGCAAAGTTGAAACACAAGTGCTCTTGTTTCCAGAATGTGTCTAGCAGATTGATTGAGCCCAGTAGAGTAGGAAGGCAGGAA
>NW_011494885.1:84225-84966 GCF_000754665.1 Bison bison bison
AATAATAATAATAATAATAATAATAATACCTACTGGGTGCCCACTATGTGCCAACACAACAGAGATTGTTTTCTTGGATCTTTATAGCAGCCATTTATAGTGGAACTTTGATTGAATCCCCTTTTTATGGATGGAAAGATGGTAAACTAGAGTGAATTTCCTACAGTCTGTGTTAATAACTGATGGGGTTGGGATTTTCCATTCAGTTCTCAATGGCTTTAGAATGTGAGGTTTTAGCAACAATACCACTATCCCCAGAATATGAGTTTTTACATTGTCCTGTGATTATGAAGCCTTTTGAGTCAGATTTCTGTTTTTTTGCAGCTTAGCAATGTATATTCTATGTATAATATCATTTTTCAGAGTTATAAAAATAAATAATTTATATTTATATTGCAGTGTGATAAGGGCCATACTGTAAGTTTGGAGAAATTTCAGAGCACTGACTGGTAGTAATATAGCAGTTGGTCATGACAATGCCACATAATACTGAGCAAAGAACAGTAAGAAGGGAATTCTATCCAGGGAAAATATTATGAACAAAACATCAGGAAAATGTATCCAAATAGATGGTATGTCTCAGGAAAAGGACACATTATTTACTGTAGCTAAACAGAGTATGCATGGAAAGTTGAAATAATGGAAGGAGGAAGATAAATTGTGAAGGATCTTCAATGTTTTATGTTATTAACAATGTTATGTGTTTGTGTATCTAACATACATGTATATAATGTAATATAT
>NW_011494885.1:86404-86510 GCF_000754665.1 Bison bison bison
ATGAGTCAACACTTCACATGAGGTGGCCAAAGTATTGGAGTTTCAGCTTCAACATCAGTCCTTCCAAAGAACACCCAGGACTGATCTCCTCTAGAAAGGACTGATT
>NW_011494885.1:87420-88111 GCF_000754665.1 Bison bison bison
GAATGAAAACCGACCTTTTCCAGTCCTGTGGCCACTGCTGAGTTTTCCAAATTTGCTGGCATACTGAGTGCAGCACTTTCACAGCATCATGTTTCAGGATTTGAAAAAGCTCAACTGGAATTCCATCACCTCCACTAGCTTTGTTCGTAGTGATGCTTTCTAAGGCCCACTTGACTTCACATTCCAGGATGTCTGGCTCTAGGTTAGTGATCACATCATTGTGATTATCTGGGTCATGAAGATCTTTTTTGTACAATTCTTCTGTGTATTCTTGCCACCCCTTCTTAGATTGATTGTTACTTGCTAATATTTCCTAGCTAGGACTAAGCTCTGGCATTCTGCATCCACTGATAGTGATCTCTCTGCCACTGGATGCTGCATAAAATAAATTGTGGTACAACTAAATGAAGCTATGACACCTACGAGATTTGAAAGATTAATTTGGGCCAGAGGCCTCAAAGAAAATAGATTTCATTACTGAGGTGGGATCCTTAAGTATGGTATTTATTTATAATAGAAAACACTAAAAACACGCTGATACTTTACCTTATTTTTAACCTTGTGAAGCCATAGTTTGTGAAAATAAATAACTTCTGGTATTTTAATAGCATCATGTTTTATAGACTTTATTTGGTAGGGGTTTGTCCCATAAGAAAATAAGGACAAATACCTTTGGGGAAAATTGTACATG
>NW_011494885.1:88211-89018 GCF_000754665.1 Bison bison bison
TGAGCTCTCTTTGGATAAGGACTATGTCTTTCTTGTTTATCATTTTATTTATATTAATAACAGTGCTTAGCAGGTAGTAGGTTCTCAATAAATACTTGCTGAATGAATAAATATGATAATTTATTATTTTCTTGCATTTTTAAAATTGTGGTTTCTGCTCTGTTTTTTATTCTAGGTTTTCAGTTTGAATGGAGAAGAGAATGACTCTCAGAATTATGGCAGGGTGGGAAACCTGAGCAGAAGTTAGTCTGACAAGGATGAATTGTGAGTAGATTCCATTGTGTCTCAAACTAAAAGACCAAGAACACTTCTAATTTGCTTTTGATAGTATCCTTACAGATTAAATCTTCTCTCTGTGATTCCATTGTTTCACTCAAAATTGTGGCAGTTGTTCAACTTCAGTTCCATGAAGGTAACAAAAACATCTCTTTGTTGTTCTTTCAAGAGATGAAAAGAGTCATTTGAAAATGGCCAGCAGTTTTACATAGTGTGAATGAAAATATTTACAATATGATTTACTAACATTATATAATATCTGCACCAAAATCACTGCATATGGTGATTGCAGCCATGAAATTAAAACACGCTTACTCCTTGAAAGGAAAGTTATGACTGACCTAGACAGCACATTAAAAAGCAGAGACATTACTTTGCCAACAAAGGTCCATCTAGTCAAGGCTATGGTTTTTCCAGTGGTCATGTATGAATGTGAGAGTTGGACTGTGAAGAAAGCCAAGCACCAAAGAATTGACGCTTTTGAACTGTGGTGCTGGAGAAGACTCTTGAGAGTCCCTTGGACTGCAAGGA
>NW_011494885.1:89118-91081 GCF_000754665.1 Bison bison bison
TTAAAATGTTTTGAGATAAAATGTTTTGAGAAATTTTGGAAAAATGAAATTTGTTCAAGTTTGTTAAATTTGGCTTTTCTTTCTTTTTAAGTCTAACACCAATTAAACCTCTCCTGTGTGTGTTAGTCGCTCAGTTGTGTCCAACTTTTTGTGACCTTATGGACTGTAGCCCACCAGGATCCTTTTCCATGGAATTCTCCAGGCAAGAATACTGGAATAGGTTGCCATTTCCTTCTTCAAAACACTTCCTGGAGCACTCATATTTATGTGAAGTGCAATTTGGAAAATGGGAAATAATTGTCCCATTTCTCCTATTAATCACATCAATCCTGTTTCTTCCATAATTACACTTCAAGAAGAAACTAAAAGAATCCAAGATAAATTGATGCCAAATATGGGTGTACTCATAGTATCATTATAGTGGAAACTATGGAGACCATGATCTGTTTTTCCTAAAGAGCCTTACACATTATAGTTGCTCGGTATATTCTAATGTTTCTGTCCAATTGACATGTAAACTGGTTCTGAATGTTTTTATTGATGAGAACAATAAAATATTCTATATTTTAAATAAAAACAAGTATATATTCAGAGACATTAGACATTTCTCTAAAAGCTGAGGGCTGGAACAGTGGTTTTTATATATTTCCTTTAATTTCATTTACAGGGATCATTGTTATGGCATCTCTCTAGTGCTCTTATTCAACTTTTTAGCTACTGCATGTAAGGTCATGATTTATTTGTTTGCTTTATGGATATAACTCTATTTGTCTAATTGAGTTAGGTTAAATGTTGCTTATACTGATGTGCCTATCAAAATAAAGTTACATACTCAGGTGTTTTATGGCAAGGCATCTCTTGAAACATGATGTCGTCATTGATGTCCAACATCTTGAGAAAGCAGCTTCTATTTCAGGTCAGATGCAGGAACTGAGAAGGATAATCTGTTAAAGTTTTCTCTTTTCATTTAATCAATGTGTCCAAGGGTATTTCTAGATGTTGCACTGGGCGATTTTTCCCATCGTATAGAGGAATTCTGCAAGATAAGAAATTAATAAGCCTAAGCAAGATGCTGTTGAACAGTGCACTAGACTTCTGTGGCCCATGTACTGATGTTACAAGAAACAATGAAAAGAATTGGTGCTAAGATCCTCCAACCCTAGCCATGGTAGGATTCGAGAGTTCAATGTTTAACTCTCCAGTTTCATTGCTTATCTCTCACTATTACACCAGCTTTCTATTGGACAAATATATTAAGCATATTTCAGATTTCTGAGTGGATTACTGTCTCTTCCCTTTGGTCCATTTCACTTGCTATTTCCTCTGACTGGAATATTCTCCCTTGATCCTACTCCCACTCTAATTTGATAAAGCCTACACATGCTTCAGTTCTTCTCTCCAGATGTTATTTTATGGGGAAAGTGTTCTTAATTCCTGCCTCTCTCATTTAGGTTATGTGTTGGATGTCCCTCCTGTGTGATCTCAGAGCATCCTGCATTTTTCTCATCTCTATACTCTCCTTAGAAAGAAAACTTTGACAAACTTAGCATATTAAAATGCAGAGATATTACTTTGCCAACAAAAATCCGTATAGTCAAAGCTACAATTTTTCCAGTAGTCATGTCTGGATGTGACAGTAGGACCATAAAAAATCTGAGCACCAAGAATTGATGCTTTTAACTGTGGTGTTGGAGAAGACTCTTGAGAGTCCCTTGGACAATAAGGAGATCAAACTAGTCAATCCTAAAGGAAATCATTCCTGAATATTCATTGGAAGCAATGAATATTCCTTCAATGCTGAAGCTGGAGCTCCAATACTTTGACCACCTGATGCGAGGAACTGACTCATTGGAAATGACCCTGCTGCTGGGAAAGATTGAAGGTGGAAGGAGAAGGGGATGACAGAGGATAAGATGGTTGGATGGCATCGCCGACTCCATGGACAAGAGTTTGAGCAAGGTCT
>NW_011494885.1:91181-92953 GCF_000754665.1 Bison bison bison
GGCAGGAGGAGAAGGGGATGACAGAGAATGAGATGGCTGGATGGCATCACCGACTCGATGGACGTGAGTCTGAGTGAACTCCTGGAATTGGTGATGGACAGTGAGGCCTGGCGTGCTTCGATTCATGGGGCTGCAAAGAGTCAGACACGACTGAGAGACTGAACTGAACATTATATATTAGTATTTTAGATGGATTTTTCAGATACATGCACTGAGAAGCCTGATCTTCCTATATGAAGGTGTTATTTATTTGAAATGTTGGATATGCTGATTGAAAAGAAATACGATTACCTTTTCCTTTGCTGTTAGCCCCAGTATCTGTCTCTGGCTGTTTGAGATCTAACCCTAACTCTTGAACAGAAATAATGAAAAAGAGGAATCAAGCAGGCTAGGCAAGTGACAAGGTACCAGGAATGAATCAGAGGCAAAATCTTTGTTTGATTATGTGACTGAATTAAAGAGTCAGCCTCTGCTTTCTTTTCACTCATAATACTAAATTTTCCTAGATTTGCTAGTTTGGCTAAAATAATGCCTAATTCCATTATATTTTGATGTCGAAAATGATAGCATCTCTGTGGTTTTTAACATTTCTGCCAAAACCACAATGCCTCTTGCTGAAGAAGGAAATAGTACAGTTCTCTGGGAGATTTTGTTTCAGTAATCTCATGGTTTGGCTATGAAAGGAAGGAAAGAAAACTTTAGATGATTGACAGATTAGGTTTTTCTACAATTGTGAAAATATGCTGACATAGTTTTTTTCTCCTGAATTTCAAATTTGGGGCTCAAGTAGGATGAAATAGGCTGACGTCTGATTGTTTATTGAGTGAACTGGAGAAAATATAATGATTTATCAGTCAGTCAGTCATTAAGCAAGAGCTATGAAGCTCCTATGCCATATGTGGCTCTGTGTTGCTGCTGCTGCTGCTAAGTTGCTTCAGTCGTGTCCGACTCTGTGCGACCCCATAGCCCACCAGGCTCCTCTGTCCCCAGGATTCTCTAGGCAAGAATACTGAAGTGGGTTGCCATTTCCTTCTCCAAAGGCATGAAAAATAGAGCTATATTGCCTGACCTAAGAAAACGTTATGATCCTGTTGGGAAAAGAGGCAAGCCTCACAGTCAAAATCTTGAAACAATTTTTTCCAATTGTGAGTGCTAGGGATGTGGTACAAAATGCATTGCTATTTAAGCTCAAGGAAAACAGAGACCAGTCTGGGATGAAACCACCAGGAAAATCAAGGAAAGATTCCCCAAGTGATGGGGTGTCCTAGCTGAGACTTGATAGACTGTACTATACTTTCATTTGTTAGAGCGTGAATGGACACTTTACATTTCCTTAAGAAATGCATATTCAATTAAATCTTTTAAATTACTAGAAGGAAAAGAGATGAACAGAGAGGAGGGGAAGACAAATAATATTCTTTGAGATAGAGGTGACCAGCTGAATAAAGGGACTGGCATGTCATTTTGCATGTCATTTTTTTTGTTTGAATGCTAATTATGGCAATAACCTATATTATAATATACACTCATCTATCCATATTCTCCATTGTGTGCCCATTAGATTTAGAGCTGTAGCTTAGAATAATAGCAGACACTTATATATTGCATATATATGCATACATACACATGTATAACACTTGCTATATGTCAAGAACTGTTCTAACCGTTCTACAACTATTACTTTCAGCCTTATAGCTCTATAAGGCTTTACAGGTGAAAAATCAAGGCACAGAGAGGTAAAGCAACTTGTTCAAGGTCATATAACTAGTATG
>NW_011494885.1:93201-94080 GCF_000754665.1 Bison bison bison
ACTGTGTATAACAAGCTCTAGTTTAATCCACTTCACTATAATGGACTTTAATTCATTCCTTTTTGTGGCTGAATTATATTCCACTGTGTATATGTACCACAGCTTCTTTATCCATTCATCTGTCAGTGGACATCTAGGTTGCTTCCATGTCCTGATATTGCAAATAGTGCTGCTATGAAAACTAGAGTACATGTGTCTTTGAATTATGGTTTTCTCAGGGTGTATGACCAGTAGTGGGATTGCTGGGTCATATGGTAATTGTATTCCTAGTTTCTTAAGGAATTTCCATACTGCTCTCCATAATGGCTATATCAATTTACATTCCCACCAACAGTGAAAGAGGGTTCCTTTTTTTCCACACCCTCTCCAGTACTTATTGTTTATAGATTTTTTGATGACGCCTATTCTAACTGCACTCATCTCACATGCTAGTAAAGTAATGCTCAAAATTCTCCAAGCCAGGCTTCAGCAATACATGAACCATGAAATTCCAGATGTCCAAGCTGGTTTTAGAAAAGACAGAAGAACCAGAGATCAAATTGCCATCAGCTGGATCATGGAAAAAGCAAGAGAGTTCTGGAAAAAACATCTATTTCTGCTTTATTGACTATGCCAAAGCCTTTGACTGTGTGGATCACAATAAACTGTGGAAAATTCTGAAAGAGATGGGAATACCAGACCACCTGACCTGCCTCTTGAGAAACCTGTATGCAGGTCAGAAGCAACAATTAGAACTGGACATGGAACAACAGACTTGTTCCAAATAGGAGAAAGAGCATTTCAAGGCTTTATATTGTCACCCTGCTTATTTAACTTCTATGCAGAGTACATCATGAGAAACGCTGGGCTGGAAGAAGCACAAGCTGGAATCAAGATTGC
>NW_011494885.1:94180-94689 GCF_000754665.1 Bison bison bison
TTCATGGAAGACAGTTTTCCTTTTTTAAAAATTATTTTTAGGAGGAGAATTGTTTAATAATATTGTATTGCTTTCTGCTGTACAACAGCATGAATCAGAAATATGTATACATATATCCCCTCCCTCTTGCATCTCCCTTTCACCCCAACCCCCATCTCATGTCTCTAGGTCATCACAGAGCACTGAGCTGAGTTTCCTCTGCTATAAAACTGCTTCACACTAGCTATTTTACACATCTGTTGTTCTAGTTGTTGTTCAGGCATTGTAGTGTCTGATCTGTTGCTACCCCATGGACTGCAGCATGCCAGGCTCCCCTGTCCTTCACTATGTCCTGGAGGTTGCTCAGATTCATGTCCATTGAGTTAGTGATGCCATCCAGCCATCTCATACTCTGCCGCCCCCTTCTCCTTTTCCCTTCAATCTTTCCCAGCATCAGGGTCTTTTATACATGGAAGTGTATATATACATCAATGCTACTCTCTCAGTTTGTCCCACCCTCTCCTTCCCTC
>NW_011494885.1:95718-96597 GCF_000754665.1 Bison bison bison
TGTGCATGACAGGATTCTATAGCTCCTGTCCAAGGTAGCCCTCCTACAGTGAGCACACATTCTGAGGAGGTAAAAAGTAATTTTATACCAACCTCTATCTTCTCATTCATTTGCTCATCCTTATCATTGAGTTTTTCCAGTAAGGTTTATATTTACATGTAATAAGACTTTCTTAATTGTTTGCCCTCCAAAATTCAAACCAACTACTACAAAAGTACTTGGTAGATAAGACTTGGTAGTACCAAATAGTACAGCTATGCCTCATAAGTTTTTAAGTTGGGCCACCTTCGACTTCTTCAGTTTTTGAGAACCTACACTCAAAGCACAAACATTTCTGCCAACTAACTTCTCAAATAGTTTTCTGAATTTACACGTGGAAGGAAGAGCCAAGAACACTGACTAAAAGCTTTCCTACCCTCCATACTGTGTGAGGTCTTTGCTCTTTCACCTTCCCCACTGGCTCAGATGAATGCCAGCATTCATTCCTCCCTCACTACTGAGCCTCCTCAATACCACTGAGGCCCACGCCCTGGCTCCAAACTGAGATCAGATCTCAAAGTGGATTGGAAGTGGCAAGTAGTTTCACCTTCACTGAAATGCTGAGATTCTACATCAAAATATTATTTTGTTTATTTTACTTTTGTTTGAGAAGGCAGAGGAAGGGAATTCTACTCTGCCTGTCACAGTGATTGACAGAAATGAATTGTGAAAGACAGCAACTGTGTTTATGAGCCAGGGAGGTGAAAACTAGACAAGACCTGCATCATATATTTTTAACAACTCAATAAATTTCTTTCACCCATTCCCCAAATCTTCACATTCCAGCCAGAAAAAAAAAATGATATAAAGTTTCAGCTAGAAATGAGTTTTTGTTTGTGA
>NW_011494885.1:96697-97515 GCF_000754665.1 Bison bison bison
TGACTCGATGGACGTGAGTCTGAGTGAACTCTGGGAGTTGGCGATGGACAGGGAGGCCTGGCATGCTGCGATTCATGGGGTCTCAAAGAGTCGGACACGACTGAGTGACTGAACTGAACTGAACTGATTCTAACTGGTATAAGGTGATGTCTCATTGTAGTTTTGATTTGCATTTCTCTAACAGTGATCGATGTTGAGCATCTTTTCATATTTTTGTTGGCCATCTGTATGTCTTCTTTGGAGAAATATCCATATAGCTCTTTCACCCATTGTTTGATTAGGTTGTTTTTCTGATATTGAGCTGTGTGAGTTGCTTGTATATTTTGGAGATTAATTCTTTTTCATTTGCTTCATTTGCAATTATTTTCTCCCATTCTGAGGCTTATCTTTTCATTTTGTTTATGGTTTCCTTTGCTATACAAAAGCTTTTCAGATGAGGGGGATGGTTCATGCAGTAATGAGAGTAATGGGGAGCCTCAGATGAAGCTTTACTTGCTTGTCTGCTGCTCACCTCCTGCTGTGTGGCCCAGTTACTAACAGATGCAAGCCAGAACTGGTCCATGGCCTGGGGGTTGGAGACCTCTGCTATATATTATATAAATTCTGAGGAAATCCAGTGGGAATGTTGATCCCAGGGTCAGGAAGGGAGTTATATGTTCATGACAATAGAACTTTTTCACTGTCTATGATATTAAATATTGAATACTCGGCTCACTTTTTAAATTAGGATCTTATGTACCAATAAGTTCAGGACTATAGTCATCTACCAGATAGATATATGCCAGTAAGGTATAACTCACACACAATGATTTGTGCAT
>NW_011494885.1:97615-99355 GCF_000754665.1 Bison bison bison
ATAAGACCATGAAACATATTTTTTAATGAAATTATAGTACACTCCAGAATCTCACTCAAACCTAGTCTTTGGGGCCATGCTATTCTTATAGGAAAGAAAAACCAAGCAAGATCTTTGTGCTGCTTCAGCAACTAAATTCTTCTGGATGAGTCTGAAACAGTCTCTTTTTATGTGAAGTTCTATATTGTACTCCCATTGCATTAGAAGAATGTCTGACTTACTTCACTGTCCTAAACCCTTGACATTCAGAGTGGAATCTGGAAAAAGCTGGTTATAGTAGACACATTTTGTGGAAGAAGTTTGACAAACTTGGAGTCAATCTATAGCATTTTGTCAGGATATACAAATGATGTCTTATGTCTCTTTTCTTGGAAATACTGAAGAAAGAATTTGTTTTAATTTTTTTTTAAGAATTTGTTTTAGAAAATTAAAATCCATTTTTCATTTTAATTATGTATTCCTCCATCTTAACAGCTTCTGCTGTCCCTTATTGAAGTGATATAATTGAAAACACACAGACTCTGAAGCAAAACAGACAGATTTGAAACATGGCTGTGAAAATTGGTGGGTTTGAGATAAGTCTTGAAAAAAACAATAACAGCTCTGACTCTTTCTCCTCTTCAAATAGTAAATAATATTATTCATCCTGTGGGATTGTTCAGAAATTGATATATAAATATGTAAATGAGATATAGATCTGTATCAGTATAATAAATACTGAAATCCCTACTACATACATTTCTTCAGGTGATGTTTCTGTTTATCTTCAAATGTGAATGACGGATCTTAAAATCTAACAAATGTGTTGTCAGTCTCTTCTTCCCTGTTGTCTTCTGTTCCTTAATTTTCACTGGGGTAAATTTATTTTGACAGGTGCTCTGACATGTGCTGATGAATTTGAAAAAATGGTCACAAGGAACTCTTTTCCCAAGCAGGTTGGCTAATTAATTATTAGTTATAAAATTAATAGCTCTCAAAAGGAGAACGGGACCCCATGACTATAGTGTAGAACTGTACTGGATGCTAGACTGTAGTCATAACCATCTATTAATACATGATTCAATTTAAAAACAGTTGCTGAAAGGCCCACCTGACACTACCAGTCTTCACCGTAATAGCCCCCTGCTACCTGCTCTTTTCACCTACCATGCTCTTGTTTAGGAGGTGAAGTACATAAGAGAGTAGTAAGCTTCCCCAACCTCACAAAGAGGTGAAGAATATTGTAATATCTGTCATGAACATATTGCATGATACCAAGTATATAAATTGTGACACATATGCTATGGTGTCCTTTCTTCCATAATAGTATAGGAATTGCAAAACATCCATGAATTTGAAAAAATGAAAAGGAATAACTGAACAGTTTTGAATATCTTTGCTGACAATACAGTTTGTTTTTGTGCCTAACTCCATCTCAACCCTCACATACTTATTTTCATTTAAATTTTTCATATATTTATTCAGCATATGTTACTTGACAACTTTGAGGCAGTCTGAATTTTATTGTAATGTGAATGAAAAGCTATTAGAGAATTTTAAGTCAGAGAATAATGTCAAATTTACATTGTTTTCATTTTTATTTCATATTGGAGTATAGTTAATTCATAATGTGTTTCAGAGGTATAGCAAAGTGATTCAGATATAGATATATATAGATCAATTCTTTGTCAGATTCTTTTCCCATTTAAGTTATTACAGAATATTGAGTAGAGTTTCCTGTGATATATAGTAGGTCAATGT
>NW_011494885.1:99455-99635 GCF_000754665.1 Bison bison bison
TTGGTAACCATGTCTGTGGATCTATTTCTGTTTTGTATATAAGTCCATTTGTATATATATATTTTTAGATTTCACATATAAATGATATCATATGATACTTGTCTTTCTCTGTCTGACTTACTTCACTTAGCACGATAATCTCTAGGTCCATCCATGTTGCTGCAAATGACATTATTCTGT
>NW_011494885.1:100535-101856 GCF_000754665.1 Bison bison bison
TAAGGAACCTTCATCCTGCTCTCCATAGAGGCTGTACTAACTTATATTCCCATCAACAGTGCAGGAAGGTTCCCTTCTCTCCATACCCTCTCCAGGACTTGTTATTTGTAGACTTTTTGATGATGGCCATTCTGACTGGTTTGAGATGATACCTCATTGTCATTTTAATTTGCATTTCTCTAATAACTAGTGATGTTGAACATCCTTTCATGTGCCTCTTGGCCTATATGTTTATTTGATTTGGCCTCAGTTAACAAAATTGAATACCAAATACCCTAAGAGTGTAAAGTCAAGATGAGACTAGCAGTAAGTAAACTTGAATAGACTTGAATTTATCCAGGGTCACAGAACTTGTAAGTAGGATAGCTGGCATTTTGAGTCCAGACAGCTTTGCTTCAGAACTTCGCTTGCACAGTTAGCCACCTTGCTACTTTGCTTGCACAATTAGCCACCTTGCTACATTACTTCTCTTGGTTAATGGCTACATAGCATTTCTTTGTTACTAACATTCCATAATTTACTTGACATCTTGAATATTATTCATCATATATTTCCAATTTGTACTATTACACTGTAGAAGGAAATGGCAACCCAATCCAGTATTCTTGCATGGAGAATTCCATGGACAGAGGAGCCTGGGGGGCTACGGTCCATGGGGTCACAAAGAGTCTGACACAATCAAGTGACTGAAACTACTACTACTGCTTTATACCTAACTCCACAATATACATCTTTACAGAAACATCTTTATTCATGCCTTTTATTATTTCATTCACATGTGTATTCCATAGCCTTACTAGATCAAAACCTATTTCAACTCTTGACTGTGGTAGAGCTATTTTAAGTATAGTGATATTTTAATACTACTTCTTTGGTAAATAATGATAATAGCTATGATTACTGAGCACTTACAATGTGGTAAAAATTGTGCTGATTTCTTTGTATTGTTCAATAATTATCTCAGTTAATCACCACAATGATATTATGAAATATGTACTGTCATTAGCCAGCATTTTAGATAAGGAAATTGAAGTTCACGGATTTTAGGTTATCTGTCCAAGGTAACATAGTATATAAAAATTCCAAAAGAGTTCAGTCTCATTCCAGGCTTGTTTGTATGGAGTAGGCATATGCAGCAGATTGAAGGGGGAATAGATGTTAGAAGGCTATTGCTTTATTGACTATGCCAAAGCCTTTGACTCTGTGGATCACAATAAACTGTGGAAAATTATGAAAGAGATGGGAATACCAGACCACCTGACCTGCCTCTTGAGAAACCTGTATGCAGGTCAGGAAGCAACAGTTAGAACTGGACACGGAA
>NW_011494885.1:101956-102114 GCF_000754665.1 Bison bison bison
AAAAGCCTATTGATGAAAGTGAAAGTGGAGAGTAAAAAAGTTGCCTTAAAGCTCAACATTCAGAAAACTAAGATCATGGCATCTGGTCTATCACTTCATGGGAAATAGATGGGTAAACAGTGGAAACAGTGGCTGACTTTATTTTTGGGGGCTCCAAA
>NW_011494885.1:102214-104047 GCF_000754665.1 Bison bison bison
ACTGCAGGGAGATCCAATCAGTCCATCCTAAAGGAGATCAGTCCTGGGTGTTCATTGGAAGGACTGATGTTGAAGCTGAAATTCCAATAGTTTGGCCACCTGATGTGAAGAGCTGACTCACTGGAAAAGACCCTGATGCTGGGAGGGATTGAGGGCAGGAGGAGAATGGGATGACAGAGGATGAGACGGTTGGATGGCATCACCGACTCAAGGTGATGGACAGGGAAGCCTGGCATGCTGCAGTTGTTGGGTCACAGTCAGACACGACTGAGCAACTGAACTGACTGGCAGTAACTTAGGAGTAGATTAGAAAAATGTTCTCAAAATGTGGTCCCCAGCCTATAGCATCAACACCATTTGAGATTTAAAAAAAAATATTTATGTATTTATTTGACTGAGTCAAGTCTTAGTTTTGACACGTGGGCTCCACTCTTTAGTTGTGACATGGCAAGTGGGATCTTAGTTCCTTAACAAGAATTCAAACCTACATCCCCTGCATTGTAAGGTAGATTCTTAATCACTGGACTGCAAAGGAAGTCCCTGGGATTTCTTAAACATATAGATTATTGGGCCTCATCCCAGATCTATAGAATCAAAAACTCTTTTGGAGAGGGCCTAGTTACTTGTGTTTAACCATCCCATCAGGGGAATCTGAAGCCTGCTGAAATTTGAGAACCAGTGGACTAAAGTGGTAGTAGAGGAAAATAAGAGGGAAGGGGATAAAATAATATGACTTGGAGAGCATAATAGGGAGTTTTAGAATTGAATATAGTCCCCATGTTTGGAGTATTGCTGAGAGAAACAATAGTGGTGATATAGAAGGAAAAAGAGAAAGAATCATTTTCATGTTTTTTTTTTCCCTACATCCATTTGAAGTTAGATAATTTTTGACAGGTACATTCTGGATACTCAAAAATAACAGTGAGTGCTAAGTTATTTTCATTACTGCCTCCACAACTATCCTAATAGTTAAAGCAAAGCATCAAAATGTTTGCTTTCTGCACTGAGGTAAGTGGGAGGGGGTGGTGGCAGTGGGATGTGTGTAGTTCAATTAAACATTAAAGGAAAAAAAGATGCAAGGCTCCTGTGAAAATGAAAGGACTATAGAAGTTAATTTTAAACACATGCACATGTGGCTGGTATGGTAGCATGAGTCAAGGAGATGAGTATATTAATAAAAGCAGTATTATAGCAAATGGAGGTAATAAAGCACTGCAGTATTAACTGAACTACATCAGAAGCCCTACTGTTCTTAGATGCTCTCTTTTCAACCTCATTGGAAATTAAAAACTAATCCCTTGTGAGGAAAACCTGTTCTACCTGAAACAGTATCAAAAGCCTTCATCTCAGTCAGATTAATTGCACTAGTACCTGTCATGGTTGAAGAAAACACCAGGAGTGAATGATAAACAAACCCATCTCATGAGCAAAGTTTTTGAGGAATTGCCTCTGATCTAATAAGATCTAAACTAATAAGGCCAACCTATTTGGATAATACTTGGCAGTTTTCAAAGCATTTCAATATATACCTGTTAACTGAGACTTGAAAATTTGGTAAGTGAGACAAAGAAGGTGTCATTGTTCCCTTTTTATGGTAGAGCGATAGAAACTTGCAGAGGTCTCCCATAACAAAGGTAACATTTTAGGTCATGTCATTTAAAGAAAAAGCATTATTTATTCATTATTATTTATAAAACAATAAATTTATAAAATAATAAATTAATTCATAAAATAAGTTAGAAAAAATATAAAATAATGTATAAAATAATAAATTTATTATTTTATTATTTATAAAAACATGTGACTTTTATTATTTTAAAATAATAATATTTT
>NW_011494885.1:104147-111223 GCF_000754665.1 Bison bison bison
ACCCTCCACCCCATCCCACCCTTCTAGGTCATCACAGAGCACCGAGTTGAGCTCCCTGTGTTATGCAGCAACTTCCCACTAGTCATGTTCTCATTCTTGACCAGATTTGTTCTGAGTAAATTTTCTTCCTCTTGGATAAGTTCTATTTAAAGAGGTCCCTCATTCTCCCATTTAATATGTTTCTGATATCCCACTAATTGTCAGATGAGACTAGATATGTGTGAATTGCAGCAGAACACAGGTTTGAGATCAAACTGGGTTCCCCCACCCTGGGCTATTTTTCCTCCAATTAAAATTATATTATGAATATTATCCCATGTCATTAAACTATTCTTCTAAAATATAATTGTTTTCAATTTTGTACTAGTACTAATGTTTACTGGAATATCCTTATGCACAGATACTTGTGGATCTGTTTTATTTCCTCAGAACAGAATCCTAGCTGTGGAATTACTATGTCCAAGAGTTATGATCATTTGCAAAGACGTTGTTACATATTGTCACAATATCCCCAAGAAAGAGTTTACTTATTTCTATTTCAGTCAATGGTAGTTATTAGCACACCTTTGCCTGAAGCTTACCAGTACTGCGAGTTTGAAAGGTGAACCTGATATCTTTTTTGTGTGTGTGAGTTGTGCTTTTTGATGACTAGTAGATAAAAAAAAATTATATTTATGAATACATTGGCCATTTGCTTTTCTTGTCCCGTGAAGTCTCTATGTCCTCTTTGGTTCATGAATTTGCAAACTTTTGTTGTAAAGGGCCAGATAGTTAACATTTTTTGGCCACACTCTACCACATGTGGGATCTTAGTTCCCCAACCAGGGATCTAACCTGTTCCCCTTGCATGGGAAGCTTGGGGTCTTAACCACTGGACCACCAGAGAAGTCCCCCAGGTAGTTAACATTTTTATTTTTTGTGGCCTTATGGTCTCTGAGTCTTTGTCGCAACTATTCAACTCTGCCATTATAGTACAGAAGTAGCCATTATACAACATATAATTGAATAGGCATGACTGAGTTCTAATACAAAAATTGGCAGTGGGCCAGATTTGCCCACTCATGGGCCATTATTTTAGTTCATTGTGCTACTGGAGGTATTTATCACTTTCTTATTGATTTTTAAAAGTTCTACACATATTAAAGACCATTAGCCCTGTCAACTGAAAGAAATGCACCATGTGATAGCTGAGGGTTGTTTTATTTGGGGTAAAATAAGGACTACAGCCCAGGAGACAGCATCTCAGATAGCTCTGAGGAACTGCTCTGAAGATGTAGCAGGGAAGCTCAGCATGATATATTATTTTAGGGAAAAGGGATACATGCAATCAAGCATACATTTTGGCAGAGGCTTGCTGCTAGTCTCATGAAGGTTAGTACTAGTCATGAGGAACAGATGTCTCTGTTAACAATTTTAGTGCCTTTCTAGATATGAGAAGATACAAAATCTTCTCCAGAGAATATCTATCTGACTGTTCTGCCAGTTTTTCCCAGAACACAGAGTGCTTCATTCCTGATCTCTACCCTGAATTTCAAGATGTGCTGAAAGTCATTGACTGCAGGGTTAGTGACTTAATCCTTGCAGAGACAGATGATAAGTACCAATTTTTAGTTGGCAGCCCTTTGTAATAGATTTTGGAAATGCCTCCCTGCTTGTTCTAATATTTCATGTATTTCAGTATACTATAATTTTCCTTTTTTGCCTTTGCTTTTATTACTAGCAAGACTTTCCCCACCAAAAAATTCAGATAATGAATTACTTATGTTTTCTTCTAGTCCTTTTATGGTTTTAATATTTATGCTTCACTTTTAAGTCTATCTGGAAATAATTTTAATGTGAGGCTTGTTGCAGAGAACTGATTTCATATTTTCCAACAAATAGTCAACCAATGGTGTCAGCACCTTTTATTGAATAAACCTTCTTTGCTCAGTGGGGCTTCTTTTAAAGTTAAGTCTCTACTAAGCTGGATGTGTCTCTATTGATCTTAAAGGTGCTATTATTTGAATCTAGCATCTGAAAAAATAATGGCTCTAGAATTCTCTTTACTGTAGGCGGCCTCTCAAGCTCCCTTTGTCCTTCCTTTAATCCAGTTTGAGATGTATGGAGAGTTCTGTCATGACTATAGCTATTGCTATAATTGTAGCTGCTGATGTCCTTAAATTTTTCTTACATCTCTGTCTCTTTGCATTTGTGTAGTCTCCTATTGCTCAGTGGAGAAATGCTTTCTTATAAAATCAGAGAAACAGAGAGTCTTCTTCCTGTTGTACTTTAGCCTTGGTTCACTCTTCTCATTGGCAATAGGCTTAGTTTCCTTATGTTGTGATGGAACTACTTGTCTGCACTACAGTATAACCCTTTCTTATATTTTTCTTTTTTTCTGTGCATAAACACTATCTTTTTTATGATTTTAGGCTTGCTGGACTCCCAAGGAACCCTACTCTGGACTAATAATTGGATTAATTGACCTTTCTTTTTCTAATTCCCCTGACCTTAATGACATACTCCCAATATAGTAGTATATTCACCTTGACCATTTCACCTCTGTGGTCTTTTTCTGACCATCTAATCAGAGTGGCACCTTGTTGTCTCCGTAGACCTTCTCATTACAGTTTTCACTCTGTTCTCTGCTCTCAACCTGTTAATAATAGAAGTATACTAAGGTTTAGATGCCCCAGGTGGCACAGTGGTAAAGAATCCACCTCCCAATGCAGGAGATGCAAGAGATGCGGGTTCAGTTCCTGGGTCAGGAAGATCCCCTGGAGAAGGAAATGGCAACCCACACCAGTATTTTTGCCTGGAAAATCCCCATGGACAGAGGAGCCTGGTGGGCTACAGTCCATGGGGCCACAAAGAGTAACTGAGGTACTGAGCATGTACTCAAGGGGCTGGATGTCCTTTTTCCTTCTTTGAGAAAAGGAATGGTTTCCACATAGAATACCACTAGGAAGATAAACCCTACAACCTTGGGAAATAATAGTTTTTTGAACTCCCTTCCTATTTTCAGGCTCAAAATACAACTTTACAACTTCTGAGAAAGACTCAAAATGGTTGTGTCTAAAATAAACAACATGTGGCCTCTATTCAAATATCTGCTTTCCTAACAAATTCGTATTCAAATCTTTGATTTCCTGCTGATTCCACATTATGTATATATAAAGGGCTTCCCTGGTGGCTCAAATGGTAAAGAATCTGTCTGAAGTACAGGAGACCTGGGTTCAATCCCTAGGTTGGGAAGATCCCCTGGAGGAGGGCATGGAAACCCACTTCAGTATTCTTGCCTGGAGAATCCCCATGGACAGAGGAGCCTAGCGGGCTACAATCCATGGAGTAGCAGAGTCGGACATGACTGAGTGACTAAGCATACACACACACACACACACACACACAGCTGACCCTTGGATAACATGTTTTTGAACTGAGTGTATCCATTTGTATGAAGGTTTTTTAAAATATGTATACTATTATGTTTATGATCTGTGGTTGATTGAATTTGCAAACAGAGAATCTGTGAATGTAGAAGGCTGACTATGGGACCTCAGTATTCATGGATTTTGGTAACTGCCCAGATCCTGGAACTTAAGGCTACTGAGGAACAACTCTAGTTTGCATGGTGAAAGCAGGATGATATATAAAGATTCATGCATACAATATGGAGTTCATCAAAACTCTGTGGTTAACCCAAAGCTCTATCAAGTATGAGGTTTATTTTTAGTGAGAACTATGTAAACTTTTTGTACTAGAAGATCAATAAATACATTTACTAAACTTTACAGTTGAAAAAACTATATCATTAGTGTCCAACAGTGACAGTTTGGAATTTAAAAAGTGGATTACTCAAAATTTTTCAAAAAGCACTTACCTCTGTGTAATTATAGTGTTTTGTATGTTGAGTGCAACTTTGCTTCATGCTGTTCCAAGTACCTTGCAAACATTTACTTGTAATTGTGGCAGCGCCCTTGTAAGTTCCCTTAAGTATGATAAACTCACTATACACTACAAAGAAACCAAGACCTGGAGGTAAAATGATTTGTCCTAGGATGTGTAGCCTGTTAATGAATAAGTGTGACCCTCTAAGTCTGACCAACCTCTTTATGCCTAACCTCACATATCTGGAGGTGACTTTTATATGTGGCAAATTCTTTACTGTTATAACCTAGAGGCTTCAAGTGAAGAAAATACATCTACCTCTTGCAGGAAGCATCCTTTTCTGTCCCTTGGCTCTGATCACAGTATCCCTTCATTTTCTTTCTGTGCTTATAAATACAGCTTATGTTATATGGACTTGCCTCATTTAAGAGTATATAAAGTGACCAAAACTTGAGGGGTCTCTCTGCTAAAATTCTATTGAAAGCTTCTTGACACTGGAAATAATATGATCTTTATTTTATCCATCTCTCTTAGTACTTAGTTCAGGCTTCAGGATTACACACAGTAGGGGCTGGATACTGAATCATTCCAAGGAATATAGACTTAATTGAGGAGTGGTGCTCATGATAAAGAATCCATCTGCCAATGCAGGAGACCTAAGAGACATGAGTTCCATCCCTGAATCAGAAAGATACCCTGGAGGAGGGCATTGGCAACCCACTCCAATATTCTTGCCTGGAGAATCCAATGGACAGACGAGCCTGGTGGACTGCAGACCATAATGTAACAAAAACTGAGAAACAACTGAAGCGACTGAGCATGCTTGCCTGGGCAAAATTTTAATTAGCAAAATTAAAGCTTGTCACTTCCCTTTCCCTCTTTCTGTGCTCCTCAGTCTTGTTATTCTTCTCTATGGCTACTTCCTCTTCACTCACCGTATAGGAGGAGGAGGTATTGTGATGAGGGAGGGCCTTTGTTGGGAGCTCAATGGCTCCACAACACTGCAGTGACCTTTGTCTAAATTAGCCATATATATACAATGCTTATGTTTTTAGATCTTCGAGTCTGTAATTTTCCATTTCCCACTTAAAATTTCCCTGGTAATTAATACTGAATATCTGATTCCAGGAACCATGCCTCAGGAGAGTGTTCCTGCATGCAATGTGCATTAGTTATTAGGAACTGCCTGGCACTCATTTATAAAGCTGATTACAGGCCTCTTTTTTTCCATCACTTACAGAATGTTCATAATAATTGCACGAGTTCAGGCAGACTGTGTCTCTCCATGAAGCTATATACTTTCAGAGACAGAAATCTTTATCTTTATTACATGGCAGCTCACATGCTCACATCCATCACTTTTTGGAGTGTAGCTTATTTGCAGCCTGGTGGGAGTTATATAATCTGCCACTAAAATTTCAACAAGGAAATGAGAGGGAATTAAGAGAGAGGTGTACTGCTCATCTTCCCACAAATTCTATTTTGTTAATAGAAATGAAATCTCAAATCATTGACAAAGTCTCCTGCCTGTTCAAAGTACCACTGTTAATCTAAGTCATTAATAATCTCATTCCCTCTATCTCTGTCTCTCTGTCCCTCCCTCTCTGTCCCTCCCTCTCTCTCTCTCACCCATACACACCACACTCATACACACATGAAATGGATTGCGATCAATGTATAGTGAACATTAGAAATACCCCTAAAGTCAAGCCAGTGGGGTCTATTTGGGTGGGATTTGGTCATTCTGATCATAACAGACACTAATTTTATATCATGTTGGAAAATGTCCATGAGGTGGGATATGTGGAATACCACTAGACTGTGTCCATCTGAGGCAGGATTTCTAAAGTGAAAGTGTTAGTTGCTCAGTCACATCTGACTCTGTGACCCCGTGGACTGTAGCCCACCAGGCTCCTCTGTCCATGGGATTCTCCAGGCATGAATACTGGAGTGAGCAGCCATTCCCTTAGTATACTGAACTCAGTCCATTAGATGCCAGTAGAGCCACTCAACTCCCCAGCTGTAACAAATACACATATTCTGGAGCACAAAATTACCCCCAGTTGAGAACCCCTGGTCTAAGGCTATCTCCTTTCTCCTGTTTCCTCCCCATTACAATTACCAAAGATATCATTTTGAAAAATTCATCTGAGATCTAAGTTTCTAAATAGCCACATTTAAAAGGCACAGGCATTTCTTAGGAAAGGAATAAGACACACACCAATGATTCTCAACTTTGTCTGCATATACACTAGGATCACTTGGAGATCTTTACAATATACTATTATCTGGGTGACCTTACTGTTCCCAGAGATTCTGATGTTTTGGGTGTGATCTGGATATTGGGATATTTAAAAATTCTTCCTATGATTTAAATCTACTACAAAGTTGGAGAATCAGTGGTTCTGGAGATTTCCTTTAAAGAAATGGTCATTAAAAATCTGACCATGTTAGATGCTTAACAATACTCAAATCAGGAGAAACTGGTTTATTTGCTGGACTGTGGATATATCCTGGAAGGAAAATGATAGATATGAACTGAGTAACAGCTAATGTTGATAACAGATCAAGTAGAGACTACTTGGTTCCACACTATATATTCTGGAAAGTACTCGTACTCCTTGCCTGTCTCTCCCACTTGACATAGATAAACACATAAAAATGCTATTTTAAGATAGGAAGAGTATTTTTAGATGAAATTTATTGATGGAGAGACCAATTTTCCATTAACATGAAGGCAGTCTTGAAGGGAAATAAAGTAGCCAAAAGAAAAGCCACTCTAGAGCAGGCCATGCCATAGAACAGAAAGTGGCTGATTTTGTTTAGTCCCAGAGACAGACAATAGAGGTCTGCCTTAGTCTCTGACACCTATGCCTGATTTTATGCAGATGAGTGACAGCTGGAAAAGTCATCTCTATCCTCATCTGGCTGCCTCCTTGTGTCACCCAGCAACCAGGAACTGCAGCAGAATTGGGCTCTCAGGGATGTCTGGCTCAGCACCTGATAGGTTGAAAATAGAGGGCACTGTCATTCACTTAAAGGAATCAATGATGAACAGTAGACAAAACAACTTTATTTTACCACTAACAGTCATGCTATGTCCATGCCATGGGCTTCCCTGGTGACTCAGCTGTGAAGAGTCTACCTGCAATGCAGGAGATGCAGGTTTGATCCCTGGGTTGGGAAGACACCCTGGAGAAGGGCATGGC
>NW_011494885.1:113588-115958 GCF_000754665.1 Bison bison bison
TCCTTTTCTTTTCCCTTCTCTCCTTTTACAGCTATTTGTAAGGCCTCCTCAGAAAGCCATTTTGGTTTTTTGCATTTCCTTTCCATGGGGATGGTTTGATCCTTGTCTCCTGTACAATGTCCCGAATCTCTGTCTGTAGTTCATCAGGCACTCTATCTATCAGATCTAGTCCCTTAAATCTTTTTCTCACTTCCACTGTATAATCATAAGGGATTTGGTTTAGGTCATACCTGAATGATCTAGTGATTTTCCCTACTTTCTTCAATTCAAGTCTGAATTTAGCAATGAGTTCATGATCTGAGCCACAGTCAGCTCCTGGTCTTGTTTTTGCTGACTGTATAGAGCTTCTCCATCTTTGGCTGCAAAGAATATAATCAATCATCAGAATATAATCTGATTTCGATGTTGACCATCTGGTGAGGTCCATGTGTAAAGTCTTCTCTTGTGTTGTTGGAAGAGGGTGTTTGCTATGACCAGTGTGTTCTATTGGCAAAACTCTATTAGCCTTTGCCCTGCTTCATTCCATATTCCAAGGCCAAATTTGCCTGTTACTCCAGGTGTTTCTTGATTTCCTACTTTTGCATTCCAGTCCCCTATAATGAAAAGGACATCTTTTTTGGGTGTTAGTTCTAAAAGGTCTTATAGTTCTTCATAGAACCATTCAACTTCACCTTCTTCAGCGTTACTGGTTGGGGCATAGGCTTGGATCACTGTGATATTGAATGGTTTGCCTTGGAATTGAACAGAGATCATTCTGTCGTTTTTGAGATTGCATCCAAGTACTGCATTTCAGACTCTTTTGTGACCATGAGGGCTACTCCATTTCTTCTAAGGGATTCCTGCCCACAGTAGTATGTATAATGGTTATCTGAGTTAAATTCACCCATTCCAGTCCATTTTGATTCCTAGAATGTCAATGTTCACTCTTGCCATCTCCTGTTTGACCACTTCCAATTTGCCTTGATTCATGGACCTAATATTCCAGGTTCCTATGCAATATTGCTCTTTATAGCATTGGACCTTGCTACTATCACCAGTCACATCCACTAATGGGTATTGTTTTTGCTTTGGCTCCATCCCTTCATTCTTTCTGGAGTTATTTCTCCACTGATCTCCAGTAGCATATTGGGCACCTACTGGCCTGGGGAGTTCCTCTTTCAGTATCCTATAATTTTGCCTTTTCATACTGTTCATGGGGTTCTCAAGGCAAGAATACTGAAGTGGTTTGCCATTCCCTTCTCCAGTGGACCACTTTCTGTCAGACCTCTCCACCATGACCCATCCGTCTTGGGTGGCCCCATATGGCATGGCTTAGTTTCATTGAATTTGTGATCAGATTGGCTAGTTTTCTGTGATTATGGCTTCAGTGTTTCTGCCCTCTGATGCCCTCTCTCAATACCTACCGTCTCACTTGGGTTTCTCTTACCTTGGACATGGGGTATCTCTTACCTTGGACATGGGTTATCTCTTCATGGCTGCTCCAGCAAAGTGCAGCCGCTGCTCCTTACCTTGGACAAGGTCACCCCTCCTGACCTTGAACATGGAGTAGCTCTTCTCAGCCCTCCTGTGCCCGTGCAGCTGCTGCTCCTTGAACGTGGGGTAGCTCCTCGCGGCCATTGCCCCTGACGTCGGGCATGGGGTAGTTCCTCTCGGCTGCAGCCCCTGACCTCGGACCTGGGATAGCTCCTCTTGGCTGTTCCTGAGCCGTTGCAGCCTGGTGCTCTCAGTCGCCACCCCTGACCTTGGGCGTGGGGTAGCTCCTCTGGGCCGAACTTAATTAGAGGTTATTAAAGCCAGTGATTCTCAAATTTTAATGTGCATACGAATCACTTGAGTAGTAGTTAAATGATGTCAGTCAGGGGATTAACAGCATCAGCTTGACTTGGGAACTTGTTAGAACTGCAAAATCAAGGGCCCTCGTCCCCAAACTATTGCATGGGAATTGGCATTTATAACAAGATCCTCATGCAATCATGTAGCTGCACCAACTTCTTTGAAGATTCAGTGTAGGGTGGGGAATCTCTCTAGGATTTATATTATAGTCTGCTGAATAATTGTGTATTCGCATTCTCTAGGCTTGCTTGCTTTAGTTCACTTCTCCAAACTATCACTGAGTATCTGCTGTGTTCCAAGCACTGAGGCTATAGTAGTTAACAAAGCATTCTCTGACCTTTAACCTTTGTCTTTCTCCTCCATGCTCATAATTACTAGAGTTCCCCTTTTTGAACCTCTTCCAAATGCTATGACTTGGGGTGACCAAGGCCCATCCAACACCTGGTTTTAAATGAGAGCAAGAGAAATCCCAAGTTGGATTACAGAAATATTTTCTTCACTGGGTCTTTATTACTTCTAAATTTGCTCTTTCCAATC
>NW_011494885.1:116733-116995 GCF_000754665.1 Bison bison bison
ACATATAAATTAAATAAGCAGGGTGACAATATACAGCCTTGAAATGCTCCTTTTCCTATTTGGAACCAGATTGTTGTTCCATGTCCAGTTCTAACTGTTGCCTCCTGACCTGCATGTAGGTTTCTCAAGAGGCAGGTCAGGTGCTCTGGTATTCCCATCTCTTTCAGAATTTTCCACAGTTTATTATGATCCGCACAGTCAAAGTCTTTGGCATAGTCAATAAAGCAGAAATAGATGTTTTTTCTGGAACTCTCTTGCTTTT
>NW_011494885.1:118036-118500 GCF_000754665.1 Bison bison bison
TTTGAGCATTGCTTTACTAGCGTGTGAGATGACTGCAATTGTGCGGTAGTTTGAGCATTCTTTGGCATTGCCTTTCTTTGGGATTGGAATGAAAACTGACCTTTCCAGTCCTGTGGCCACTGCTGAATTTTCCAAATTTGCTGGCATATTGACTGCAGCACTTTCACAGCATCATCTTTTAGGATTTGAAATAGCTCAACTGGAATTCCATCACTTCCACTAGCTTTGTTCATAGTGATGCTTTCTAAGGCCCACTTGACTTCACATTCCAGGATGTCTGGCTCTAGGTGATCACACCATAATGATTATCTGGGTCGTGAAGCTCTTTTTTGTACAGTTCTTCTGTGTATTCTTGCCACCTCTTTTTAATATCTTCTGCTTCTGTTAGGTCCATAACATTTCTGTCCTTTACCGAGCCCATCTTTGCATGAAATGTTCCCTTGGTATCTCTAATTTTCTTGAAG
>NW_011494885.1:119305-121683 GCF_000754665.1 Bison bison bison
GGAAGGCTGAAACTCTCCCTAGGGGTTAAGATGTCTTTGGGACAAAGTTTGAAAATCACAGGTGCCTGTCACTGTGAAAACTGAGATGAAACAATTAACCACTGCTAGTCTTCTTCTGTTATTCTGAATCCTATACCATATTCTTGCTTCTACTGTTTTTTATTTATTTATTTTTGCCTCCCTTGTCCTGCCCTATTTACTTATATTCTATCTGCAGTCTACAATTGAGGGAATATTAATGAAGGAGACAAGATAAGGCAAAATGTAGAAGAAGTGTGGAAATTATAGTGAATTGAGTTTCATACTCTGAGAAAGTGAAATGTGATGAGACTTCATGAAAAGAAAAATAGTGCAATTCCCTTTTATTTTCTGGCATCTCTTTCCAAGAAGGAATTTCACTGATAGAATATTTTCTGGAATACAGAAAATCAGATTAGGTAAAGAAAAAAAAAAAAGCAGCACTTCTGTTTGAAGAGGGGAAAAAGTATACTGAGGAGCCAGCACTAGACTATGGCACACACAGCTTCCCATCTACCTGAAATAGCATTTTAGATAACTAGGAAATGAGAATTTGAATGCATTTTGGAACTTATTTTCTGAATGTGGATATGCTTCTACTATCCAGACTGTCAGGATAGCCAGAGGCTAGCGTCTGACACCATTAGACTATGGCATTTCCTCGACAATCTGAATTGAAGCATGTAGCTCTACTTAGGAAAACAATCTGACATGACAGCTTCCCATGATATAGTTTAAACCCAGGTAACTGGATACACTATTTATTTAGGGCACAATTTTAGTAGGAGATTTCCCCATCAGATCAGCCTGAAGCAAAATTGAGAATAAAGGTATTTTTTTTTCTATGTAATCAACTTTTTTCAATCCAAGGTACATCACTGACCTGGGTCAACAGAATCTGGCTTGCAACTCCAATTCTGACTACTCTCTCTTTGAGACAATCCTTCAGGGTGCTCCACCAAAATTCCATGCCAAACATGTGCCACCTAGGCAGGATGGTGTGTTATGAACCCTAAATATAGAAAAGGACAGTCAAAAAGTTCGAAGAAAAAATGGAGCTAACTCCATTCCTTGTAACCCAAGAAAGAAACTTAATAGAAGAAACACTCAAAGGTATAATTATGAACATAAGAAATTATTCAAATGAAGAAAAGGACAAATAACTGATAATTGTTATATGACTGTTATATAAGAATAGTAGCAGAAAGACTGATTCAGAGTGAATGTGGGCTTATAAGGGCTAAGATTCATAAAAGAGCTTTGAAAGTTATATTTCCAATAAGAGAGGAGCAAGGAGGGTCTGATGTTTGAAGTTGACAGAAAAAAAAAGTAGGAATGACTCCTTTGTTCCTTCTGTGTTTCTGTCTTCTCTAACTCTGAGAGTGGACCTCATACCAGGATGAGTAGTAGGCACAGGTTAAGAGATAATTAAATTTCCAGTAAATTTAAAGAAAGGACCTGAGTACTTTAAATAATTCCATTAAAATATAATAAAGAATTCACCCATTATATTGTTCATCTTTTACTAATTGTCTTTGATTAATTTTTTGAAGATAGAGGTGTAAGACATACAAAGAGAACCTTAAGGTTCAAAATCAAATGAAGATAAATTCTGCATATTAAAGATGAGTAGTTTGATATGAAATCTGGGTAAAATCATATGCTAAATAAGTAAAAGGGTGATTGATGAGTTTGTACCAAAATATTCAATCACCTTTATGATGAAATGGATAAATATATCATGTTCTAGGACAGGAAGATACCAAACTGTAAACCTGTCAGATTCCCAACATTTATAGATTCAGGGATATCCCAGTCAAAATACTTAAGGGTTTTCAGGAACCTGACAGAAAGATTCTAAAACATATATGTAATCTTTCTGTAAGAACGCAAAGCCAAGAATAATCAAGACATTCTTAAAGAAGAAAAATGTAGAAGGGACTTGTACCATAAAATATCGAGACATTATAAAATATATTCATAAAATCAAGGTGGTATTTTCTCTGATAGATAAACCAGTGGAACAGAATAGATATGATTTGAGACAAAGGTGACACTGCAAATCAGTGGATAAATGAATGAGCTTTGTTATCTAAGTGGTGGGGAAATATGAAAACCAATCCAAACCTCTAGGATCACAGTGTACTCACAAATATGAAAGACAAATCTAAAGATATTTTGAAGATAAGACAGGAGAATAATTTGAAACCCTTATTATGTGAACTTCTTAAGACATAAAAAGCTCAGTCCATAAAAGGAAAGCAAAGATAAATTTAAGCACAATAAAACAAGGAGAACTTTTTATCAAAATAAAGCGTAGATGTTTAAAAAAAATAGAATCTGGGGAAATAAGTTTGCAA
>NW_011494885.1:121783-123769 GCF_000754665.1 Bison bison bison
AGAGTCTTTTCCAATGAGTCAAATCTTCGCATGAGGTGGCCAAAGTACTGGAGTTTCAGCTTTAGCATCATTCCTTCCAAAGAAATCCCAGGGCTGATCTCCTTCAGAATGGACTGGTTGGATCTCCTTGCAGTCCAAGGGAAATGTCCACTAATTTTTTGAAACACTCTCTTAAGTGGAACTTCTTCAGAGAAGCTGTACTTGAGCACTTCCTCTCAATCCAAATCAACAATTTTTGTTATCATCTTTCATTCTACTCCTTTATATTTCCTTAGTAACACAACATAAAATTGTGAATATTAATTTACAATCGTATGTTTATTTGGGGGATTATTTTTTAAGGGTCTCTTCTACCATAATCTAAGCTCCATGGGCCTAGAAACTATGTCTGGTTCTTCACCATGGATGCTTAAGACATAGAATAACATTGCACATGCTCAGTAAATATTTGTTGAATGCAATGTGTATTTTCTCTCACCAGCCTGTCTAATATTATTTCCCCAGGTGACTGTTTAATTCATTGTCATGTTTTATTTTCTTTGTAACAATTATTGTTAGCTAAAACTCTCTTGTTAAATAACACATTTATTTATGTTTTATTGTCTGCCTCCTCCAACTAAACTATCAATTCTATGAGTGAAGACCCTGAAGCATACTGCCTGGGTTTAAATCTCAGGTTTACTACTTACTGCATTTACACCTGTAAGAAACTCACTCATTAAAGCTAGCCCCATGCCTCATTGTTACAATTGTAGTAATAATTGTCCCTATTTCATAAGCCTACTATGAGGATTAATTGAAAGATAATATATAAACCACCTATCAGGCTGCCCGTTGTGATGATGGTAGTTATTATCAGTATTATTCACATCTGATTTTTTGGCAAATTGATCAGTACCATTAACATGGTAAGTGTTCCATAAATATATATTGAATATATTAAGGAAAATGTTATACCTTATTAGACATAAAAATGATATTTTATTTGGCTTTTGAGGAACAGTGCCATTTTACCAAGTTTCATAGAAGTTATTTATCTGCCATAGCATCCTATAAAATTCCCCATTATGATTATGAGTAGAAGGGAAGTAAGTTAGCCTTTGCTGCTGGTATTTCTGATATTGGATTAAAGAGTGACACCTCTTAAGTATCTAGATCCAATTCCAGTCCCTTAATCAGTGTGACTAGATATTCTGCTCTTAGAATAGCTATTCAATTAAATTCTTCAGTACACACCCATTCCCAGCCTCACTTGGCCTATGGTGAATATAATTTTTGAATTGATTTTAGTGCTACTGTGAAGATAACTTCTGTCTGAGCAAGAAATGTATTCTAAGGGTAGAATTGGATGCTAATGTAAATTCTTCCACCCCTCCCCTTTTCTACAAATGTTAGGATATTCAGACAAGTTGGAGCAGGGAGATTCAAGCACTTAATTCATCCCTCTCTCCACATATATGAAATAGAGAAGCTTAGTGATTTATCATACTCTGTATTTTATTGTACTGTCATTTTTTTGTATATTTAAGTTTGGTTAATACAATCTTGACAGCAGGGTGGAATGTAATTTAGATTTTAATATTTTTAACTACAGCAATGGCAATGTATTATTTCTGCATATGGAAAGATTCCAGTTCTCTGATTGACTGATATAGCAGAGGAGACAAATATATATCCTCATGTTACTTTTGAAAAATGGAAGTGAAAGATCATCTCTCCATGTCACCAGTGTCATGACATAATAGATGCTTTGAATTATTCACGTGGTGCCAAAGATCCCATCAAGTTTTAAAATATATGTTTAGATATTTAAAATAGGACTATAGCACAGGAAATATAGTCAATATTTTATAATAATTTAAATGGAATATAATCTATAAAAATATTGAATCACTGTGTTATGCACGTGAAAATAGGACATTTTTATAAATCAACTATACTTCAGTGAAAAGGGGAGTTAATTTTCAAAATTGGTCTTTTAACATT
>NW_011494885.1:123869-124379 GCF_000754665.1 Bison bison bison
GCAAGATCCCCTGGAGAAGGAAATGGAAACCCACTCCAGTATTCTTGCCTGAAAATTTCCATGGACAGAGGAGTCTTGTGAGCAACAGTCCATGCAGTCAAAAAGCATCAGACATGAGCTACTGAGCACACACTCAGATTAAGTTATGCCTGTCCAAAGGTAAAATTCTGAATGCAAATAACTCATAAGGCAGATTTTCATACTGTTTCTAGAAGCCAGCCTGATAAAGAGGCTCTACTATAATGATTTTCCACTGTGGAGATGAAAATTTCAGTAGCATCAACTAGAGTTAAGTAAAAATGAGAGAACCAGAGTCTGTTTGACCTGAAAGCAAATATATGTGAGTTCTAGTCCAAGATTTAGGAAAATAGTTGGTCTACTTCCAGGCCTATGAAGCAGATATTTAGTTATCCAGTCCTCATCACAGGAATGTGCCCTCCGTTCATACATGATTTGAGTTAAAGAGGATGTCCTTTTTTTCACTCTGCATAAGTAAGCAGTATTTTAATC
>NW_011494885.1:124929-126166 GCF_000754665.1 Bison bison bison
ATCTATCACTAAAGAAGTTGACAATGACAGCCCAGTTTCTTCTGGTGCCGGTGGATGAATGTCAGGGCACTGTGAAGACCTATTGGTGTTTAAGAAGCTGCTATGGACAAGTGTAGACTGACCAACTAGTCTAGGGCATTCATTCATTCCCCCTATTCCCCACCATGGATTATGGAGAGTTCATGGATCATAGACTAAGGAAACTGCCTCTTTTAGCACTGCTTATTCCCCAAACCAGAGTGGTTGTGTAGTGAAGTGACTGACATGAATAAATCCATTTAATAGTGGTTCTTTGGTGTATAGAGCAGGCACTGTCTCTTGGGATGTATCCCCTACCAGGTATGATATAAACTGACTTAGAATGTGGCCCATCCCCAACACATAAAACCAGACAAGGTAGATTATATCTCTATGGGACCAAGAATGCAAAGACCAAAATAACACGACACCTGAAGAGTAAAAGAACCATAACAGGAGTACAAATAAGTGAACAAAACATATCACACAAAGAAGAATTTTTGGAACAAAGAAATCAAGAGCATAACATAATAATAAATATCCTCAAAGCAGTAAAGGATATTATTAATATTATGAAACAGAAAAATGAAGATCATTAAACATGTATGTGGAATCAAAATATTAATAATTAAAATAAAGAACACAGAAATAAAGGAAAATATAATAGTGTGAAAGGAAAATGGGGAAAAAATGGAGAAAAAGTTCTACTCTAATGGTATTTACAATAAATATAATTATGCTAAACTTATAAACTCACCAATCTAAAGACAATTTTTTCAATTGATTTTTAAAAGCCAATAACATATTATCTATAAGAGACACACACAAAGTAGTAAAGTTTAAAATACAATTATGGAAAAGATACACCAAGCAAAAAACAGCGGAAATAAACTATACAAAGAAAGAGTTAGTCACTCAGTCATGTCCAACTCTTTGCGACCCCATGGACTGTAGCCCACCAGACTCCTCTGTCCATGGAATTCTCTAGACAAGAATACTGGAGTGGGTTGCAATTTCCTTAGGTAGTGTATTAATCAAGGTTCTCCAGAGAAAAACAACCAGTGTGTGCATGTGTGTTTGTGTGTGTGAGGAAGAGGGATCAGGGAAAGAGAGAGAGAGATAAAGAAAGAGAAAACAGAACTAAAATTAAAACCTCATCTTATGGTTCTTTGACATATTTCCCAAGGATGAGATTAATTTGGAGCCATGAGCCATCGTC
>NW_011494885.1:126266-128758 GCF_000754665.1 Bison bison bison
ATAAGTTTGCAATAGATAGAATTGAAAAGTGAGTGCTCTCTCAGAATGGATAATGAATTCCAAAAAATTTTAGGAAAAAGTATATATAAGAAAGTTGTTAAGAGAGTAAATACTGCGAATTCTCATCAGAAGGATAAAAATTTTTTCTTTATTTTAATTTTTCATATCTGTATGAGATGATCAATGTTAACTGTACCTACTGTGGTAATCATCTCACAGTATATGTAAATCAAACCGTCATGCTTATGCCTTAAACTTACACGTGATATAGGTCAACTATTTCACAAAAGTGTTAAAAATAAAGAAAGAAAAAGACAAGTCCTTCTTGAGTAAAATGCATAGGCATTTCAGAGAAGGAAGCACACATGACCCATAAACATATGAAAAGATTGTCAACTTCTTTGATCATAATAAAGCTTCAAATTAAACCTGAGATATCATTTCACATCCTCAATATTGGCAACAATTTAAAAGGCAGTCAATTATAAGTGTTCGCCAGGATAAGGACGATGGGAGCGCTCATGCACTGCTGTAGGGTAAAATGGTAGAGCAAATTTGGAAAACAGTTTTTCATTTCCTGGTAAATACAGCTGAGACATTTCTTGTTGTTCAGAGAGCAAGTGTTCTCCCACAGTCCCCAAATACCTTTCTGTTGCATGGTACCATGAAATTAGTTTTGAATAACAGGATGTGAGCAGAAGTGACATGTCACTTCTGGATGGAGGCATTTAAAAATAGGTATAAGTTTTCCTATTGCTCTTCCCCTGCTTCAGTGACCAGGAAACTGTGTGTTGCAGTGGTGATACCATAAAATGGAAGCAATTTTGTTCATTGATTCTACAAATGGAGAAAGGTTTTTGACTTGCAGAGTTCTGACTGTGTGAGCAAAAGATAAACATTGGAGCCACTGAAATTTTGATCTGTCTTTATTATAACAGAATCTAGCCTATCCTAACTATCCTGTACCCTGTGACTCAGAAATTTCACTGTTATATAGACACTCCTGTATAAGAATAACAACATTGCCCACAGTAGCAGGGAACAGAAAAATAAATATCTATGAAGAGTTATGTGAGAAAGTAGACAGAAGTAAAAATAAAGGAATCATTATATATATATGAAAATGTATGAATATGAAATGCACAGTGTTTAGAAAACAAAGCAAGATTCAGAATAATACAAAAGTATGACTCCATTTTTAGAAATTCAATAAGATGCAAAACAATGTATTATTTAAGGACATATATGCAGGTGGTAGACTCTAAAAAAGAATGTAATTAACACAAATATCAGAATATTGGTTACTCTTGCAGTTTAAAGAATAAAAGTGGGAGTAATAATATCCATAATAATGATAGCCATTAATACTATGTGCCAGGTAATAATCTAGACACTTTTTATGTACTAAAATTTGTGCAAGTCTCTCAGTTGTTTCCAACTCTTTGTGACCCCATGGACTACACAGTCCATGGAATTCTCCAGGCCAGAATACTGGAGTGGGTAGCCATTCCCTTCTCCAGAGTATCTTCTCAACCCAGGGATCAAACCCAGGTCTCCCACATTGCAGGTAGATTCTTTACCACCTGAGCCACAAGGGAAGCCCAAGAATACTGGAGTGGGTAGCCTATCCCTTCTCCAAGGGATCTTCCCAACCCAGGAATCAAACAGGGGTCTCCTGCATTGCAGGCGGATTCTTTACCAACTGAGCTGTCAGGGAAAAAAACCTATGTGGCAAGTTCCCTTTTTATCCCCATTTTATATGTTGGAAAAAGAAGCACAGGGCAGATGTGCAATATTCCTGAGTTCATGAAGATAGCCAAGTAGTAGACCTTGAAAATTGAACTGACAGGTAGATATAATTCTGCATTCATAACTATTCCTAACTGCTAAAATAGAAAGTGACACATGGTGACCTTCTAAAGTATTGATAATATTTTATTTCCCAACCTGGGTAATAGATATATAAACTTTTATTTTATCATTCTTAATTATACTGTACAAAGTTATTTTATGTAGTATTTTGTGCTTGTGGTATTTTAACATCTATGAAAAAATAATAGAAGAGAGTAACAACATTTAATTCCTCAAAGAATTAGGAACCAACAATGCTTTGGGTTTCCTTTTTAGAGAAACCACAGAAAACGAAGGAAGCCTGGATTGGAGCTATTAACACAAAAGATATAAGAAACCTTTGGGGAGGCCAAAGGTGGTTGTCAAGAACTCTGTGTGTGCGTTTGTGTGTGTGTAAATTATTTCAGCTTGGTTTATGGATAAGCTAGGTACAATAGTGGAGGAATTGTTTCAGTGAGAGCTTTTGTATCCTCTCATTTCTTCTCTGGCTTCCCAGGTGGCTTAGTGGTAAAGGAAAAAAAAAAGTCTGTTGCCAATGCAGGAGATGTAAGAGATGCGGGTTTGATCCCTGGGTTGGGAAGATTCCCTGGAGATGGGCATGGCAACCCACTCCAGTATCCTTGCCTGGAGAATTCCATGGA
>NW_011494885.1:128858-130082 GCF_000754665.1 Bison bison bison
TATAGTGATTCGATTCAGTAAAGCAGAATGTTTTCCAACTACAATTAACTATTTGTTGTCAGGGCATTTTAGACTCTTTGTCTGCATTTCCTGGGCCTCATTCACTAGAAATCAAGGAGTCATCTTTCTTTGCTTGGCATGATCTAGTCATTATTTCTACTAGAACTTGCTTTGAGAAACAGTTATTTTAAATTGTTTTCTTCAAGGCAGTGTCTTATACCTTATCATATCTTATTGTCTTCAGACCTTGACTTCCTCCCTAGAGGGCAAGGATAGTGAGCCAAGCAGATGTTTTCTTATCAAGAATTCATAGCAGACCATAACAGACCTATTTATCCCATATTAGCATATCTCGTTAACTGTCTCAAGGACACAGACTGAATTGTTTTTGAAAAGGGGTCTCAAAAACCTCATCTTTTGGAGAAGAAATATTCCCAAGCAACTGCTTTCTTAACTCTCTCCTTTCTCTGTGGAAAATGAATGAAAATAAAATCTGAGTTGTCGCTGTCCATTTGAGCACTTTGCTTGGTCTGAATTCCTGCAATGATCACTAATATGAGGACCCATGTAAGCCTGGGCCCAGGTAGGGAGGCTGATTAGAGCAGGGAGTGACACTGTCTTATTCTGTGTGTAGATTTAATATTTAGCAAGTACCTATCAGTAGTGCCCATGCTAAGTGCTTTATGTATATTTTCTTATTAATCACAGCAGCCTCTGAGATACATACTGCTATAATCTTGACTTCATTTTTCATATGAGAAATCTGAAGCATAAAATGATCCAAAACAGTATCCACTTGTGATAGCTGGTAAGCCTCAGACATAGGAGTACAGATCAGTCCTGTGTGACTTGGAGCCCTCCCTTTTCCATTAAAACATGCTGTATGATTTATCAAGAAACTAACTCACTCCTAGGCACATGGTGAGTACTGAATAAATGACCCTCAGGTAATGAGTATAACTGAGACTGAATGCATTGCTGCTGGGGAAGAATACTGAGACAGCAAAGTCTATTATCCTGTATCTGAATTCATGACATGTCACCCACGCCTGTCTTAGGGTGCCAAATGGCAGGTGGTATTATTTTAAATTAAGGAAAATTTAAATAAATTTTAGTTTTGATCTTTTAATGAGAATTTTATGACACTCTAGAGAACATACCCAGATTCTTGAGTATTTTCCATCTTCCTAAAATAATGCTTTATTTTCTTTTACATTTCTCTTG
>NW_011494885.1:131156-131787 GCF_000754665.1 Bison bison bison
AAATCATCAAGACTCACAATTTATAGTCATATGGTGCTTTTTGCAGGTTCTCATTCTATCATTCTCATTCAATTTAGTGTCTCATTCAGTTCACTGTAAGGCCTAGATCGCCTCTAATTTTGGCACTCATTATACCAGTCTCTAGTGATCTATGTGCATAAGGAGATCAACCTGTTTCCCTTCAACCTTTGAGCCACCAAACAACTGTTCTTTCTGTGGTATCAATAAATCACAAAATTGACCACAAATTGTTTTCTTTTTAAAATAAAAAGATATTTTTGCTGCGTCAAATCTTAGTTGTGGCATGTGGACTCTTTGTTGCAGCTGAGGACTCTCTAGTTGTGGCACATGAGCTCAGTAGCCCTGTTGCATGTTGGGATCCTAGTTCCTTGACCAGGGATTGAACCTGTGTCTCCTCCATTGGAAGGCAGATTCTTAACCACTGGACCACCAAGCAAGTCCCTGGCCACTAGTTATTTTCATCCTTCTAACTGTGCCCCTGGCACAGTAACTTTGAGGTTGTTTTCATTACGAGATTAAGTCATTTTCTCTGCTGCTTAAATCTGGGCTTGGTCATGTGAACTGGATCAGCTAATGTGATATTAGCTAATGTGACACAAACAAGAAGCCT
>NW_011494885.1:131887-133095 GCF_000754665.1 Bison bison bison
TTCTTCTGATGAATCCATCTTCCTCCTGATGTGCAGCTGGAAACTTAAGTGAGGACCATCAAGACTGGCTGAGCCAACTTAGCACAAAGGAGGTACCTAGCAAAAAGTTGAACTGTATAACAGCTATTGTTTTTATTCTCTATATTATTTTCCAGGATTGCTTTAACAAAGTACCACAGATTGAGTTACTTAAACAGCAAAAATTTATTTTGTCACAGTTCTTGAGACTAGAAGTCTCAAGACTAGAAGTGATCAAAGTGTCAGTAGCATTGTTTCTTCTGAGGCCTCACCCCTTGGGTTATAGATGTCTGCCTTCTTCACATGTCTTCACATGGTTTTCCTTCTATACCTGTGGGTTCTAATCTCCTCTTCTTATAAGGACACCATTCATATTGGATTAGAGTACATCCTAAAGACCTCATTTTAACTTAATTACCTTTTTAAAGATCTTATCTCCAAGTACAGTCATATGCTGAAGTACTAGCCATTAGGACTTCAGCATATGATTTTATATTTTTGGCAGGTTGAGGGCAGAAGTTAGCCCAGGACAGTCAATAACTTGTCGTTCTCTCTATGGGACTTCCTCACTCAAGCAAGATTATCTATAGGATGTCAATCTGTCACTTAATCTAAGCTGTAAAATCTCATTTATTCCTCCTCTGAAACTAAAGAGTCCCTAGATCTCTAAGACTCTTTTCTTTATTCCGTGGTGGTAAAGAAATTTGCTCATTAGACTATAAAGTTAATAAATTATAACACAAAATACTAACCCTTCAGTGCCCTGTGCCATGGAATGTTCCTTAACTATCCCAACTCTGATATCCCAACTCTCTTCTCTTCTCTTCTCTGAATTTCCATAGTACCACCACATGCCTACCACGCCACCTGGTACTTGACATATACTGTCACACATTGTGATCTTAGTTCACGGTGTGATTTCTCATCAAGTAGACAGTGAATTCAGTGAGTAGAGCTCTATCAAATAAATTTATGCTTCTGATATAAAAGCTGGCCACAACTGACACTCTGGACCCTCAGAGCTCAGCAGTGTTATATCTTTCAGTCTAAGATTCTAATGGCACCTCTTTTTGTCTTAATTTGTGTATGGTCTGAACTTCCTATTTTCCTTGGTGAAATAAGAAGACACTGTATTTCGCTTGTTTTGTCATCATAGAAATGACCCTGAGTTTTTAGTCCTTACAGTGGGC
>NW_011494885.1:133195-133700 GCF_000754665.1 Bison bison bison
AATACTAACAATGCTTAGTGTTAGTGCTATGTATTTTGAATTTCACAAATATTATTCAAGCAGCAAAAATAGCTCCTGTAAATATATTTAATTATTTAAATTCAGATGATTAAATTGCCGTATTGCATATTATATCTAAAGCTAAACTTGGAACATCTATTTTTCCCTCCCATTTAAGGTGCATAAGAAAATATAAGGCAATCTTCAACCTCAGAGGCTTTATGGCAGTTATTTCTTGCACACCAGAGAGGTTCCAATAAACATGCAAGATAGAAAATGATGTTTTTTATATCCTAGTTAGAAAGAAAACAGGTGCTATTATAGCTATTGACTGCAAGATGCAATATCACTAAGCTAATTGAAACCGGAAATCTTGAGTATCTAGCAAGCTGCTACAAATAGGTCTGCTCTGAGCTACAGACAGTTCTGACACATGCAAAGGGACTTGTCTCCAAAGAACCTGGAAATGCAGTGGATGACTTCCTATCCTACTAAATGGTGCCTC
>NW_011494885.1:133800-134088 GCF_000754665.1 Bison bison bison
TAAACCTCTTGGTCCTGTATTTAAGGTGGTCTGTAATATGGAAGCGCCATCTCATCTGCTCGGGAACTTTGGTGTTCTTTTACAACTATTGCCTTCCTGCCGCCTCTATAAATGCACACTAACACAATGCACGCACACACAATCCACTTTCCTCCTAGTCTTATGCCATTAACTTTATTTGGAATGTCATTCTCTTTCATCTAGAATTCTACTTGCAGGTATCAATTTTTTTGTAACCACAATACTTGGAATATGATAAAATTCAT
This sequence comes from Bison bison bison, assembly GCF_000754665.1. Taxonomy (NCBI): domain Eukaryota; kingdom Metazoa; phylum Chordata; class Mammalia; order Artiodactyla; family Bovidae; genus Bison; species Bison bison. The sequence continues at coordinate 134,067 of NW_011494885.1, forward strand.
GTTTATTTATTTATATTGTTGA
>NW_011494885.1:134188-134591 GCF_000754665.1 Bison bison bison
TTTCCCTTCCTATGATTGAAGTAGAGTTTAAAGAGCTTTGGAGTATCCCCAAGAGTCATTATTGCCTGCTGCTTCCTGTAGTCACCTGATGGTGCTTTAATTCTGGTTCTCCACTGTCTAGCCTCTGCCCTGGCCCCCTAAAGTATTAGGTTGGCCAAAATATCTCATGGAAAAACCTGAACAAACTTTTTGGTCAACCCAATATTGGCTCAATCAGTAAAGAAATCGCCTGCAATGCAGGAGACCTGGGTTTGATCCCTGGGTCAGGAAGATCCTCTGGAGAAGGGAATGAAGACCCACTCCAGTATTCTTGCCTGGAGAATTCCATGGACAGAGGAGCCTGGTGGGCTACAGTCCATGGGGTTACAAAGAGTCACACAGGACTGAGCTACTAACACTTTCA
>NW_011494885.1:135514-136079 GCF_000754665.1 Bison bison bison
CACTGGAAACGACTCTGATGCTGGGAGGGATTGGGGGCAGGAGGAGAATGGGACGACAGAGGAAGAGATGGCTGGATGGCATCACTGACTCGATGGACGTGAGTCTGAGTGAACTCCGGGAGTTGGTGATGGACAGGGAGGCCTGGCGTGCTGCAATTCATGGGGTACGCAAAGAGTCGGACATGACTGAGCACCTGAACTGAACTGAATCCTTTCAATAATCTGATGACTATTATTATTCTTAGTTTTTGTGTAGAAGGTAACCAGTCACATGGAGGCTAAGCAAACCCAGGACATTTATCCGTAGACCTCTTGTTGTTAAGCAGGATATCATTATGCAACCTATGATGAATTTATTCTGTACTCTATTTATGCTTATGTATACATTTTTAGATATTTTTAATGTGTACTGTATTACAGGAACTGTTATTTACTAATAAATGTTTTATAAATGTTATATCAATTAGCCATCAAACCTCTCTGCAATAAGGATACAGGAACTGGAAACTTGCGTATTTATACTTTGCACAGTTTTATGAAGATTTTTAGAGGTAAAATTATCAAA
>NW_011494885.1:136179-136596 GCF_000754665.1 Bison bison bison
GCTCCTCTGTCCATGGGGATTCTCCATGCACAAATACTGGAGTGGGTTGCCATGCCCTCCTCCAGGGGATCTTCCCAACCCAGGGATCGAACCCAGGTATCCTATATGGCAGATGGATTCTTTACCTTCTGAGCCACCAGAGAGTATTTACCATTATACTGTGTGCTAAATCCTATTCTAAATATTTCAGTATATTAGCTCACTTAATCCTTAAAAGACACTTACTCCTTGGAAGAAAAGTTATGACCAACCTAGATAGCATATTCAAAAGCAGAGACATTACTTTGCCAACAAAGGTCTGTCTAGTCAAGGCTATGGTTTTTCAAGTGGTCTGTGAAGAAAGCTGAGTCCCGAAGAATTGACGCTTTTCAACTGTGGTGTTGGAGAAGACTCTTGAGAGTCCCTTGGACTGCAAGG
>NW_011494885.1:137570-137886 GCF_000754665.1 Bison bison bison
GTAGTATAGTCTGAAGTCAGGCAGCTTGATTCCTCCAGTTCCATTCTTCTTTCTCAAGATTGCTTTGGCAATTCAAGGTTTTTTGTATTTCCATACAAACTGTGAAATTATTTGTTCTACTTCTCTGAAAAATACCATTGGTAGCTTGATAGGCATTGCATTGAATTTATAGATTGCTTTGGGTTGTATACTCATTTTAACTATATTGATTCTTCCCATCCATGAACATGGTATATTTCTCCATCTATTTGTTTCCTCTTTGATTTCTTTCATCAGTGTTTTATAGTATTCTATATATAGGTCTTTTGTTTCTTTA
>NW_011494885.1:137986-140077 GCF_000754665.1 Bison bison bison
TGAGTAGAGAATTCTCAAGTGTGGCTGATATTTTACTTTATACTAGCTGAATATTAGTTCTTCATAAGTTTAATATGTGTTATCAAATTTGTTTCACATGAGGATTATATAAAATAATATAATTGTACCTCAGGGTAATTGATGTGTTAAGTTATAAAATTTAGCTGCTAAGTCAAATGCACACATATAATGTAACTGTACTCTAATTTTATTATCCTTATTCTATATATGAGAAAATTGAAATTCCAAGTTATTAGGTAACTTGCCCAAGATCACCCAACTTTGAAGCGATGAGAGTTGGTTCCAGTCTGATTCCAAAGCACATTCTGTTGCCACTATAATGGGTTGCACTTAGCATGGTGTGTGCCATGGCAGTTAAGAGGTCTGGCACTGAATCTAGATTGCCTGCATTGAAGTCTAGTGTATCACTTACTTGAGTGTGAGAAAATCTCTATGCTTCAGTTTCCTTGCCTATAATATACGGATGGTGGAGATAATCATAATATTACACCTACTTTATAATGTGAGAATGAAACGAAAATGAAAGTTTACATAAAACACTTTGAAATGCATGGCATGTGGTAAGTGCTCAATACCTTCTGTTATTAATTATCTAGTTTGTGTCCACAAGACCAATTTCAATGGCATGAAGCAGGGGAGAAACGTAGGAAATCTACCCTGATTTCACTTTTATGAACTTTTGCGTCCTTGTGTCAACCATGAAACAATGACAGGAAGACAGAGCTTTGATTCCAGTGCTCTGGTATCGAATAATGACCAAACTTGCTATGTTCCTAGTTAAAGAGACCTGATAGAAATGTCTACTTCCATAATGGCCTCCCTAAATCTGTGAATACAGATGCACTTGTTATATAAATAGCATACCTAAACATATCAGGCTAGGAAGCAGATGGAGACTGTACATAATTGTGCTAACATTTATGTTGTCAATGTACTCTCCTGAGCCATCATTACAAGAATCTTTGGGATCTCATCCCCCACTCTTTGGAAGGCTGTAATTCCCATCAACAGTGGCACAAATTACATATTTGCATCAGGAGATGCATAAACTTCAAACAACCTGTCAGAATGAATATGCCTGGGCTGTAGTTTGATAAACAAATGTATTACAAGGAACTCAAGCAAACCCCCTCCTCCCACTTCCTTGTGGAATGATCAAAACAGTTGTAAATTTTAAACAATGTAGATCATCAAATCATGCATCACTGCGCCTGATTTTTTCCCTGGGGTTGCTGATGTAGGCATGGTGCCAGGGGAGCCTGAGGCCTTGTGGAGGCTAGTTAGTGATAAAATTATGAAGGGAAGGGTTTGGATTCTATCTGAAAGAAGTGGAGAATACAGCAGCAGTGACCACAGGGGTATTGAGAATAAGTTTCTGTTTGAGTGCTCAGTTGCTCAGTCGTCTCCAACTCTTTGCGACCCCATGGACCATAGCCCACCAGGCTTCTCTGTGCATGGAATTTCCCAGGCAAGAATACTGGACTGGGTTGCCATTTAAAGGGCTGGTAAATGTTACTCTAGAGCAACATTTCCTTAACAAGGGATGGATATCAGAATTACTTCAGGAGATGTTATCAAACACAATCACCAAATTTTAAAAATTTATTTATTTCTTTTAACTGGAGGATAATTACAATATTGTAGTCATTTTTGCCATACATTGACATGAATCAGCCATGGGTGTACATGTGTTTCCCATCCTGAACTTCCCTCCCACCTCCCTCCCCATTCCATCCCTCAGGGTCATCCCAGTGCACCAGCCCTGAGCACCCAGTCTCATGCATCAAACCTGGATTGGCGATCTGTTTCACATATGATAACATACGTGTTTCAATGTTATTCTCTCAAATCATCCCACCCTCGCCTTCTCCCACAGAGTCCAAAAGACTGTTCTCTACATCTGTGACTCTTTTGTTGTCTCACATGTAGGGTTATTGTTACCATCTTTCTAAATTCCATATATATGCATTAGTATAGTGTATTGGTGTTTTTCTTTCTAATTTACTTCACTCTGTATAATAGGTTCCAGTTTCATCCACCTCATTAGAACTGATTCAAATGTGTTCTTTT
>NW_011494885.1:140177-140740 GCF_000754665.1 Bison bison bison
TGTTCTTTTTAATGGCTGAGTAATATTCCATTGTGTATATGTACCACAGCTTTCTTATCCATTCATCTGGTGATGGACATCTAGGTTGCTTCCATGTCCTGGCTATTATAAACAGTGCTGCAATGGACATTGGGGTACACATATCTCTTTCAATTCTGGTTTCCTCTGTGTGTATGCCCAGCAGTGGGATTGCTAGGTTATATGGCAGTTCTATTTCCAGTTTTTTAAGGAATCACCACACTGTTCTCCATAATAGCTGTACTAGTTTACATACCCACCAACAGTGTAAGAGGGTTCCCTTTTCTCCACACCCTCTCCAGCATTTATTGTTTGTAGACTTTTTGATAGCAGCCATTCTGGCCAGTGTGAGACAGTACCTCATTCTGATTTTGATTTGCATTTCTCTGACAATAAGTGATGTTGAGCATCTTTTTATGTGTTTGTTAGCCATCTGTATGTCTTCTTTGGAGAAATCTCTGTTTAGTTCTTTGCCCCATTTTTTGATTGGGTCGTTTATTTTTCTGGAATTGAGCTGCAGGAGCTGCTTGTATATTTTTGAGATT
>NW_011494885.1:141289-141903 GCF_000754665.1 Bison bison bison
CTTTCTGGAGGGTTTTTATCATAATTGGATGTTGAATTTTGTCAAAGGCTTTCTCTGCATCTATTGAGATAATCATATGATTTTTATCTTTCAGTTTGTTAATGTGTTGTATCACATTGATTGATTTGTGAATATTAAAGAATCCTTGCATCCCTGGAATATAGCCCACTTAGTCATGATGTTTGATCTTTTTAATATGTTATTGGATTCTGTTTGCTAGAATTTTGTTAAGAATTTTTGTAGCTATATTCATCAGTTATATTTGCCTGTAGTTTTCTTTTTTTGTGGCGTCTATGTCAGGTTTTGGTGTTAGGGTGATGGTACCCTCATAGAATCAGTTTGGAAGTTTACATTCCTCTGCAATTTTCTGGAAGAGTTTGAGTAGGCTAGGTGTTAGCTCTTCTCTAAATTTTTGGTAGAATTCAGCTGTGAAGCAGTCTGGTCTTGGGCTTTTGTTTGCTAGAAGATATCTGATTACAGTTTCAATTCCCATGATTGTGATGGATCTGTTAAGATTTTCTATTTCTTCCTGGTTCAGTTTTGCAAAGTTATACTTTTCTAAGAATTTGTCAATTTCTTCCAAGTTGTCCATTTTATTGGCATATAATTGCTGA
>NW_011494885.1:142003-142389 GCF_000754665.1 Bison bison bison
TTAATTAGGTCCCATTTGTTTATTTTTGCTTTTATTTCCAATATTCTGGGAGGTGGGTCATAGAGGACCCTGCTGTGATTTATGTCAGAAAGTGTTTTGCCTATCCTTTCCTCTAGGAGTTTTATAGTTTCTGATCTTAGGTTTAGATCTTTAATCCATTTTGAGTTTATGTTTGTGTATGCTGTTAGAAAGTGTTCTAGTTTCATTCTTTTACAAGTGGTTGACCAATTTTCCCAGCACGACTTGTTAAAGAGATTGTCTTTTCTCCATTGTACATACTTGCGTCCTCTGTGAAAAATAAGCTGCCCATAGGTGCATGGATTTATCTCTGGGCTTTCTATTTTGTTCCATTGATCTATATTTCTGTCTTTGTGCCAGAACCATAC
>NW_011494885.1:144149-145109 GCF_000754665.1 Bison bison bison
TTCTTGAGGTAAGCTTGTATTGCTCTGAACCTTCCCCTTAGCACTGCTTTTACCGAATCCCATAGGATTTTTGTTGTTGTGTTTCTTTTTCATTTGTTTCTATGCATATTTTGATTTCTTTTTTGATTTATTCTGTGATTTGTTGGTCATTGAGAAGTGTGTTGTTTAGCCTTCATATGTTGGTATTTTTAAAAGTTTGTTTTTCCTATCACTGTAGTTGACATCAAATCTTACTGCATTGTGATCAGAAAAGATGCTTGGAATGATTTCAATTTTTTTTTCAGGCCCGGTCCTTACCCTAAGCAATGCTACTCGCACCTCCCTATTCAGCCCCACTTGCTGGTGGCGGACGCGAGTGTCTGGGCTACTTCTCTGCTGGGAGTTGCCATTAGGCATGTAATCTGTTGGTTTTATTTATTTTTCCTCCCCGTTTTGTTGCCCTCTGAGATTCCAAAACTCCCCACAGACCTGCTGGTGAGAGGGTTTTCTGGTGTTTGGAAACTTCTCCTCTTTCTCGACTTGTTCCCTGGGATGGGTCTCCATCCCCAACTCTTTTGTCTCTCTTTTTATCTTTTATATTTTATCCTACCTCCTTTTTTTTTTAAATTTTATTTTATTTTTAAACTTTACAATATTGTGTTAGTTTTGCCAAATATCGAAATGAATCTGCCACAGGTATACCTGTGTTCCCCATCCTGAACTCTCTTCCCTCCTCCCTCCCCGTACCCTCCCTGTGGGTCGTCCCAGTGCACCAGCCCCAAGCATCCAGTATCGTGCATCGAACCTGGACTGGTGACTCGTTTCATACATGATATTATACATGTTTCAATGCCATTCTCCCAAATCTCCCCACCCTCTCCCTCTCCCACAGAGTCCATAAGACTGATCTATACATCAGTGTCTCTTTTGCTGTCTTGTATACAGGGTTATTGTTACTATCTTTCTAAATTCCATATATAT
>NW_011494885.1:145209-146206 GCF_000754665.1 Bison bison bison
GAAATCAAGTCCTTTACTCAGCCTCAGTTTCTGATTTAATAGATCTCATTGTAGTCACAGGAGTCTGCACAGTCAGGTTGAAGTTAGCCTGTGAGTTTTGAGGAAGTCATGGATTAGAGCATGATGACAGTGAAGTTTTTAATCCTTTGAAAAGTGTGATATATTTCAGAGTTAAATGGCAAGACATTCAGTAAATATCTGTCTTATATGACACTGAGCTAGACTTTTCTGTACTTGGGAGTGGGGATGGAAATGAAGCATAAAACACGACTCTTGTATAAGAGAATTTTTCTGTATTCCTGAGGAGATATATTTTGTCTGCAGAGATCAAGACACACTATCCTTTTCATAGAGCTAGATTTTGGGTTTTAGGAGGTTGGTGAACCTGGTGGATCAAGAGTTAGAAGCTCAATATGAACCTTTCCACAGCTCCATTAGCTAATTCTCCACATGCCAAATACTTCTCTATGGGTCTTCTCAATATCCAGCTGGCACCCTGGGCTGTAGACACCATCAAAATTCTGGAAGTAGATAGTTTACTTTGAGAGGGTTGACTTTTCAAGTTAGACTTCCTCATTTCTTTCCCTCCTCTCCCTGTCATTCCTTTCACTCTAGTAAAGATACTGCCTCTTACCTCCCCCACAAAGAGGTGTAAATTGCACTCCCTGGGATGCTTCAATGAGATTATCAGTCCAAGAAAGAACACCTTTTCACTCCAGAAGTGTAATTGCACTTTGTATGGGGGAATGAACAAATATAATGTCTATGCCATTTTCAGTTGTGGCCTGAGGCTAAGGCATTTTAGCCCTTTGGGGTAATTTTGTCTTGTCACATTGGTTTCCACTCTGCATTTTGCATCTTTTACCGGTATTCGTGGCCATCCATTTTGTGCTACAAAGGCAACCATTACTGTCAGGAACCAATGTGTTTTTGTGAAATCAAGTGGAAGATTGGTTGTTTTATTCTAAGTCACAGCTCTCCAGTGACAAGCTACCTT
>NW_011494885.1:146306-149853 GCF_000754665.1 Bison bison bison
CAGTACTAAAATATACTAAAGATGAGAATCCAGGTCATCTCACTTCTGGTTCACATCTTTTCGTACGATTTTAAGATGAACTAGCATTTCTATAATGGCTTCCCAGTTGGCACCAGTGGTAAAGAAACTGCCTGCAAATGTAGAAGACATAAGAGATTCAGGTTCAATCTGGGTCAGGAAAATCCCCTGGAAGAGGGCATGGCAACTTGCTGCAGTATTTTTTCCCAGAGGATCCCCTGGACAAAGGAGCCTGCTAGGCTACAGTCCATAGGGTCACAAAAAATCAGATACAACTGAAGTGACTTAACAATTCTGGAAATGTATAAGGTTAAATGGTAGAGACCTAGCCTATATCATTCTTCACATCTTTATGAATGAAACTCTTGAATTATTATTTGCCAGCATATATTCAGCTATAAAATTATAATTCCTAGTGTGTAAGAGACGGTTCATTTAAAATCTACTTTTTCTGTTCCTAAGCACACAGCTGGACTCGTGTCCTAGCCTCCTGTGCTATTAGTTTTCATTATGTTGGCTGAGTGGTTGCCAGGGGAGTGTGAATAGAGAAGAATGCCTGCCAATTCTGGGTCTAGGCTTTTAATTAAATGTATCTCCATCCACATTCTTTATCCCTTTTCACATTCCAGATGTAATATAGGTGATGAGGCTTTGCTGCTAAGTTGCTTCAGTCGTGTCTGACTCTGTGTGACCCCATAGAGGGCAGCCCACCAGGCTCCCCCATCCGTGAGATTCTCCAGGTAAGAACACCGGAGAGGGTTGCCATTTCCTTCTCCAATGCATGAAAGTGAAAAGTGAAAGTGAAGTCGCTCAGTCATGTCTGACTCTAGCGACCCCATGGACTGCAGCCTACCAGGCTCCTCTGTCCATGGGATTTTCTAGGCAAAAGTACTGGAGTGGGGTGCCATTTTAGGGAATGACAAAGCCACAGGATGGAAGGAGCCTGGATTCTAGAATCTCCATGTGGAAGAGAGCTGCTGGCAACATCTGCTTTAGTTAGGTGGTGAGCATATACTTCTATTGAGGTTAGAGTCATTCCTTTTGGATCTGTTTAATGCAATAGCTTGATCTATTCAGACATTTTTGTAGATTGATTCAGCTGTATGACAAAGTTCAGAAAAGTGATATGGACACAAAATTTATTGGGGGAAATTTCTGTGATGGTTCATGAAACAAGGGTCAAATAGGTAGGTAATGTATCACTCCTCCAATTAAAAAAAAATGCTCCCCACCCCTTTGAATGTGGATATAATGTCTGGACCTTCAACAGTCATATTAGAACATTAAGTGGATTCAAAGATAATGCATGAAGATTGGTGAACCAGTTATATGGAAGGATTCTCTGTCATTGATTGCCCCCATGGTACCACCACAGGCTTCCCAGGTGGTTCAGTGGTAAAGAATACACCTGCCAGAGCAGGAGACGCATGAGACAAGGGTTTCATCCCTGGGTCAGAAAGATTCCCTGGAGGAGGAAATAGCAACCCGCCTCAATATTCTTGCCTGGAAAATTCCATGGACAGAGGAGCCTGGCAGGCTACAGTCCATGAGGTCTTAGAGAGTCAGACACGACTGAGCACATACGCACCTTGACACCACCATACTAGCTTTAGATTGTTGATTGGACTTTTTATGTGAAAAAAATAACCCTTGATACTTTAATTAGTGTTGTTTCAGGTTTTCTGTAGAGGCAAATAAACCTAATGTAGATAAAAATGCAGACCACACATTTCCTGTCATAGAATTGAATGACCCTGTAGGTTCAAACCTAATGCTCTCCACCAAACATCCAGTATTAACTAGCTAGAAAATCTGAAATCCCCTACCACAGGGCTCAGCCCTTTTGTACAAATCTCTGGTTCTCTAAGTGTGGTTCTTTGACACCATCTATGAGCTTGTTAGAAATGTAGACTTGGGAGCTTCACTCTGAGTCACTTAGTTAGAATTACTGAAAATGGAATCCAAGAAACTCTTTTGTCAAGTTCTCTAGGTGATTCTTATGCAATGTAGAATGGGAGTGAGGCATTTTTGATAAAGCACATGTTGGTATTCAATTATATTTGAGTTGCATAATCATTAACAAATTTACATGGATTTACTGATTCTCAATACAGTTCAATTCAGTTCAGTTGCTCAGTCATGTCTGGCTCTTTGCGACCCCATGAACCACAGCACGCCAGGCCTCCCAGTCCATCACCAGTTCCCGGAGTTTACCCAAACTCATGTCCATTGAGTTGGTGAGGCCATCCAACCATCTCATCCTCTGTCATCCCCTTTTCCTCCTGCCCTCAATCTTTACTAGCATCAGGGTCTTATCAAATGAGTCAGCTCTTCGCATCAGGTGGCCAAAGTATTGGAGTTTCAGCTTCAACATCAATCCTTCCAATGAACACCCAGGACTGATCTCCTTTAGGATGGACTGGTTGGATCTTTTTGCAGTCCAAGGGACTCTCAAGAGTGTTCTCCAACACCGCAGTTCAAAAGCATCAATTATTCTGTGCTGAGCTTTCTTTATAGTCCAACTCTCACATCCATACATGACTACTGGAAAAACCATAGCCTTGACTAGATGGACCTTACAGGCTGCATATTAAAATCACCTGAGGTGGGACTTCCCTGGTGGTCCAGTGGTTAAGACTTTGCCTTCCAATTCAGGGGTTGCAGATTTGACTCCTGGTCAAAGAGCTAGGATTCCACATGCCTCTTATCCCAAAAACCAAAGCATAAAAGAAACAAAATTGTAGCAAATTCAAAAACTATTTAAAAAATGTTTCACTCCCCTAAAATGGATGCATTTATATATATAAAAAAATCACCTGAGAAGCATTTAAAAACGACCTCCACCTCGGCCAAGATTATCATGTAAGCTGATGATAGAATTATGGGTTAAATGTCCTAGCTAGAGCCAGTGGTCAACCAGGAAGCAGAAAGAAGAGATAAGACTCAAAGTGAAATGAAGGTACTTGTCTGAGCTAGGTTGTAGGATTTTTGTGTGAGGAAATGATCGTGAAAGGCCTTTGCAAACTGTTTTATTTCCCAAATATATTTATGTTCTCAACTTTATCCAGAAGCTAGAAAAATACTACTACTATCATAAATAATTATAATATTAGTGATTATAATAATAATAATAATACCATATAACGCTTTATGAACTTATTATACTATAGGACTAGAAGATTTGCTGACATTTTAGGGATTATTAGATCCTCTGCTTTTACCCAAATTAGTATAGGGACATTGTAGGAAGCAGTGACTATTGTTTTTAGACACTGTTGAAAATGAAACCTTCAGCTTTCTAAAATGTTGTCTTCACTCTGTAAGGAAAATGGCTTACGTGGTTATTTACCTGTTGAAGACATATCAGTCTGTTAATGATTATATTTCCCTTCCAGTAAACAGTACTAAATATTAAGTTAGAATCCAAAGCAGATAGTTTTCTGTTTGGGGATTGTGGATTGGGGGCAGGAGGAGAAGGGGACGACAGAGGATGAGATGACTAGATGGCATCACTGACTCAATGGATGTG
>NW_011494885.1:149953-150220 GCF_000754665.1 Bison bison bison
GAGTCAGTTTTCATAGATCTTTATTCTCCTGCCCTGAATTCTATCTTGACTTACAGACTCTTAAATATATTACACTTTATATCAATATCCTAAAGAGGAAAAGATATTTTCTGTAGGCAAATGCTTGCTTTGTCTTTTTTCAACATTTTGACTTCCATATTCTCATTGGATTACCACAATGCTTCTCAGATATAGGTCAAGTAGAGGCAGCTACTCCTAGTCTACAGATAAGGAAATTGCAGAACCGTGTTTAAGTGATATTTTCCT
>NW_011494885.1:150320-150842 GCF_000754665.1 Bison bison bison
ACTGAACTGATAATACATATATAATTAATCATCTCTAGATAAAGTTTGATTAGATTTTATATACATGCATGCATACCTTTTGAATTCATGAGCCCTTTGTTTACCTGGTGTCATTATTAGTCACATAAAATCCTTGTTAATTATGAGTTGCTCATCTTTTCTGGATTTCCTACAAAAACTCAGATCAGTGGTAAGGGATTTTGAAACATGCTTCCTATTATTGAAAACAAGGAAAGTAAGAAAGATAAACAAACAAAACCAGGAACAGTGCCAGTGGAAATTTAGAACCAATAAGATGAAATCCAACTGATAAAACAGAGAAATTTGTGTTGATAGTAATAAGATAAAGATGCTTCAATTCATTAAAAATATTTCTGGTTTCTTTATTTAGTGAAAATGTGAAAGTGTTAGTTGCTCAGTCCAACTCCTTGCGACCCATCGGACTGTAGCTCGCCAGGCTCCTCTGTCCATGGTATTCTCCAGGCAAGAATACTGGAGTGGATTGCCATTCCCTTCCCCCGG
>NW_011494885.1:150942-151912 GCF_000754665.1 Bison bison bison
AGAATACTGGAGTGGTTTGCCATCCCCTCCTCCAGGGCATCTTCCTCACCAGGGATCTTCCTGACCCAGGGAAGGAACCTGGGTCTCCTGCATTGCAGGCAGATTTTTCACCATCTGAGCCACCAGGGAAGCCCTCCCAAATATGCTTAAGTGTTTACATTCCCTTATAGGACAGTAAAGCTGGGGGAAGGAGAAGGGACAAAAATACAAAAGAACAAGTATATGAGGGAGAGTGACTTTCTCACACTCTGTGAAGAAATATCATGTGAAAACCTTTAAGTTTTCTTACAATTGAAAATGCGTTGTGTTCTGAAGAAATAGAATTGTTGAGGCCCCTTCAAGATAATCTCAGGCAAGAAGTAGTTTTGAAAATTCTAGGAGGAATAACATTTATAAAATGCACTTAGCTTCATCCTTTCAGAGTTAATTAGCTATTCATTAGAAAAGAGGGAAGAAACAGAGTTGAGAGGAGTGGGAAGCTAGAGGGAGAATAGAAGCTAATAACCAAGCTGGTAATTTAGTCACCCAGGTAACCATAGCACTTCTGAAGAAAAAGTAGTTGTCAGGGACTGTGATTGTTAAAGAAGAGTGGGGAGTATGGTGGGGTAGCCTAATCTTTTTTGTATTACATATGTATTTATTTATTGTTTATGATGCAGGGGATGAATTCTCCAAGAAAAAGGGTATAGAAAAAATTGCAAATTGATGCCTTATACTTATCTGTTGGAACTATTTAGTGAAAGATGAACAGTAACTAATGAAGAAATATCATGTCAACAATGGCTCAATTGGAGTCACGCTGCACTGAATGATACCCAGCTTTGTGTGGGTGCAAAGCTAGAGAGGAAAGCACAGGATGGCCTTTCATCAGCAGGGCAATGTCAGTGCTGGATATAACTGAAGTGAAGGAGAAATGTGTCAAAGTGACAGGGTTCCCTGTTCTTGCAGTCCTGTCATTGTAAAGAATGGC
>NW_011494885.1:152057-152603 GCF_000754665.1 Bison bison bison
TACCACCACATTTCCAGCTAAAAATCAATAGTTAAATAATTAAGGAACAGGAGTAAAATAAAAATTCAAGAAACTAGGAGGAGCCACTGTCTCCAGCACTAATACACAAGTTTGAGAGAGTTTTTTTTTTAATTTTATAATACAAAATATAAAATAGAAATAAGAATATTCTTCATTGTTTCTTTGTTGGATTGACTAATAGCTTATTTAACACCTAAAAGGAATAAAGCAACTTTTAAGCCACAGGGGTGGAAAAACAAAAAATGAAAAAAAACTACAAGGCAGAATGTGATAAGCATTGTCAGAAAAATAAAAGCGAGGTTGTGTGCATTCCAAAGGAGACAGGTATTAATTCTCTTTAGAACATTAGGGAAGGAAACAACTCAGACTATGGGGGCACAGGCCATAGTACTAGGGGCCAAATGTGGCCCATCACTTTCTTTTTAAAATAAGGTTTTATAAACAGAGCCATACTCATTCATTTAGGGATTGTCTGTGGTAACTTTCATGCTATGACAGCAGAATTGAATAGTTATGACAGAGTCC
>NW_011494885.1:152703-154100 GCF_000754665.1 Bison bison bison
TGAGATCTCATATCTTGCCTTTTAGAAAAAGACATTTGAGACTGGCTTGAAAAAAATTCTAACAAGGGCATTATAAGTAGGAGATAGTCTGAGTAAAGGCAGTGATGTGAGAAAAGTCTAGATGTTTGTTCATGGAAAGGAAAACAGAATAAAATGTGTAATATACAATGAATGGTGTTCCAGAAAACAATAATTGTATAAAATCTGGGGTTACTTTTTTGAAAGATTAATAGAATAACCAGGATTAGTCTCCTCAGCTAATCTGCCAGGGCCCCAAGTGAACAATTCGAATTTGTCCAGATCCTGGCTATAGTTTGGCAACACCTGATGGGTGACTGTCAAGGTTCTTCCAGGACAGGAGTCATGGTAAGAATATCCCAATACTTGGCACATATTTCACTCGACAGATACAAGAATGGATAACACTTATTCTATGGAAAATGACCCAAGTCTCTCTCTGCTTCCCAAATGGGGTTATTTACTTATTCTCCCACCAGGTTCATGGTCTCCATCACCTTTTGCCTCTTACCTCTCAGGCCCAAAGTAAGAACTTTAACCTCAGTGCATTTGCAGCTGGACTTTCACAGAAGATGGGAAAGAGTGGTCAATCAAGTTAGACCCAAGTTTGCTTTATTATAGGGCATATTATGACAGAGTTTTACATTTATTCAGTTTGGTTGGAGCATAAAGTCCTTTAGAGAATAGGTAGCAAAGTAAAAATGCATTGTGGAAAGTGTTTCATGACAGGCTAAGGAGCTTGGACTTCATTCAGTAAGTAGTAAGAGACTATCAGATAAGTGAAAAATGAAAGTGAAAGTCACTCAGTTGTATCTGACTCTTTGCAACTCCATGGACTATACAGTCCATGGAATTCTGCAGGTCAGAGGACTGGAGTGGGTAGCCTTTCCCTTCTCCAGGGGATTTTTCCAACCCAGGGATCAAATCCAGGTCTCTGCATGGCAGGCGAATACTTTACCAAATAAGCCACAGGGAAGCCCAAGAATACTGGAATGGGTAGCCTAGCCCTTCTCTGTAAATTTAGAAAAAAATATTTTTGGAGTATAGTTGATTTGCAATGTTGTATTAGTTTCAGGTGTACAGCAAAGTGAATCAGTTATATATATATATATACACACACACATATATCCATTCTTTCTAACATTCTTTTCCCTTATAGGTCATTCAGTTAAGTTCAGTCACTCAGTCGTGTTCCACTCTTTGCCACCCCATGAAGTGCAGCACGCCAGGCCTCCCAGTCCATCACCAACTCCCGGAGTTCACTCAGACTCATGTCCATCGAGTTGGTGATGCCATCCAGCCATCTCATCCTCTGTCGTCCCCTTCTCCTCCTGCCCCCAATCCCTCCCAGCATCAGAGTCTTTTCCAATGAGTCAACT
>NW_011494885.1:155533-157566 GCF_000754665.1 Bison bison bison
TACAGTTTTTGTACAGTTCTTCTGTGTATTCTTGACACCTCTTCTTAATATCTTCTGCTTCTGTTAGGTCCATACCACTTCTGTCCTTTATCAAGCCCATCTTTGCATGAAATGTTCCCTTGGTATCTCTAATTTTCTTGAAGAGATCTCTAGTCTTTCCCATTCTGTTGTTTTCCTCTATTTCTTTGCATTGATCGCTGAGGAAGGCTTTCTTACCTCTTCTTGCTATTCTTTGGAAGTCTACATTCAGATGCTTATATCTTTCCTTTTCTCCTTGGCTTTTTGCTTCTCTTCTTTTCACAGCTATTTGTAAGGCCTCCCCAGACAGCCACTTTGCTTTTTTGCATTTCTTTTCCATGGGGATGGTCTTGATCCCTGTCTCCTGTACAATGTCACAAACCTCCATCCATAGATCATCAGGCACTCTATATATCAGATCTAGTCCCTTAAATCTATTTCTCACTTCCACTGTATAATCATAAGGGATTTGATTTAGGTCATATCTGAATTGTCTAGTGGTTTTCCCTACTTTCTTCAATTTATGTCTGAATTTGGCAATAAGGAGTTCATGATCTGAGCCACAGTCAGCTCCTGGTCTTGTTTTTGCTGACTGTATAAAGCTTCTCCATCTTTGGCTTCAAAGAGTATAATCAATCTGATTTCGGTATTGACCATCTGGTGATGTGCATGTGTAGAGTCTTCTCTTGTGTTCTTGGAAGAGGTTGTTTGCTATGACCAGTGCGTTCTCTTGGCAAAACTCTATTTGCCTTTGCCTTGCTTCATTCTGTGTTCCAAGGCCAAATTTGCCTGTTACTCCAGGTGTTTCTTGACTTCCTACTTTTGCATTCCAGTCCCCTATAATGAAAAGGACATCTTTTTTGGGTGTTAGTTCTAAAAGATCTTGTAGGTCTTCATAGAACCATTCAACTTCAGCTTCTTCAGCATTACTGGTTGGGGCATAGGGTTGGATTACTGTGATATTGAATGGTTTACGTTGGAAATGAACAGAGATCATTCTGTCATTTTTGAGATTACATCCAAGTACTGCATTTTGGAATCTTTTGTTGACCATAATGACTACTCCATTTCTTCTAAGGGATTCCTGCCCACAGCAGTAGATATAATGGTCATCTGAGTTAAATTCACCCATTCCAGTCCATTTTAGTTCGCTGATTCCTACAATGTAGATGTTCAGTCTTGCCATCTCCTGTTTGACCACTTCCAATTTGCCTTGATTCATGGACCTGACATTCCAGGTTCCTATGCAATATTGTTCTTTACAGCATTGGACCTTGCTTCTATCGCCAGTCATATCCACAACTGGGTATTGTTTTTGCTTTGGCTCCATCCCTTCATTCTTTCTGGAGTTATTTCTCCACTGATCTCCAGTAGCATATTGGGCACCTACTGACCTGGGGAGTTCCTCTTTCAGTATCCTATCATTTTGCCTTTTTATACTGTTCATGGGGTTCTCAAGGCAACAATACTGAAGTGGTTTGCCATTCCCTTCTCTAGTGGACCACATTCTGTCAGACCTCTCCACCATGACTCGCCTGTCTTGGTTGGCCTTACAGGGCATGACTTAGTTTCATTGAGTTAGACAAGGCTGTGGTCCTAGTGTGGTTAGATTGATTAGTTTTCTTTGATTATGGTTTCAGTGTGTCTGCCCTCTGATGCCCTCTTGTAACACCTATGGTCTTACTTGGGTATCTCTTACCTTGAACATGGGGTATATCTTCACGGCTGCTCCAGCAAAGCGCAGCCACTGCTCCTTACCTTGGACGAGGAGTATCTCCTCACCACTGCCCCAGAGTCTTAAAAAAAATTTTTTTTTAACTAGAGGATAACTTACTCTCTCATAGACAAAAATAATGAAAGCTATGGCTTTCTTCATGGAGAAGGCAATGGCACCCCACTCCAGTACTCTTGCCTGGAGAATCCCACAGACAGAGGAGCCTGGTAGGCTGCAGTCCAGTGGGGTCGCTGGGAGTCAGACACGACTGAGCGACTTCACTTTCACTTTTCACTTTCAT
>NW_011494885.1:157666-162740 GCF_000754665.1 Bison bison bison
GGCAGGAGCAGGCCTTTCTTCAATTATGATCCCTTTTTTTTTTTTAATGATGAAAGTTATATTTAGATATAGAAGTTTGAGCTAGATGACAATTCTTGGGATAATAACCACCTTGTAAATGAGAATGACAAGAATATCAGCCTGTGTTCTATGCTTTCAAACCTATTTCTATGACAAGAAGCATCTAGGGGCTACAGATACATTTGTCAAAGTTGATGAAGGAAATGAGAGAGGGGGACCCCCAGTCCAATACCCTGTCTTTCACGTTTGAATCCTCAGCACCTAGCAGCCTTCTTGGTATATCCTGTTAATAATACAAAAACACACAGAAGGAGTCAATGATTGGTTGGACTCTGATTCATCCTACCTTATTTGTTTTCCTCATCATAAAAGAAGGGTATAGTACTTCTGATTAATGAAGCTGCTTGTTTTGCTGGATCTTAATTATTAAATCTAGAAAGCATTCTGTGTATAATTTGCACTGCATGACTTTTTAAATCATTGGTGACAAGGCATCTCCTGAATATGATTATATGTATGTTAATTTTTAAGATCCCTTTCTTACGTTCACCTTCTGCTCTCTTCTCTGATTAACTGTTTTTAAGTTAATACCACACTAGATGCACTAAAGTACATTTGACAAGTCCTTATTCCTAAGTGAGCCTGGTGGAAATTTGTGAAATTCAGCTTTCTTCCCTTACCTGTGTATTTAAAGGCACAAAGTAAACTTTCTCAGCATCAATGAGAGTTACTGTTGAGATTTGAAAGAGGCCTGTGGCCAATTGTCTGCCCAAAGTATGTGATTTTTATCACTCAGAATTCAGCAAGTAAATAGCCCTGCTTCTTCTAGCTTTCTAATGCCTCTCCAGGGCAACATGAAATCTTTTCTAGACTCTACTTTTTAAAGTACCCCTGAAAGGCAAAGCAGGATACTTAGACTAGCTTTAGATTTCTAATTCCATTAGTACTTTAGTAGCAAACCTGAATCTTTGTAAAACTGCAGAAGGGTGAGCTTCCACTCCAGGACCCTTGAATTGCCCTGTGTAACAGTTTTCTCCAACAGCTTTCAGTTCCCCATACCCTCATTATGATGCTGGATTGTCTGGAGAACTTAGAAGTGGTTTTGACTCTAGAGAACCTTGATCAATAAAGTAACCATTGTGTGGTCCTGAGATAAACACCAGTACAATTTCAGGAACAGTGTCCTTGACATCATTGAATATTGAACCAGCATTGGCCACTGGTACTAGTCACAGCATATCCCCAGATCTTTTGTTTGGTGGGGGAAAACCCTATTTTTTAAGCACGTGAGCTAAGTTTCTTTTACTTACATATGATAGTGGTGCCAAGCGACACAAGCTTAAAGCTAACAGTGTAGAACAAAAAATGTTGTAGGTGCTATCTTAGAATGATCTAAGACATGAAAAGGAGGTAGAAAGGAAGAGTTCGCCATTTTTACCTATGGACTTCTGTTCTCATCTTGGTGAAAATAGCAGTCATATGGCCTAACAGCCATAGCATAAAAAAGGAAAAAAACAAAAACAACAACAATAAAATCACAGATCCTAGCATATTGGGAACTAGGGTTGAATCCCAATTATGCCACTTACTGATGTGTAATCCTGTATCAATGTCAAAATGATTTTAGAGCTTTTAAATAGTGCATAGCCCTGCTGGTGGCTTGGGGGTACACATTACATTTAGTCTTTTCAAGGCGGAATGCCCATATTCTGATTCTGGAATCCTAATTACATTCCATATTGCAATTTACTTCTTCTCTTCAGGACTGTGTGCCAGTTTCTAGTCTGAGATTCATTTCTCCCTCATTTTGACATCTGCTGTCAGTCACAGAAAGGAAATACCAAGTTATTTCTTGGGACCAAATGGCATAGGTTTCTGTGGTTTGGGATAATTTATAAAATTTCTAATAAACTCCAGAGTTTATTTGAGCTTGGCATTCCATGAAGACCAAGCAAAGGTGTTTAAACAGAGTGCACCTGGGTAATGAAAGACATGAATCAAACATACTTAAAAATGAACAAATGGAAAATGAAAGCTGATTTCTGATTTTGTCCTGTACAGTTACTGTCACTAATCTTTAGCTGCTTTCTGTATGCTTTGTTCATATGACTCCCACATCCCTTGCAGTTATAAATATTTCACAAGATATTCAAAACCAGTCCACAGCCAAGTAATAAGAAATATTAGATGACACATTAGGAAGTTGCGTGGAGATTTTGAACACAAATTCTATACCAAAGCTTGCTTCACATTTTATGGTCACTCTAAAGAAATAACATTCACAGAGAACTGTGAGTCAGAAATTATCATGGACACCTTAATTAATAGCCTGTTCTCATTGAAAAAGGACAAGAACAGCAGCTCCAGTTTTCTCCAGGCTTTCTGCATACTCTCTACTATCTTAACCATCAGGAAGCTTTTATTGCAAATGTTAAAATGCACCAAGCTTCATGCATTATACAGACTTTATCCTCTGTTGGGTAGCACATCTTTTGTTCTTAGTCACAGGACTGCTTCTTGGTAAAATGTTAAAGTTGCCAAGTTAGATGAACTCTCAATTTTTCTTTCTGTTTCCCTTTGACTCATCCCTCTCTAATGATACTCAGAGTTCACATTGATGTCTCCACTGTAGAATCTGCCTTTTGCTTCTCTTATCCTCAGTCCAACTCCACTATATTCATCAAAACCCCCTTCACTGAAGGCTTGCCTCTGATTTACTGAGTGATAGCTTCCTGTGAAACTAAAGGAGGTCCAGATGTCAATGACTGACAAGGCTTTGTGTGTTTACCTTCCTACATAGCATATGTGCATTTGAGCTGGGGCTTTCACAGGTTTAACTTGAGGTAATGATTACTGTGAAAATTTTAAATTTCCAAGTACTAAGAGAAGTGGAATGGTGAGAGGTTTTTAATCAAGGGTACTTTACTGGCATTCTTCAAATCACGCCATTTAGACATTGCCTAATTTACCTACCTATAAGACTGACGCAGTTCAGTACAATCCCATGAAGTAATCAAGAAGCTAAAAAGTTAAGAAGAAAGTCTTCTTAAGAGCTTACCTTCTATAACGCTGTTCAATAGTACTGATTACTGTGGTTATTTTCATGATTTTCTCTTTTTATCCACAAAATAGAGGTTTGCAAGATTTTTCTGTTGGACATTACCATTGGCCAATTATATTTGGAAATCTTAATTTATTTAAATAAAAATTGTTGAGTTATGCAGCCATGAATGGCTAAGTAAATTGAAATATAATTCTCTACAAATTTCTCTCTCTTGAAGTTCCTGGTGCTTACTTGTTAATTCAAAAAAGCATTGATTACCTATTATACAGAGTGAAGTAAGCCAGAAGGAAAAACACCAATACAGTATACTAACGCATATATATGGAATTTAGAAAGATGGTAACAATAACCCTGTGTACGAGACAGCAAAAGAGACACTGATGTATAGAACAGTCTTATGGACTCTGTGGGAGAGGGAGAGGGTGGGAAGATTTGGGAGAATGGCATTGAAACATGTAAAATATCATGTATGAAACGAGTTGCCAGTCCAGGTTCGATGCACGATACTGGATGTTTGGGGCTAGTGCACTGGGACAACCCAGAGGGATGGTATGGGGAGGGAGGAGGGAGGAGGGTTCAGGATGGGGAACACAGGTATACCTGTGGTGGATTCATTTTGATATTTGGCAAAACTAATACAATTATGTAAAGTTTAAAAAAAAAAGCATTGATTAAGCACCTCATGGTTGTGCTGGCAACTATGTGAAATATAAGTACAAAGAGATGACTCATGGTTGGGGGTCTTGCAGAGTTCACAGTCTAAAGATGGACATCATGTGGTAATAAACATATAGTGAAACAGACATTTGTTACTTCTCTTATAGAAGATGCATAAGGCATTGCTATGGTAGCCCCGAGGCAGTAAGCTGAGCTTCTGGCAGCTGGTCTTACCAAAAAAAGGAAACACAAAGAGCTGTGAAAGGGCAAGAGGTTAGAAGCACTATAGCAGAAAGAACACAACTGAAATGAGACAGACTTATATTATACAACCTCTTTGGGTCCTTAGTCTACTCATCTATATAACGGAAATAATAAATCCTACATGACAGGTTTTTTAAAATAAAGATTACAAGTGATGATAAAAGGAGTTACTGATTTCGAATTTTTATTCCTTTTAAAATATCCCTCAAAGACAAAGCAAGTCCTGAATTTGGTTAAATCTTCTGGGGAGTTACTGTAGCTCTAGTGTTTGGCTACCATTTTTCTCATAAGATTATACTTATAATGAAGAACTGGCTGTCTGATACTCTTAATCCAGGGGAGACAGGAGAAAATGAAAGAGAAAGAAATGGGTGAAAATACCTGAGGTGAATGAACAGTGATTGTTAACTTGCCCTAAAAGAGGGGCAAATATCTTAAATTTTATCTTCTTCCATAAGAATAAAATGTGTCACAGAGTCAGTAATTGTTTTAAAACTCTAAAGCTTAAAATTTTTGTGATCAGAGGTTTGAGAGACAACCCTTTTTCATTGAGGACTCCATTCTTTATGATGTATAACATTTATAAAGACTCCACCTTAATTTAAGAATGATGGAAAAATACTGAGTGGGTATGTATTGCTGTATGAGAGGGCTATAAATTGGAAAGTTATTTCTATTATATATAATATATAGATAACTAATTTGTTAATAAAAGATCTTAGTAAAAAATGCTAAGTTGTATTCAGGAAGTGAGATAGTTCCTTATGGAACTTATCAGAAATACTAAGAACCACATGCCAAGGCAGGGTCTTAGAATATTGAGAAGCTGGATAAGTTATCTCCAGAGTCAAATAGGAAAGTAAGGGCCTTTAGCTGAACAGAGAGAGTGATATTTGGGAAATACTCCAGATCCTGCCTAGATGTTTATCTAATTAAGTACCTGCAAATTTTCAGGACACTACTTAGATGGAGTAGCTTTAAGGACTGCTCTTCCTTTCTACCTGCCTCCATATCGTGAGAGATGCTTGGCCCTTTGCTGGCCTCTGCTAATGACACCTTTTATCACCA
>NW_011494885.1:163137-163516 GCF_000754665.1 Bison bison bison
TGAAATGTTCCCTTGGTATCTCTAATTTTCTTGAAGAGATCTCTAGTCTTTCCCATTCTGTTGTTTTCCTCTATTTCTTTCCATTGATCACTCAGGAAGGCTTTGTTATATTTCCTTGCTGTTCTTTGGAACTCTCCATTCAGATGGGTATAGCTTTCCTTTTCTCCTTTGCCTTTTGCTTCTCTTCTTTTCTCAACTATTTGTAAGGCTTCCTCAGACAACCATTTTGTCTTTTTGCATTTCTTTTTTGGGGGGAAGGTCTTGATCCCTGCCTCCTGTACAATGTCACGAACCTCTGTCCATAGTTCATCAGGCACTCTATCTATCAGATCTAGTGCCTTAAATCTATTTCTCACTTCCACTATGTAATCATAAAGGA
>NW_011494885.1:163616-164168 GCF_000754665.1 Bison bison bison
CCGAATATCTGAGGTTATTGATTTTTCTCCCGGCAGTCTTGATTCTAGCTTGTGCTTCATCCAGTCTGATATTTCGAATGATGTACTCTGCATTACAGTTAAATAAGCAGGGTGACAATATACAGTCTTGGTGTACTCCTTTCCCGATTTTGAAACAGTCTGTTGTTCCACGTCCAGTTCTAACTGTTGCTTCATGACCTGCATGTAGGTTTCTCAGGAGACAGGTCAGGTGATCTGGTATTCCAATCTCTTCAAGAATTTTCCACAGTTTGTTGTGATCCACACAGTCAAAGGCTTTGGCAGAGTCAATAATGCAGAAGTAGATGTTTTTCTCTAACTCTCTTGCTTTTTTGATGATCCAATGGACGTTGACAATTTGATCTCTGGTTCCTCTGCCTTTTCTAAATCCAGCTCATATATCTGGAAGTTCTCAGTTAATGTCTTGTTGAAGCCTGGCTTGGAGGATTTGGAGCATTACTTTATTAGCATGTGAGATGAGTGCAATTGTGCGGTAGTTTGAGCATTCTTTGGCATTGCCTTTCTTTGGGATTG
>NW_011494885.1:164268-164760 GCF_000754665.1 Bison bison bison
TTGACTGCAGCACGCCAGGCCTCTCTGTCCACCACCAAATCCTGGAGCTTACTCAAACTCATGTCCATTGAGTCAGTGATGCCATCCAACCATCTCATCCTCTTTCGTCCCCTTTTCCTCTCACCTTCAATCTTTCCCAGGATCAGGGTCTTTTCCAATGAGTCAGCTCTTCACATCAAGTGGCCAAATAATTGAGTTTCAGCTTCATCATCAGTCCCTCCAATGAATACCCAGGACTGGTTTCCTTTAGGATTGGCTAGTTGGGTCTCCTTGCAGTCCAAGAGACTCTCAAGAGTCTTCTGCAACACCACAGTACAAAAGCATCAATTGTTCAGTGCTCAGCTTTATTTATAGTCCAAATCTCACATCCACACATGACTACTGGAAAAACCATAGCTTTCACTAGATGGATCTATTTTGGCAAAGTAATGTCTCTGCTTTTTAATATGCTATCTAGGTTGGTCATAGCTTTTCTTCCAAGGAGCAAGTGTC
>NW_011494885.1:165146-171242 GCF_000754665.1 Bison bison bison
ATCTGGTTTTGGTATTGACCATCTGGTGATGTCCATGTGTAGAGTCTTCTCTTGTGTTGTTGGAAGAGGCTGTTTGCTATGACCAGTGCATTCTGTTGGCAAAACTCTGTCAGCCTTTAACCTGGTTCCTTTTGTACTCCAAGGCCAGATTTGCCTGTTACTCCAGGTATCTCTTGACACCCTACTTTTGCATTCCAGTCACCTTTAATGAAAAAAGCATCATTTTGGGATATTAGTTCTAGAAGGTCTTGTAGGTCTTCATAGAACCATTCAACCTCAGTTTCAGCATTGCTGGTTGGGGCATAGATGTGGGTTACTGTGATACTGAATGGTTTGCCTTGGAAACAAACAGAGATCATTCTGTCATTTTTGAGATTGCATCCAAGTACTGCATTTTGGACTCTTGTTGACTATAATGGCTACTCCATTTCTTCTAAGGGATTCTTTCCCAACAGTTGTAGATATAATGGTCATCTGAGCCATTAGAAAGTTGATCAAATAATCATATGGGTCTCCCTTTCCTCTCTGTCTGTGATTCCTCTGGGTTAGATAGATGGGAAAGAGGAAGGAATCTTAAAGCTCTTGTTTAGTTAAGTCACAGACTTCCACTTTTGTTGGTAATTTATTACCATTACAAGCTTTAGGGTGAAATAGTCTGCCATAAACTATAGCTAAGAAACCTTTAGATTTTTGAAATTTAACTGCAGTGCAGTACCAAATCAAGTCACATATATGTACTCTGTTGGTGATAGTAGTAGTGGTCAGGAGAAGGGACAATAAAGGGAAGAACCTGGCAAGGAGATGAGCTACCACTATAATGGATGCTATAGCCTTTTAAAAATCACTGTACTTAATGTGAACACAATGAAGACTATACTTACCACTGACCTGCAGGGTGAATGAGGAAGAGGCATAGTGGCTTTTGGGCATTGTTAGTAAAACAAATTGTCTGAATTTACAGTTCAGAATTTACTCACTGATAATATAGAGACCTCTCAAATTGCCAAATCTCTTTGTTGCCAAAGACAACAAAACAGTGACAAAAGCCAGAACCCCAAATCTTTCGTACAACGAATATATATCTGTGCCTACCACAAGAATGAAAACTCA
This sequence comes from Bison bison bison, assembly GCF_000754665.1. Taxonomy (NCBI): domain Eukaryota; kingdom Metazoa; phylum Chordata; class Mammalia; order Artiodactyla; family Bovidae; genus Bison; species Bison bison. Next base: position 166,257 of record NW_011494885.1, read on the forward strand.
AACTGAGCCTACTGAAAGTGGAGCCAGAGAGCTATCTTTGAGAAAATATTTGTGGTCATATACCTCCAGAGATACTGAAAGGTTTCTGACAACATAACTCTAAATTCAGTTACAGGGCAGTGATTTTACACTTGAAAGGTTGAAGGGACCCCAAGGTTCACTAGCCCAAACCCCATTCACATTGAATCCTGAGATCATGCTCTAAACAATTAAGAATTCCTTTTCCTTTATCAAAGGGGTAGCATTCCACTTTTTAACATAGTCTGCTATTCCTGTGACAAGTGAATGCCACGATTTTTATAACTCATGTTAAAGTTCCTCAACATAGACAGTATGATATTATGTATATATTACTCAGCTTAAACATCAATTGTGGGGACACTTTGTTGTTCAAATTAAAATCTGCAATGATCAAATTAGGACTGGGCCAATTCAGATTCCCCAGGTGGCTCAGGAGTAAAAAAAATCTACCTGCTGATACAGGAGATATGGGTTTGATCCCTGTGCCAGGAAGATCCCCTGGAGAAGGAAGTGGCAACCCACTCCAGTATTCTTGCCTGGGAAATCCCATGGACAGAAGAGCCTGGAGGACTACAGTTCATGGGGGTAGCAAAGAGTCAGACATGACTTAGTGACTAAACAACAACAATCCATATTCCAGACATTGTCAACTAGCTTCTCTCTGAAAGGCTAGCCTGCAGAGCCAGGTTTTCCACATGCTTCTGTTATTCTATTTCTATCAACACCTGAGGCTTTTGCTAATTATCATCTGGAGTGTCTGAAGTAGGCTTTTTTTGATGAAATTCATTACTTGTTAATTAGTATGATGGATTGTTAGAAATGGGCTCTTGCTGGAGAAATGAAAGGTTCTCAAGATACAATTATGAGTATTGGCTTGACTGTTTTAGAGTTCCTATATTTGATGAAAGTGTTTTAGAATCCAGTGAGGCATTACTGTAAAGTTGGTCTGAAGCAGTTTGAACAGCTGCTGTCTAGGTTCTAGAGGATTTTTAGTTGCCTGATAGTGACTATACACAAAAAATGATGCCTCTATAATAGTTCTATCTGCCTTGAGTTCTATTTCATGCAAAGTAGTGGTAGGAACACCTAAAATGGCAGACGAGTAAGTCTTGCAGAGCTTACAGAACAGATTTATAATCAGTTTTTGCCTACTTACTAAGGAGTTTTTAATTCATGTATGTGCAGCAGAATTTTGTCTTCTACTTGCTTTCATTGTAACTTGGAAGTGAGGTTTGGGGAAAGTAGCTAAACCTCACTCATCTCAACTTCTGTAGTGACAGCCCTGATCTGCAGAAAAGAACCTAAGAGTTGAGCATGATCAAATTGGCTTAGGTCACTTCGCAACAAAAACTTTCTCTATAGCTGAGCTGAGTAATAATTCTGTGAACCAAAAAGCTTACACAGAAAGGAGAGATGAGTCCCAGGTAGGTGTTTTATTTCTGACCCTGGTTTCTTTTTTGATATTTGTTGAGTTAATGCCTTTAGGACTGACGTGTCAGAGAAAGATCAAAGCTCAGATTCTTACAGGAAGTAGAAAAAAAATTGCCTTGCCTTTTGTATCCTTAATTAAAGCCTTTGAGAAAGATGAGTGTAAGCATTAGAAAGAAGTTTTTTTTTGTTTGTTTGTTTGTTTGTTTTTGTCCAGGAATGTGCTAAAGAGCACAAATTTTTTAGTGCTGTGTTCTCTCTCTCTCTGATTTAAAACAGGAAAAGAGTATTTATTAAAAAGTTAGAATACAGTGATCTTCCTTGTTTTTTAGGAGAAAAGTGAAGTATCTCAAGGAGCGAGTGTGGGTGAGGATTGAAGGGAAGGCCCAACAAGTGAGAATTGTACTGTTCACTGACCTCATGCAATGCCATTACTGGGCTTGTGAAGTACAGGAAAATGTTTTATTAAGAAGAAGATGGCACTCTCATTTGATTCTATCCTTTTGGAATTCCTTAGAGTTCAGATTGGAAAACAACTATTATCAATAAGAAAGGGGAAACTTCCCTGGTGGCTAAGACTCCATGCTCCAAATGCAGGGGGCCTGGGTTCATTCCCTGGTCAGGGAACTAGATCCCACATGCTGCAACTAAGACCTGGTGCAGCCAAATAAATAAATAAATAAATAAAAGCAAATAAATAAGAAAGATACATGGGGATTGTTAGACTCAGTTAATTGTGATATATTCCAGACCAATGCTTCAGAGATAAACTGAAGAGAGGCAAGTGGCCAGAGAATTTTAACAAAAACCATGTATAACATAAATAACCTGGTTGATTTAATCAAAAGTAAGAAGTGAAACACACTCTCCAGGCTTGCTCATATCTGTCTCTAAATAATTACAAACTCTCCCCTTCAAGTCCAGATTTGGATTCAACTCCTCTCTGAGTATCACCAGATTAGCACTGACCTCTTGCTGCTCTGCTCCTGTCCTCCACTGCCTCTTGGCAACCCCATGGGCTACACAGTCCATGGACTTCTCCAGGCCGAATACTGGAGTGGGTAGCCTTTCTCTTCTCCAAGGGATCTTCCAACCCAGGGATTGAACCCAGGTCTCCCACATTGCATGCAGATTCTTTACCAGCTGAGCCACCAGGGAAGCCCCCTCCACTGCCACCATCTTCAATTCTTTGTAGTCTAGTCTCTTCAGTCCTTGTATCATGTTTACATTTCCTTTCAGCTGTATTAGTTTGCATTTGTTAGTTTTCCATAGACTTTGTGAATATTGTTAGTTTTTCACCCCTTATTAGGCGGTGAACTTTCAGCTCTCAGTACGATGGTCTTTCTATTTTATTATCTTAGAATCTATACTGATTACTCTCTGATTTTATTACTTTGGAGCAGACTCTCAGATTATTAAGATTTCAGAGTAACCTGGGATAAATTATTTTACTATGAGAGTAGTTAGGAACAAAACTGAGATTAGAGTGGTCATTGATTTGAGTTGTAGCTTTCTAATCTCCAAGTGGCTTTTTTGTTCCCCTACCCCAGGCCATGTCAAAAAACCCCAAAACACTCATGAAGGAGAGTAGAAATAGAGATGGAGGTGGAGAGAGAGAAGGAGAAAGAGAGAGAAATAAATTAATTGGTGCTGGTTTGCTTGGCACTGGTGGTGTCCTATGTGGAACATTTCTGAACAACTCTTGGCCCTCTTTGCAGAAAAGTAAAGACTAAGTATAGTTCTTATAGAATGATAGTTCATGGAACTCTTCCATTTTGGAATAGCTTGTTCAAAGGTATTATCTATGTGCAAAGCCATGAAATAGGACTTCCACTATTTCTCCCAGTTGGGAATCTCTAAAGGAGGATCCTATCTTCCCTATCTCCCCTTTAAAACCTCACAGTCCATATCCTGTGATGTCTGGGTCTCCGTCTTTCACAGATGCTGGCTTTCATTTTACAGTTCAAATAACTTTCCTCTGGGTACTATGTCCATCCACCCGCCAACTTATATTTCAACTTCTTAACATTGATAAATCTAATGTCCTTGTTTCATATGTTAATTTTTCAGAAACTCCTATGTCCTTACTTCAAGAGTATCCCATTTTATAATTTTCATACACAGTAATCCTCATTCATAAACAATATTTTTGTAGTGTTAATAAACCCAAGATAGGGTCATCTTATGGTACCATGGGTGGTAGATGGTGGAGCATCTTGTTTTCTCTCATTTTATTCTTGATGACAAAAGAGCTACTTGCCCTGCTCATAGTGTGTAATGATTAATTGTAGAAGAAAAAGACTCCTATGTATTCTTTATTAAGCTGACTTTGAGTTCTGTTCTTCCAACATTGCTTCCAATGATGACACAAGGGAAATGGCAATAGACTTTATTAGAAAGTCCTTCTCATTTCATTGTGAGACTTAAGTTGATTACACTATTAGGTCACAGGTAAGAATCATGGTATAAACAAAATAGTTAATTGTCTGGAAATAAACTTTACAGCCAGGCTATTTATTAGGAAGATTTCTGATACTATTTGCATGATCCCTGCAGAAGGAAAAAATATACCAAAGCAAAAGAAATCCTATTTTATACTTGCAAAGCCATGCTGGTCAGATGCAAAACAACTGAATATTTGAGGGCATAATTTATTAGAATTGTAAATATATCAATATTATATTTATAGTCTTAATGCCATTGATGCATACTTATTGCACATCTGTTTTACGCTTGCTTTAACTGCATGTACATTATTATTTTATAGTTTCTACACAGCTAATGGTCTGTGTTTGCAGCATATCAATGCATTTGCTTTTTACATTTTAGAATTGCATTGTGCCACAATATCTTACCAGATAAGCAGTTAAAATTCATTAACTTGGATCCCAGTATTTGCAATCATTTATTCAAAGATTGTGTTAACTTCTGTTTATAATTGGGACAATAAAAGGGTTTTCTAGGCTAATGAATATAGTAACAAAGATTAGAAAGTGCCTATTTGTACTGCTTAGTAAAATGTTTCTTTATAAAAAATTTGAAATACTTATTTTCAATCAAAATTTGTATACTTTTCATGTAAAACCTTTCTGTAAGTACTTGATCTGCCTTAAATGGCCATTAGATTAGGGACAGACTCCTGGCCCAAAGTGGATCTATCAGATAATGAGTACTTTTTCTGGGCATTTAGAGTTGAGGCACTGACAGAATAGGACAGTTAAAGAAAGGGTTCTTAAAGAAAATGACCATATAAAATTTTGGCCAGAGTTAACTCAAGAACAGGTCTAAGCCATATTGAGGCTGGAAGTATAGAGGATCACAGATCCATGAATACAAAGAAAAAGTAAATCTGCAAAGAAAAATAAGAGAATTAAGTACATACACAGATAGAAATGGAGAATAGTGAATACATAACCCACAAGAGATAGGAAAATTAGCTTCAGTTTCTGACTTTCCAGTTTCAGTTCCACTTGAACAAATAGTGTTTGGGGTTCAATCCTTGAATATCTATAAGATTATTTGTTATATCCATACAAT
>NW_011494885.1:171342-171570 GCF_000754665.1 Bison bison bison
ATGCTGGGAGGGATTGAGGGCAGGAGTAAAAGTGGACGACAGAGGATGAGATGGCTGGATGGCATCACCGGCTTGATGGACGCGAGTTTGAGTGAACTCCGGGAGTTGGTGATGGACAGGGAGGCCTGCTGCTGCTACTGCTAAATCGCTTCAGTCGTATCCGACTCTGTGCGACCCCAGAGATGGCAGCCCACCAGGCTCCCCTGTCCTTGGGATTCTCCAGGCAAG
>NW_011494885.1:171670-174145 GCF_000754665.1 Bison bison bison
TATAAGATTATTTGTTATATCCATACAATAACCCTCTTTTGGGGTTTCCCTGGTGGCTCAGTGGTAAAGAATCTGCCCGCCAATACAGGAGATGTGAGTTCATTCCTTGGGTTGGGAAGATCCCCTGGAGAAGGAAAGGGCAATCCACTCCAGTATCCTTGCCTGGGAAATACCATGGACAGAGGAGGCTGGTGGGCTACAGTCTATTGGGTCACAAAAACAGCTGGACACAACTTAGTGACTAAACAGCAACAACAAAACCTATGTTGACTTATTCTACTGTGATTGTAATTCTAATCTTTGAGTAAGATTGTATAATTAATTACCAACTAATTTTAATTTAATGTTATATACTAGTAATACACTAAGTGCTATGGGAAAATCAAAATTAAGAATAAAATTCAAGACATGGTCCTTTTAAATAGAATCTTAGAGATTGGTAAAACAAACAAATAAAACTAACACGTAAAAAGAGTGAATGATACTTGCCAACATTTTATTTTAGATACCTCAAATGAAATTACATATCACAGATAAATTTATAGTTATACTATATACATGATTTTGTCATCATAACCTATGTGTGCTTATAGTTGTTGTGCTATGAATAGAAATAATTTATGCAAAACATGTACAGGATGATATATTGGGTACAGATTTTTGTGGATGTGTGTTACTGGAAGAATTAACTCACTTCTATTCATGGACAATTTAATCACTGGGATCAGTGCTTGAGGGAAGAAATTATACATTCTTTTTTCAACTTTAGCACCCCTACTTCATATAGACATCAATAAATTAAAATTGATTAATGATTCAAGCAGGATATATTATGAATAGGAAAACCTGAATTCAACCCCATATTGTTGTGAAGAATATTTTCATTTAGAGTCTTTTCTAAACTAATTCTATAACTTATTTTTTGTTTATTATCTGTGGCCACTGAAGTCTCTACATAGTTACTTATTGATCAGCTAATAATTGGACTCAGATTTCCTTTAAAGTTTAAGACCAGTAAATCTCCCATTCTTTGGCATGCATCTCTGTGTATGTTGGAACATACTTTTAACTGTTAGCCAGGCAGTTTATAACTCTGCCTTAGCCTTCATTTCCTGATTATAGAGAGTCTCAAGTTCAGAAGTAAAAGCGTAAAACCTTCTTAAGACTTTGTGGATGTGTACACTGTTCCACACATATGCACAGCCATAGGCATGTGTATAGCTCTCTAGGTACCCAGGAATATATCTGAGTTTAAAGAAAACCCTATGCACATCTCATTCTCTAACTTTTTCTTTTAACTTTTGGATTAGCTTAGTGTTTGTTCTATCTCTTATTTACTACGTCAGGTAGCCAAGATATTCAATAATTGCCTCTGATGATTTTTTCCAAGAAACTCCCTCAGGAAAAATACTTTTTACACTGGGCAAACTCCAAATCTGGTCAAATACAGATTGATTTGTGACTAGTATCTTCTAGGGGACCATCCTCTAAATCAAACAATGACAGTTATCTAGAAATTTACCTTTGAAGGGGAATCTAGCTTTTGTTGTCCCTCTAGTTGTTACCAGACTCCTGCTTTTCACCATGATATGCCTGTTTTCAGTGCTACCATGGAGATTCTAAGGGGATTATAAGAATAAGGCAATTTAAAACACTACAAAGCTTGTTGTTCTAACTGAGATCCAGTCATTTTTCTTGATTAAAAACTCCCCAGATTGCTGCAAGCCTTCAGTTAATTTTGAGTACTGGAATGCTGATTCTGTTATATATTGTTGTTGTTGTTTAGTTGCTGCTGCTGCTGCTGCTAAGTTACTTCAGTCATGTCCAACTCTCTGCGACCCCATAGACAGCAGCCCACCAGGCTCCACTGCCCCTGGGATTCTCCAGGCGAGAACACTGGAGTGGGTTGCCATTTCCTTCTCCAATGCATGAAACTGAAAAGTGAAAGTGAAGTCGTTCAGTCGTGTCTGACTCTAGCGACCCCATGGACTGCAGTCTACCAGGCTCCTCTGTCCATGGGATTTTCCAGGCAAGAGTACTGGAGTGGGGTGCCATTGCCTTCTCTGGTTGTTTAGTTGCTAAGTTGTTTCAATTCTTTTGTGATTCCATGGACTATAACCTGCCAGGCTCCTCTGTTCATGGAATTCTCCAGGCAAGAATGCTGGAGTGGGTTGTCATGTCTTTCTGCAGAGGACCTTTCCAACCCAGGGATCAAACCCACATCTCTCATGTCTCCTGCATTGGCAGGCAGATTCTTTACCACTGAGTCACCAGGGAAGCCCAGGGGAAATGGGTGAAGGTGGTCGAACTTTCAGTCATTAAGGTGAATATTTGTTGTTGTTGTTTTTAGTTGCTAAATCCTGTCTGACTCTTTTGTGATCCCATGGACTGTTGTCTGCCAGGCTCCTCTGTCCATGAAATTTTCCAGGCAAGAATGCTAGAGTGGGTTGCCATTTCCTTCTCCATGGAATCTTC
>NW_011494885.1:174670-174880 GCF_000754665.1 Bison bison bison
TCTAAAGGGGATCAGTCCTGGGATTTCTTTGGAAGGAATGATGCTAAAGCTGAAACTCCAGTACTTTGGTTACCTCATGCGTAGAGTTGACTCATTGGAAAAGACTCTGATGCTGGGAGGGATTGAGGGCAGGAGTAAAAGGGGACGACAGAGGATGAGATGGCTGGATGGCATCACCGGCTTGATGGACGCGAGTTTGAGTGAACTCCG
>NW_011494885.1:175419-176034 GCF_000754665.1 Bison bison bison
AGTGGGTTGCCATTTCCTTCTCCAATGCATGAAAGTGAAAAGTGAAAGTAAAGTTGCTCAGTCGTGTCCGACTCTTAGCGACACCATGGACTGCAGCCCACCAGGCTCCTCCATCCATGGGATTTTCCAGGCAAGAATACTGGAGTGGGGTGCCATTGCCTTCTCTGCAGCGAGGCCCGGCATGCTGCAATTCATGGGGTCGCAAAGAGTTGGGCACAACTGAGCAACTGAACTGAACTGAAATTTATTCTTATTCACAGGCAACTATTAACATGTTGATACTTATTCTCCTTGTTGCATAAAAATATATTATGAAAACTTTCCCTTATCATTAAATATCTTTTTAAATTATGGGAATTTAAGTTTTCATAGTATTCTCTTCCTAGTTCCAAGGTTTCCTAAGCCTCAATTTTCCATGAGTACTAATGAGTCTAATGATTTACCTAAACCACTGTGACTTAGATTTTACTGGCTCTTTTCCTTATTCGTACATTCATACTAAGTCACTACAGTCATGTCATTTTCCTTATAAACCTAATGTAAAACTTCAAATATACACAATATCTTTCCTACTTATGTATTAATTGTTTGCTCTGTGTCTTTGAATAAGATTTT
>NW_011494885.1:176525-176922 GCF_000754665.1 Bison bison bison
CCCTATGATACACACACACACACACACACACACATATATATATATATATATACCATGAACGTAGTATTTATGTATGTAAATTTATTCTTCCAGGTGTTCAAGCTGGTTTTAGAAAAGGCAGAGGAACAAGAGATCAAATTGCCAACATCATCTGGATCATGGAAAAAGCAAGAGAGTTCCAGAAAAACATCTATTTCTGCTTTATTGACTATGCCAAAGCCTTTGACTATGTGGATCACAATAAACTGTGGAAAATTCTGAAAGAGATGTAAAAAACAGATCACCTGACCTGCCTCTTGAGAAACCTATATGCAGTTAGGAAGCAACAGTAGAACTGGACATGGAACAACAGACTGGTTCCAAATAGGAAAAGGAGTATGTCAAGGCTGTATACTGT
>NW_011494885.1:177022-178254 GCF_000754665.1 Bison bison bison
TGTATATGATTAGAATTAATTCATAATAAGTGTTTTCTGTACAACCTGGTCAAGTGTATGAATATATTTTATGCTTTTGTTATAGCCTGCCTAACTGCCTCTTAGACTTTATTTTTAAAAGCTTTTTTGCCTTGAGACTTTCTAAATTCTGATACAAAAACCTCTTCCATGCATTTAAAATCTTTCTTGCATTAATGTAAGTAAACTATCTTTCTGAATTTTATTCTATGTTTCTTGAAAAATCAAAATTTACTGGAACAAATACCCCTATACACTATTTAGTCAAGTACAAATAATTTCTCACTTTTTACATTATAATTAGTCTCTTCAGTTTACTGTATAGTTTCAAAATTTTTATTCCATTTTTAATGATGATTTTATATTCTGTTTAAAGTTACTTTAAATTCATGAGTAAAGATAACCCCTTATGGTATTGCAGCTATTGGAGGAAAGTCATTCAAGTCTCTGAAAGTATAGAGATGGCTATTTACTACTACTTGATGATTGCATCTTCTCTGGGTGTAAGCTCCCAGGAAAAGCTTTTAGTCCCATTTTAATCTTCAATTTTCAAGGCAATGTTCATTCAATTTATGCTGCTGCACATTCAAAAAGTCAATTTATCAAAAATCTCTGATCTTAGGCAATAATTATCCCTATGCTCCCCAGAGTTACATGTCTTTCATTTGGCTGCTTGTTTAAACTGGCAAGTGTGTGTTTCTCTTTCTTGGATCTTCTTGTTTTATTTTATAAGTGTAAAATTTCAGGAGATTAAAGAATCAGTATGCATAGTAATACCAATGATAAGTACAACATTTGAAGGGAAGATATAGAGGATATGGCTGCAAGACTGAACTTAACCAGATTGAATTATTGTTTGTTTCAATATAGTTGAGAGGAAATGACTAGTGTGTCACTGCATAGTTCATTGGTTGGAACATTATAATAAATGCTACCATTGTTAGCAATGTTTTTTATTCATTCTCTTTAAGATTTTATTTCTTTGTGTGACTACAAATTGTCCTGATATTTGGAGTTTCAAAGACATGGCATATTCTCTGTCCTTAAGATGTATACCTTTTCATTAATCTACAGGTACAAATAAATGAGTCTACTGGGTGATGGTGTAAATTAAAACATCAACTTTGTTAATATAGTTAATAACTTAAGTATTATGCACACTTAGTTACCTGCATTTCCCCAAATCTCTATAGCCTCTGGAAAGAAGAAGCAAT
>NW_011494885.1:178354-178899 GCF_000754665.1 Bison bison bison
GCAATTCATGGGGTCGCAAAGAGTCGGACATGACTGAGCAACCGAACTGAACTGAACTGAAACTGAGGGGAAGTATCTTTCAAGCTCATTTTGGCTTTCAAATGAACTTGTATCTTCCCACTTAGACTTTTTAGTAATGAAGATGTCTTTGTTTTTCAGTGGTTTGCCTTCTTTCCTCAAATGGCTTAGAACTTAGGTAAAGAAGACAGGTGCTATTTCCAGAGCATTCCCAGAGACTCTAAAATCTATGGAGGGGTAGATGGTGGTTGTGTTGCTGGTGTCCAGAGGACCTTTGGTGCTTTGCATGATCAGGTGCTCTTGATTTTTGTACGTATCTCCCTCCTATTCTCCATAACACTGAGGCATGTGTCCATGGTTTTCTCAGCCAGGAGACAAATCTGAACGTCAGACAACCATGCTGCACAGTGCCTGTTCCTCCCTGCTCTATGCCTAGGGCTTTCTCACTAGTTCAGGCTCATCGCTCTTGCATGGCGGTTTCTTCCTGGAGGAAGAGTCATCACCTAGGAGGCTTCTCGGTTCACATG
>NW_011494885.1:179327-180239 GCF_000754665.1 Bison bison bison
AGGAAATACATTTTTTTTCTTTTTTGGCTGTGCTGGGTCTTCATTGCTTTGGTGCAGGATTTCTCTAGTTGCAGCGAGTGGGGGTTGTTCTTTGTTGTGATTCATGGGCTTCCCATTGTGGTAATTTCTCTTGCTGTGGAGTTCTAGGGTGCATGGGCTTCAGTAGTTGTGGCATGCAGGCTCTAGAGCACAGGCTAAGTAGTTGTGGTATACTGGCTTAGTTGCTCCACACCATGTGGGATCTTCCCCGTCCAGGGATCGCACCCATGTCCCCTGTATTGGCAGGAGGATTCTTTACCACTGAGCTATCAGAGAAGTCCAGAAAACATACTTTCAGGTGCTATTGTTGCTTCAGTGGACTCCCCAAGTTAGGTTATTAATGTTCTAGCAAAATTGAGGCTCTGAAGCTACCACACAGTATGCTGTAGAAAATTTCTTTCCTTTTTATATGTTGTATTCCACTTTGCAACAGAATAATAAGCTGATGAACATCACAGAGTTTTAAAGGCAGAAGATGTATTCTTTGTTCTCCAAGACCAGTAGGAGGCGGCAGTGCATATGTACAATTATGTATGTAATAAACTCAAATGTCCTCTCAAGTGGATTATTACAAGATTTAGACCAGAGCAGGGGCCAACAAAGGTCTGTCTACTCAAGGCTATGGTTTTTCCAGTGGTCATGTATGAATGTGAGAGTTGGGCTGTGAAGAAAGCTGAGTGCCGAAGAATTGATTCCTTTGAACTGTGGTGTTGGAGAAGACTCTTGAGAGTCCCTTGGACTACAAGGAGATCCAAACAGTCCATTCTAAAGGGGATCAGTCCTGGGATTTCTTTGGAAGGAATGATGCTAAAGCTGAAACTCCAGTACTTTGGCCACCTCATGCGAAGAGTTGACTCATTGGAAAAGACCCTG
>NW_011494885.1:181728-182716 GCF_000754665.1 Bison bison bison
TGTGGCCAAGGTCTTAGCTGGGTAGAAAAAGGCATAGGGAGTTCCTAGCCCAACCTATAGGACTATTATTGAACCAAGGAAATTTGAAATCACAGACTTTTAGAATTCTAAGGAAAATTCCAGAGGATGTAATTACAGATGTTGTTGTTCACTTGTGTCTGTCTCTTAATGACCCCATGGACTGCAGCACGTCTGGCTTCCTTGTCCTTCACTATCTCCTGGAGTTTGCTCTGACTCAAGTCCATTGAGTCGATGATGCCATCCAACCACCTCATCCTCTGTCACTCTCTGCTCCTCCTGTCCTCAATCTTTCCTAGCATCAGGGTCTTTTCCAATGAGTCAGCTCTTTACATCAGGTGGCCAAAGTATTGGCGACTCAGTATCAGTCCTTCCTATGAATATTCAGGGTTGATTTCCTTTAGGATTTACTGGTTTGATCTCCTTGCAGTCCAAGGGACTCTCAAGAGTCTTCTCCAACACCACAGTTCAAACACATCCATTCTTCAGCACTCAGCTTTCTTTATGGTTCAACTCTCACATCCATATATGACTACTGGAAAAACCATAGCTTTGACTATACAGATCTTTCTTAGAAAAGTGATGTCTCTGTTTTTTAATATATTGTCTAGGTTTGTAATAGCTTTTGTTCCAAGGAGCAAGTGTCTTTTAATTTCATGGCTGCAATCACTGTTCACAGTGATTTTGGAGCCCAAGAAAATACTTTTTCTCCATCTAATTTTCAACAAATTTTTATTTATATCATTTTTGTTCATATAAATTCTTTCAAGGAAATGTATTATTTATAATGAAATTGAGAGACTGGCATATTTTGTAAGGGGAACAGACTCTCACACCAGACAGCCTGGGTTCAAATTCAAGCTCTATCATTTAGCCAACTTGTGTCATCCTGTTAGACAAGTACCTTTACTTCTTCATGTTTTTGGTTTGTTTCTGTGAGGTGAGGCTTTTTTTTTTTTTTTGCCTTGTG
>NW_011494885.1:182816-184274 GCF_000754665.1 Bison bison bison
CCATCTGTAAAATGGGGAAATAAGGGTATCTATCTTAAAGTGCTTCCCTGGTGGCTCAGATGGAAAGTATCTTCCTGCAATGCAAGAGACCTGGGTTCAGTCACTGGGTCAGAAAGATCCCCTGGAGAATTAAATGGCAACCCACTCCAGTACTCTTGCCTGGAAAATGCCATGGACAGAGGAGCCTACTAGGCTATGGCCCATGGGATCGCAAAGAGTCACGCATGACTGAGCAACGTCTAATTCTAAAAAATCTTAAAGTGCAGTTGTAAAGATTAAATGAATTAAATGTAAAGTTTTAAAAATAGTACCTAATACATAGTCAATACTCAGTAATTCTAGGCATCAGGTAAAATTGGAGTGTCTCTGATTGAGAGAAGGAGGAGGTATGGGCATTTCAGAACTTATCTCATTTAGCCTAAGGCATAGAAGCCTCCATGATGATTCATAGAATTCTTATGATTTTCTGGAGCATATATTTAAATGCATTAGTCCAATACCATCTCCATCCATTCCAAGAGCCTCCTCCTGAGTATCTATGTCAGATACAGACATTTGTCCTTAACACTTTCAGTAATGGTGATTTCATAACTTTAAACAGTTGTCACACAGTTCTAAGTACATTGATCCAAGAGACAACAGGATATTTTAGGAGGAAAGGTGCCCTTGAATCTGACAAATTTAGACCCATCTCTGCTACTTCTTTGTATGCTCTTGGGCAGGTGATTTAACTTCTGATTCTTGGTTTACTTATGTTGAAAATGGGGATAATCTTAGTACTAACTCATAGGTTTGCTATGAGTCTTAAATGAGATGATTTATGTGAAGCACCTGGCATATGATACACACTCAAAAAAGTTGTTGTGATTTGAGTCATTGTTTCTCTTTGTTCTTTGAATATCCATAGAATAACATGAAATATTTCTTTCACTTGGTTGCCTACAAGGTTATATTGCTGAACAGGTAACACAAACTCCAGTTCCTCTCCCTGTCTTTTCCTGTCAGGTTTTTTCTCAAATGTTCCTCATTTGACATTTTTTTCCCCAGACCTCTCACCATCCTGGAGGTCCTCCTTTGATTATTCTTTAGTTTGTCAATGATCTTCCTTTTAATACTGTGTCAGTCCAGCCTGATTACCAGTTATGTGTGGGAATTAGACCTTCCTTAGGTAGAATGCTTTAAGTTTATTGAAGCAACTTAATTTTCTGAAGCTTCGTTAAGTTCCTGGCTCATATTCAGCCTACGTTTAACTAAAAACCCAGATTGGGTGTAGAGATGAGAGATTTTACCTAAGTTCCTGTGGAACCATTTCTTTGTTCCTGCGGAACCATTTCTTTGTTCCTGCCTTGTTGAAGGGAATGCATAACTCGAAGATTCAGTCTCATTTTCATAAGATTAGTCTAGGAAGTATCTGTGCATATGCCACTAACACTCTCCTAATACTAGGATATTGGATAG
>NW_011494885.1:184374-188748 GCF_000754665.1 Bison bison bison
AATGTATGATATAAGAAAACCTGGACAAATGTTTTCCATGCAACCTTACAGCTTCTCCTGAAATGTCTTCTTCTTAGTCTGTTATTGGAGAAGGCAATGGCACCCCACTCCAGTACTCTTGCCTGTAAAATCCCATGGACAGAGGAGCCTGGTAGGCTACAGTCCATGGGGTCCCAAAGAGTCAGACACGACTGAGTGACTTCACTTTCACTTTTCACTTTCATGCATTGGAGAAGGAAATGGCAACCCACTCCAGTATTCTTGCCTGGAGAATCTCAGGGACAGAGGAGCCTGGTGGGCTGCCATCAGTGGGGTCGCACAGAGTCAGACATGACTGAAGCAACTTAGTAGCAGCAGCATAGTCTCTTATATTCCATTGTCCCCAAACTTGAAGATGATAGGTTCATAAAGATGTGTCACAAGAGTCATGCCAAAGACTAATAAAGCACTCAAATCTACTTTTCGTCCTTTCCCACAAAAATAGACATCCTATGGTGGATCAAGTAAGTTCGTTGGGATAACAGCTTTGATTTTACTCTTTTTGGGCATCTGAGGTTACTGACTCCTTTCTGACTTTACCAATTTACACTTAAAATTTAAGCAACAAATGTGGTGGTTTTGTTTTTATTTGTACTAAAGATCTACTAAGTGTCAGTTACTATGCCAGAGCTAGAGACGGAATAGTCATGAAATGTACATGATATATTCTTTCCCTTTAAGGTGATTATAGTCAGCTGTGACTAAATAATTTTAATATAACATCATAAGTACTATTTCATAGGTATTTATTAGTGCCAAGGGAACACAGAGGAGAGAACAACTACTGCTTGCATGAGACATTAAACAAAAGAGGTATTTTTTTTTCCTGAGACCTGAAAAATAAACAGGAATATTAAAATGCAACCAGGTTTAAAGGCTTAATGGTCTTGTGTGTTTATATGTATATTTCAAATATATGTGTATTGAGTATTATATAAATACATATTATATATTTTGGAGAGATAACATCTACCTGTTTTAATTAAGAAATATAATTTTTAACACGAATTATTTCTGTTTAACATGAAAAGTGTTTATTATTCTTATCCTCATTTAAAACAGTTCAAACTAGCTTTTATTGGACAAATTATCTTTAGTATGTATCTCAAGAATTATTTTATAGTTATTTTCTCTTTAGCATAAGTTAAAGTGAAACCATTGTATTTAAGCTATTCTTTTATCCAGACCTTACTAATATAGACTTACCTCCATCCAAGTCATTTGAATTTGAAAAACCAGAATATATCTGGATATATGAGAAACAAATGTAGCCAAGCTAATGGATCTTAGTCAATTCTTAGCTGTGAATAAAACCAATTTTAACCTGGGAAATCGATTGGAAATGTGGGAAACTCAGTCGGCAGGAAACCAGTGATGAGAACCACTTAAATTGGGTTAGAAATGAAATTTCAGACTACAACATGCTTTAAGATTTAGAGGAGCTAAGCAATCTAGTGAATATGGTTTGCTAGGAAGATGTGTTAAACTTTCTGAGTATGGAAGAATAGTATATCCTAAGGGAAAGTATAATTAAAGCACAACAGATTGTATTTTTCTTTTTTGGAGGAATTGTAACGAGCAAGACGAATTCAATGCAGCCTCCCAGAGGACTGTTCAAAGATCTCCAGGTAAAGAAAAATCTGTTCTGGAAACTGGAGGAGAAAAGGAAAATGGAATAAAATAAAAGTCTGCTGCATTGGTTAAGAATTTTAGGAAAGAGATAAAGGCAGCAGGAAAGTGAAATGATTTCCTGCACACAAAAGCAGTCAGAGATTATAAAGGGGCACAGGTAATGGGAAACCTTTATGATTATATCACCAAAAGATCAGAAACAAAATGGATTTACTAATAATGGAAGAAACTGCAATTAAAAATGACTATTAAATATGTGCTTTCTCAAATCTATATTTAACAATTACAGTGCATTTCTTTTCTAAGAGCTATTTAAACAAGTTGGAGGTAATGGAAACTAGGTGAAAAAGTGAACAGCCAGGCACTAGTAATTAAATAAGAAAGGAATGTACATTGGGGAATAGGAAACTTTGAGAATGAATTCACTGTGTTTTATGTGAGCTCTTTTTTTTTTTTTTTTTACTTCTCAGTAAAAATAATCAAACTCAGTCTGCTACTAAACAGCTAAGCAAAGTAGAAGAGTATCAGTGGAAATCGGATAAGTGTGTTTAGAATTACAGTTAGTTGAATACAGTTATATCACAGGAAAGAGATTTTATCATTTTTTGAGAATTTAGTAGACATATATAAGAGAATGTAAGAAAATCATTGAAAGTTATATGTGAAGGCATAGCTAGTTGCAGGTCTCAAATAGGTCGTTGAGAAATACTTCTAACGAAACAGATACCATTACCTCCCCAAATTATAGTACTCCATGGAGAGCCAGTTATGTCAGATACACATGTCTCTAATATAATTTGGAATAGCCCAAGACATAATGATAAGAAAAAGTAAAGTTGTGTATTTTACATCTTCCCAATCCCTGCTCTTAGAAATTTTGTAGGCAAGCTTGCCATCCAAACTTTCCTAAGCTTCTTTCTTATCAAAATCTGATATACTTATGCCCTACCCTATTAGAACCCCACTCTCTACTAGCAAACTAATCAGTGAAACCATGCTAGTGTGATCATGATGCCATGTACTTCTCAGTTATCTTTCCAAAGGGTTAATCGTTTGGAAATGAGTCTTATGGAGACCTACAACCTAAATTTAATAACAGAATTATTCTTTCTATAGTAATGATTTTAGGGAAAGATGGTTCAGGAAAGATTACTTAAATAGGTGAAATTTTCAAGCATCCTTCTAATCATACTGCACAGACTTGTTTATAAACTAAAAAAAAAATAGTCTTTGAAACTAAAATCAGTGAGTATTTCATCATATATTTGTCTACTAGTTGCTTTACATGGATTAACTATTATGATCCTCACAAAATAACTCTATAAATTAGGTATTATGATTATACTCTTTACAGATGGGGAAATGGAAACTCTAAGATTAACTTGTCTCTGTCATACAGCTAGTAAGTTGTAGAGCTGGAACTCTTACTTTCCTGTGTCTCAATCCAGAGCCTGAATTCTTTACTGCTACTTATACTGCCTATATATTGCATTACCTTTTCATAGAATAAGGTTTGCTTGAAAGTATGTTATGAGGAGTGGAGAAGAGCAGGAAACATCTGAAACATCTCTTTAGTCCTGAATGTCTCTATAGGAACTTCAATTAGGAATCTCCTGGCTTCTCTGTACTTTCCCTTATTGAATCCCTCTCTCAAAGGAAGATCAGTTAAGTATCCAACGGGTGAAATCAAGAGAAAGAACCGGGCATGCAGAACTCAGTACTTTCTTTCTCTTTAAGCTCAGTCTCTTTAGAGAGAACATTCATTTTACTCAGCTACTTTGTGCCATAAGTCTTTCAAGGCCTGGCTATTTCCCTGCAGGAAGATGCCAGTGTTTTACCACACAATGTCTATTACTGGAGTTCAGCATTAAGAATTCCACCTTTGACACACACCTGATGCAAGTTCTTCAATAGCTCCATCAATAATAATGCTGACATTTATTTCTACAGCTGCCTTACTGCTTCTTTACCCCTCAATTGGTTTACAACTCAGTACTGAGGAAAAAAGTGTCAATTATTGATCACATCAAACTATGAGAGTTATTTATGGTTAAGATTTAGGAATGTTTTCTGAGTGGCAAAGAAAATAAAACTCAGGCTTTGTTGACATGGTGATAGACATGTGGAGAGTTAGATATAACTAGATTATGTCACTGACTACTCTCCACTGATGTACCTGACACTGTTTTATATGTAATACAAATTCTTTCATTGGTATAAATTTTGTTTAATTATTTTAAAGTGTTTGTTAATGAGTTATTCTAAGCATGATTTGGGGGACAGTGACATTTAGCATCTTTATTTGATATTAGATACCAATAAACCTAGATAGCATATTGAAAAGTAGAGATATTACTTTGCCAACAAAGGTCCATAAAGTCAAGGCTATGGCTTTTCCAGTGATCATGTATGGATGTGAGAGTTGGACTGTGAAGAAAGCTGAGCACTGAAGAATTGATGCTTTTGAACTGTGGTGTTGGAGAAGACTCTCGAGAGTCCCTTGGACTTCAAGGAGATCCAACCAGTGCATTCTAAAGGAGATCAGTCCTGGGTGTTCATTGGAAGGACTGATGTTGAAGCTGAAACGCCAGTACTTTGGCCACCTCATGCGAAGAGTTGACTCATTGGAAAAGACCCTGATGCTGGGAGGGACTGGGGGCAGGAGGAGAAGGGGACAACAGAGGATGAGATGGCTGGATGACA
>NW_011494885.1:188848-193889 GCF_000754665.1 Bison bison bison
CAGGAGGAGAAGGGGACAACAGAGGATGAGATGGCTGGATGACATCACTGACTCAATGGACATGAGTTTGAGTGAACTCCAGGAATTGGTGATGGACAAGGAGGCCTGGCGTGCTGTAATTCATGGGGTCGCAAAGAATCGGACATGACTAAGCAACTGAACTGAACTGAAAGATATAAATAGATTATTTAAGGAGAAATCTTTGACTTGAACAACTTAAAGATCGTGTATAGATAAGTTGTTTTATGGGTCCTGGTAGTATCAAATAGTTAATTACTTGTACCACTCATTCTGGTACTTGCATCCATACTGTCTTCTTTTGTTTCCTAATTTTTCCATATGTTTCAGTGTTGTCTCCAAAATGCGATTAGAAACTCTTCTAGATGAATGGTGACATACTATGCTTCCTTTTTATCTTTCATGCCAATTATGGCCAATAGCATGGCCACAGGTTATGGGGTAAATAATTTTTTTTTCTGATTTGGAAGTGTAAAAATAATTAATGAAATGAGTTATCTGTAAATCATCAAATTTTCTACCTGTGTTATTTAATTTTTAACCATTTGTTGGAGAGGTATAGTGTCTATCCCTTTTCATGTTCTCTTGGGGAATAGCCTGGTTGTTTACTGGTAAGTACTGGTAGCATTTTTTGTCAGTATTTATTCACAAAACTTCTAATAGGACTCATAATAAAATATTTAAATTTCTATATTTCTGAAATTTTAGTAATATGGGGTAAAGTAGTAAAGATGTCATGGAAGAAGGTTGCCTTGATTTGGCGCACACTTAGTCTCTGTCACTGTCAGTGTTAGTACAATAATTTCTCTGTTTCCACAGTTTCAGCATCTGCAGATTCAACCAACTGCAGTTTGAAAATCTTAAAAAATTAATTCAAGAACTTACCAAAAGCAAAACTAAAATTTGCCAATGTGGTAAATATTTACATAGCATTTATATTGTACTAAGTATTATAAGTATTCCAGAAATAAGTTATAAGTATTATAAGTATTTCAGAGGGTGTGCCTAGGTTATATGCAAATACTACATCATTGTATTAAGGACTTGACCCTTCACAGGTTTTCCTACCCATGGGGCATCCTGCAACTAATCCCCTGTGGATACTGTGAGACATCTGTACATAAATCATCTCCCAATATCCATAGAAAAGTCATGACATTTATGTTGCTGACTGGAAAAAATAGACTGCCAGATATTTCTCCAGCAAAAGTGGATTTGTTTGGGATCAGCAGAAAATTGCAATTCAAGGTCTGCAACCATGGAAAGCCTCATGCAAGTCCCTGCAAGGCAAGTGAAAAACACTTTTAAAGAGGTTAAAAGGAAATTGGGAGGGCTAGAGTAAACGTAGTCCATGGCTTTTCATTAGCTGAGTCCTTGCCACTAAACAAGAGGAATATTTCTTTTGTTGGGCACTGCTATTGCTGTAGAATATGAGAGTTCTCCCTTATGGTCTCCCCATTCTATTTAATTGGAGTTTCTATTTATTAATTTTTTTTACATTTCTACCTTTTGATCAAGACCTTTCTCTGAAAGCATTGCTGATCAAGAGTTAGGTTTTCTAGTTTCAGAGGCTTTTTGTTCTTCAGTGTCTGGAAGGAACTTTCATGGATGTACTGTCTCACGTAAGAGGAAAAGTGCGCTGGTTAGAAAACAATGTGATATATCATATTAACAAATTGAAGGATAAAAACCTTATGATTATCTCAATAGATGCAGAGAAAGCCTTTGACAAAATTCAACTCTGATTTATAATAAAAACTCTCCAGAAAGCAGGTATAGAAGGAACATACCTCAACATAATAAAAGCCATATATGATAAATCCACAGCAAACATTATCCTCAATGGTGAAAAATGGAAAACATTTCCCCTGAAGTCTGGAACAAGACAAGGGTGCCCACTCTCATCACTACTATTCAACATAGTTTTGGAAGTTTTAATCATAGCAATCAGAGAAGAAAAATAAATTAAGGAATCCAGATTGGAAAAGAAGAAGTAAAACTCTCACTGTTTGCTGATGAGATAATCCTCTACATAGAAAATCCTAAAGACACTGCCAGAAAATTACTAGAGCTAATCAATGAATATAGTAAAGTTGCAGGATATAAAATTAGCACACAGAAATACCTTGTATTCCTATAAACTGAGAAAACAGAAAGAGAAATTAAAGAAACAATTCCATTCACCATTGCGATGAAAAGAATAAAATACTTAGGAATAAATCTACCTAAAGAAACAAAAGACATATATATAAAACTATAAAACATTGGTGAAAGAAATCAAAGATGACACAAATAGATGGAGAAATGTACCATGTTCATGGATTGGAAGAATCAATATAGTGAAAATGAGTAAACTACCCAGGGTGATCTATAGATTCATGCAATCCCTATCAAGCCACCAATGGTATTTTTCACAAAACTAGAACAAATGATTTCACAATTTGTATGAAAATGTAAAAGACCTTGATCAGCCAAAGCAATCTTGAGAAAGAAGAATGAAACTGGAGGAATCAACTTGCCTGATTTCAGACTATGCTTCAAAGCTACAGTCATCAAGAGAGTATGGCACTGGCACCAAGACAGAAATATAGATCAATGGAACAAAATAGAAAGCCCAGAGATAAATCCATGCTCCTATGGACACCTTAGCTTTGACAAAGGAGGCAAGAATATACAATGGGGCAAAGACAGCCTCTTCAATAAATGGTGCTGGGAAAACTGAACAGCTACATGGGAAAGAATGAAATTAGAACACTTTCAAACACCATCCACAAACATAAACTCAAAATAGATTAAAGATCTAAATGTAAGACCAGAAACTATACAACTCCTAGAAGAAAGCATAGGCAAAACACTCTTTGACATAAATCACATCAGGATCCTCTATAACCCACCTCCCAGAGTAATGAAAGTGAAAGGAAAAATAAACAAATGGGACCTAATTAAACTTAAAAGCTTTTGCACAACGAAGGAAAGTATAAGCAAGGTGAAAAGACCACCTTCATAATGGGATAAAATAATAGCAAATGAAGCAACTGACAAAGAATTAATCTCAAAAATATACAAGCAGCTCCTGCAGCTCAATTCCAGAAAAATAAACGACCCAATCAAAAAATGGGCCAAAGAACTACACAGCCATTTCTCCAAAGAAGACATACAGATGGCTAACAAACACATGAAAAGATGCTCAACGTCACTCATTATCAGAGAAATGCAAATCAAAACCACAATGAGGTACCATCTCACACCAGTCAGAATGGCCACTGTCCAAAAGTCTACAAACAATAAATGCTGGAGAGGGTGTGGAGAAAAGGGGGCTCTATTAAACTGTTGGTGGGGATGCAAACTAGTACAGCCACTATGGAGAACAGTGTGGAGATTCCTTAAAAAACTGGAAATAGAAGTGCCATATGATCCAGCAATCCCACTTCTGGGCATACACAGAGGAAACCAGAATTGAAAGAGACACATGTATCCCAATGTTCATTGCAGCACCATTTACAATAGCCAGGACATGGAAGCAACCTAGATGTCCATCAGCAGACAAATGGATAAGAAAGCTGTGGCACATATACACAATGGAATATTACTCAGCTGTTAAAAAAATGCATTTGAATCAGTTCTAATGAGATGGATGAAACTGGAGTCTATTATACAGAGTGAAGTAAGTCAGAAAGAAAAACACCAATACAGTATATTAATGTATATATATGGAATTTAGAAAGATGGTAATGACAATCCTATATGTGAGACAGCAAAAGAGACACAGTTATAAAGAACAGGATTTTGGACTCTGTGGGAGAATTTGAGGGTGGGATGACTTGAGAGAATAGTATTGAAACATGTGTGTTACCATGTGTGAAATAGATGACCTGTCCAAGTATGATGCATGAAACAGGGCACTCAAAGATGGTGCACTGGACAATCCAGAGGGATTGGATGGGGGGAAAGGTAGGAGGGGAATTTGGGATGGGGGACACATGTACATCACCTGTGGCTGATTCACATCAATGTATGGCAAAAACCACCACAATATTATAAAGTAATTGGCTTCCAATTAAAATAAATTAATTAATTTAAAAAAGAAACCTATTAAGGTCACATTCTTAGGAGAATGTGAGGGGGAGTAGGAAAAAGAACCCTCTGGTACTTTTTATTAACATCCATATGTTAGTGAGATCGTAGACACTGAAGATCATCTGAAGTGTTAATGTCTTCATCAAAGTTTGGCAACAAACTTCCAGCAGGCCTGGTCCAGATATCTTAGGAAAGCTGTCTCATCATATGTAATCTGCTTCAGTACTGGGAAATCTTTACTTTCATGTTGCCAGATTATACGCAGGTCCATCAAGGTTTATTCATGTTTCAGCACTTTCTTTAGGTGTATTATGTGTATCTAAGAGTATATACCTTGGTGGCACAAGGTTTGTTAGCAGTATTTGGTAGTGGCCTTTCCAACGATTTTGAGTAGAGTCCTTCTGGAGGTTTTTTCCCAGGTTGGAAGGTTTGATGTTTAAGGTGTTTATCTCCCAAGGGCACACTTTGAAAAGATTGCTCTCCCAAAGCAGTGCTATTTTTAATAAAAGGAATTAGGCCTTTTAAATATTGGAGTATCTCTCCTTTTATCAGCTGTGGGTCAAAAGAAACAGTAGCCATGTGCATTATGCATCCTGTGACTGTCTCAAAGGATGAGAGTTTATGAGTTCCAAGGGGTGGATATGAGATCCAGAAGGATCATGGCAATACCTGTGGCCAGAGTATTTGGAGAGCCTTTATAAATTTTGCCATTTGAGTCTTAACAATGCTGTTAGTGTGTTTGACTAAACCAGAGGATTGAGGGTTGTAAGCACAGTGAAAATGATGTAATACTGGCTAAATAGTGAAAATGATGTAATACTGGCTAAATAGTACAGACTTGTTGAAATGCCTGGCCAGGTAAATGGCTTCCTTGATGAATATGAAGTTTGATAAGAGTTCCCCAGGTAGGGATAATCTTTTCAAACTTCATATTCATCAAGGAAGC
>NW_011494885.1:193989-196759 GCF_000754665.1 Bison bison bison
AGGAGCTCCCCAGATAGGGAGAATCTTTTTCAGGAGGACTTTAGCCACAGAAGAGGCAATCACCTGTCTGTTAAGGAAGTTTTCAGTCCAGTATAAAAACATACAGACCATGACTAAAACATATTTATATCCAAGAAATAGAGAAAGTTATATAAAATCCATTTGTCAGACTTTGAATGGCTCATTAGATAATTTAAAATGTCTAGGAACAGTACAAACATGTTTCCCTGGATTGTACTGTTGATAAGTAGGACAAGTGAGGTAGACATTTTTTGTGGCCTTGTTAATGTTTCCCCACCGATAGTGATTCATGAAAGCTGTCATTTTGTCAGTAGTTCAATGGCTTAATGTATGTACAGTGGTGAAGAGTGGGACTTTTAGAGTCTACAGGAGGACTGGGTTGTTATTTGGTACAAACTAGAGCTTAATTTTTAAAAATCAAACAAATTATTGAATTTCTAACCTGTTTTTCCTTTTCTGAGGCTAATTGTTGGGCCTCTGTAGCCAGTTCTTCTAAATTATAATTTGGGAAAATATCTCTTTGGACCATGACAGAGATTTGGCTGTTATTAGTCACATTAAGAGCAGCATTCCTAGCAGAAATATCAGCAAGGTGATTTCCTTTAGTTTCCAGAGAGTCAAATTTAGAATGCACCAGAATCTTAATAATAACTAGTGGAAGGTAAATATATTACACTCAATAATTCATGAACTTAGGGACCATTTTAAATTTTATTTCCATTGGAAGCAAGAAGGCTACTTTGCTTCCACAATATTCCCAAATCATAAGCTGCTCCAAAGCATATCGACTATCAGTGTAAATATTGATCATTTTGTCCTTGGCTAAAATATATGCCTATGTAACAGTGTATAATTCAACAAGTTAGACTGAAGTATCCATAGGTAAAGAGGCTGCCTTAGTAGTACCAAAGGGATTTGTAATAGCATACTCAGCACAATATTTGCCACTGTGACCTTTTAAATAAGAATCATTGTGAATGATAAGAAATCAACATTACTCAATGAAATTTCCTGTAGGTCATTATGAGGAGTCAGGAGGTGATTCATCAGTGCTAAGCCATTGTGAGGGACTTCATTGCTGATGGAGACCAGAAGATTAGCCAGGTTAAGATTATTACAATTTAAAGGAGTTATGTGTGGAATAGGTAGCAAAAAGACTTCACGGGAGGTGAGGCAGCTGGCTGAGAAATGTCCAGTGTGATGAGAATTCAGGAAAACTTCTACTGTGAAAGGTACAAAAATGGTTAAAGGGAATCCTACAATGATACACTAGTGGCCTTCCACCAAAAAAGCAGTGGCCATAATGCCTGTAAGACATTATGGAGTAAGGAGTAAGACATTATGGAGTAAGGAGTAACCCCTTGCTACAGAATCCAGTTACTAGCTATAACGCTCTATGGATAGTTGGTGGTGCCTGTTGATTTTGCTTGAGCAGCCCAAGGGCATTCCCCTGCTTTTCATATGCAGAAAGGAAAGTGGAGATCGACAAATGGGGTGCCCAAGGGCAGGTGGATTTATCAAACTCTCCTTTAAAGCCTTAGAGGCTTTATTTTCTGATTCTTCTCCAAAGATTGAGTTGGGGTTGTTATTGTTGAGTAGAACATATAGTGGTTTGACTATAAGAGAGCAACTTGGAATCCAATTTCAGCAATAACCAACTGGCCTGAGAAAACCTCACATTTGGTGCTTAGTTTTAGATTTTGGGAAATTTAGGACACAATGAAGTCTGCCTGGACTTAGGTGTATCCCTTGTTCTGATATCACAAGCCCTAAATATCAAGCCAGGACTTGGGTGAACTGCAATTTTTCTTTGGTGACCTTGTGTCCCTTTAAGGCTAAAAGCTTTATCTGGATCCTGTATTCTTGTGAGGAGGCTTGAGAAGGAGAGCAAAGAAGCGAATCATCCTCATATGGCAACAAAATAGAGCCTGTGGGAAACTATGTTATCCAGATCAGCCTTCAGGATAAGAAATATGATTTCTCAGTGTAACACTGGGGCATTAATGTCCAGGTGAATTGTTTTTCTTTTCAGTTCAGTTCAGTCGCTCAGTCGTGTCCGACTCATTGTGACCCCATGAACCATAGCATGCCAGGCCTCCCTATCCATCACCAACTGCCAGAGTCTACCCAAACCCATGTCCATTGAGTTAGTGATGCCATCCAACCATCTTATCCTCTGTCATCCCCTTCTCCTCCTGCCCTCAAGTGAAGGCAAAAAGGTATTGGCTAGCTTCATCAACTGGAATATTAAAGAATGTACTGTATAAAAAATTACTTCTGGTGGGAATGGATATTCTTAGCTCATAAGGGTCAAAAACAACAGATTGTTGAGAGATAGAAGTATTGTTTATTTGCTTGGAGATCCTAGATAAACCTCCACCCTTGGCTTCTAGGTTTTTTCACCAGTAAAATGGGAGTTACAGGAGCTGGTATAAGGACTAATGAGACATTGAGCCTGTAATCTTCTACTGTGGGCTTTATGCCTTGAAGGGCTTTTTTCCTTATAGAGGATTGATTAATTCTGGGAAGAGATTTTTTATGGAGTCTATTTGAATCCTATTTGATGGGAAGTGTGCTGTGAATTTTGCCAACACCAGTTGAAGATTTTGCCCATAAGGAGATATTTCAGTTATGACAAGTGATCAGTGTTTTCAGAATCTACTCTAGTCCCATCAGAGATGGGACAAATCAAGTTGTGAAAGCATAATTTAATTTACCTGGTTGGTTACATTGATGACTACTGTCATAC
>NW_011494885.1:196859-198301 GCF_000754665.1 Bison bison bison
AACATGGTATATTTCTCCATCTATTAGTGTCCTCTTTGATTTCTTTTCACCAGTGTTTTATAGTTTTCTGTATATAGGTCTTTTGTTTCTTTAGGTAGATATATTCCTAAGTATGGAGAAGGAAATGGCAACCCACTCCAGTGTTATTGCCTGGAGAATCCCAGGGACAGGGGAGCCTGTTGGGCTGCCGTCTATGGGGTTGCACAGAGTCGGACATGAATGAAGCAACTTAGCAGCAGCATGTAGTTCCATAGAGCCCTGCCATTGAGAATCAGAAGGCCATTGTAAAGGCTGGGTAGATGGCTGAAAGCCCATAAAGGGCTTAAATTTGTAACAATCTCTTTTCCTGGCATTTTTCACTAGTAGCAAAAACTAGGAGGGTTTTGGTATTGCTTAGGAGCCTTGATTTCCTGGAGTTGAAGAATTTTGGAGATTCTCCTTGTACGTGACTCATCTAGGATATAAGAAGTTTGCAGGGTAAGTAAGTCTGGAGTGGACATATTTTCCCATTACATCCTAGTCCTTTTTACTAGAAGGGAAAGGTCCCAGTACAGCTCATTAATAAATGTAGAGTTAAAACCTACCCAGGTAGAATCAATACCTGAAGGAAAACCAGGATTTTCTATAAAAACAATCTGAAGCTTATGATAACATTTATGAACAAGTTCTTCAGATTTTTGTCTGGAACCTTGAATTTTGTTCTAATTAAGAGCCTTTGGAAAAGCTCTAGGAATTGCTTGATGAAGTCACCTTGTGATGGCCAGAACCCAATCATGTAAGAAGTTAGCGGGGTGATCTCCCAGTTGTAATCTTATAGACCTCTCAGGATTTTCCCAGTTATGGTTTTCATCCAATGCTGGGTCTGGCCTTCATAGTTAAGCATAAACTAAGCTAATTAAGTCAGAGCAACAAGGTTGACAAGTTGGATAACTATATAAAATTCTTTAGCAAATCTGTGAGAATCTTTGATTAGTTTGGGAAAATCTTTGTGGCTCATAGTTCAGCTGTAGTCCAAGAAGTATGAGAAATTAAGGGTTTGGGCTTTGGATCACCAGAAGTCTTCATCTTCAGAGTGATATGTGCTGACAACTTCAGAAGAAATGGCAGTGGGAAGAGTTTTAGAGAAAAGAAAGTTGGCAACTGAGAGCATAATGGAGGCATACACACATAGAAGGGAAGGAAGAAGATAGTGCAAGAGGTGAAGTCTGACCATAAGGAACAAGGCAGAGAGACAAGATGGTGCCAGAGATGGCACAAGTGGCTTTGGAAGCTACTTGTTTGTTTGCCTCAGTTAATCTTAAAATATTTTGCAGAGAGGCAAATGTTGAACTCCTGACAACATTAGGAACCCTCAAAATGCCAATTAAAATACAGCATAGCACTCAGTTCTGGAAGTTTTTTGAGTTTTTGTAGTTCAATTTGGTCTTAAGGAAATTAGATAT
>NW_011494885.1:198401-199724 GCF_000754665.1 Bison bison bison
AAATTAGATATGCTGATTTCAAAGGTTCCCCATAATGGCCATTGATGTTCTAAATTGCCTTTGATCGGGTCTGCCTTTTAGTTAGAAATGCATATGGGAAAGACTACAGTTTTTTATAACATAAAATTGGCTGTAGTCCTTGCAAGGGGGGGCGCACCCTTAAAACACTTAGATAACTACGATCCCATATCCTAGAGGTTTTTCATCTAAAGAACAGTTTTCAAATAGCTTACACCACTTACAACACAAACAGCTCAATTCAAACATTTTGCAAGCCAATCCCAGCCACTCTTAAGGACATAACTGTCCTGGAGGAGCCAGGCTGAAGGCTTTTTTTGAAAAGCCAATCTCCAGAAGACAGCCCTTCCAAAGGAATAGGCCAAAGGCTGAAAAACCTGGCACCATTTCAGAGAAAAAAACACTGTTTCCACAGGAATGGGCCAAAGGCTAGTCAGCTTCAATGAAATTGTCTGATCTCAAGTTCAGACCAGAGTGCCAACTAGTACTCACTAACAGAATAATCCCTTAACCAGAAAGAGAAAATGTTTACATAGATAACTCAATAACCCTAGAGAGCTTCAAACACAAAGAGTGTGTGAGCTTGAATCCAGGAGAAAGATGTATTTTCAAACTCCAGGGTTTGCTCAACCCTGGAGGTGACCAACAATGGGCTCAATTGTGGGTACTCCATCTGTTTGCACATTAGACCCTAAGCCATCAGGAATTTTCTCTGGTCCTCCCATAGGTCACCAAAATGTTGACCCGAAACAGAGTGCCAGCTATTTCTCCAGCAAGATGAGTTTATTTGGGAGCAGCACAGAATTGCAATTCAGGATCTGAAATCATGGCGGGCTACATGTAAGTTTCCCCCTTGGAAGTACATGGACAACACTTTTTACAGAGCAGAAAAGGAAGTTGGAGAGCTAGAGTAAACAGAGTCCATTGCTTTTCACTGAGTTGTTGCCAAGCAAAAAAGACATCTTTCTTCTTCCTGTTGGGCTCTGTTGTCATCACAGGGCTTGTGAGCTCCCTCCTTCTGGTTTCCCAACTCTAAGTCTTCTGTTAATTTTTTTAGTGCCAAACCTTAAGATTTTCAGGGCTTTTCCAAGATGGGTGATGGGTATAGGTGGGCCATATAACTGATTTGTCTAGTAGGTTTTGGCTGATATCAGACATGCTACTTGTACAAGGACAGCATGCCATGTTATTTTTCAGAATTTCAGTGTTGCCTTAACTGTGATGCTCTATATGAATATTTCCTCTGTAATATTCCCTGGTGAATAACAAGTGTGCAAATATCTCACATTTTAGTGCATTTTTAAT
>NW_011494885.1:200018-200232 GCF_000754665.1 Bison bison bison
TTTTACATAGAATGGATATAAGTATCAGGTGCCACCTTGTACCCTGAACCCTTATTATTAATTTTAAGGGATAGTGATTTAAAGATCACAACAATTCAAGAGAAGACTCTACACATGGACATCACCAGATGGTCAATACCGAAATCATATTGATTATATTCTTTGCAGCCAAAGATGGAGAAGCTCTATACAGTCAACGAAAACAAGACCAGGA
>NW_011494885.1:200332-200534 GCF_000754665.1 Bison bison bison
ATGGGTGCGTGGATTTATCTCTGGGCTTTCTATTTTGTTCCATTGATCTATATTTGTGTCTTTTGCCAGTACCATACTGTCTTGATGAGTGTGGCTCTGTAATAAAGCCTGAAGTCAGGCAGGTTGTTTCCTCCAGTTCCATTCTTCTTTCTCAAGATTGCTTTCACTATTCGAGGTTTTTTGTATTTCCATATAAATTGTG
>NW_011494885.1:201543-202064 GCF_000754665.1 Bison bison bison
AAAAGGTCAGTTTTCATTCCAATTCCAAAGAAAGGCAATGCCAAAGAATGCTCAAACTACCACACAATTGAACTCATCTCACATGCTAGTAAAGTAATGCTTAAAATTCTCCAAGCCAGGATTCAGCAATATGTGAAATGTGAACTTCCTGATGTTCAAGCTGGTTTTAGAAAAGGCAGAGGAACCAGAGATCAAATTGCCAACATCTGCTGGATCATGGAAAAAGCAAGAAAGTTCCAGAAAAACATCTATTTCTGCTTTATTGACTATGCCAAAGCCTTTGACTGTGTGGATCACAATAAACTGCAAAATTCTGAAAGAGATGGGAATACCAGACCACCTGACCTGCCTCTTGAGAAATCTGTATGCAGGTCAGGAAGCAACAGTTGGAACTGTACAGGGAACAACAGACTGGTTCCAGATAGGAAAAGGAGTACGTCAAGGCTGTAGATTGTCACCCTGCTTATTTAACTTATATGCAGAGTACATCATGAGAAACGCTGGGGTGGAAGAAGCACAAG
>NW_011494885.1:202241-202699 GCF_000754665.1 Bison bison bison
GGAAAAGACTCTGATGCTGGGAGGGATTGGGGCCAAGAGGAGAAGGGGACAACAGAGGATGAGATGGCTGGGTGACATCACTGACTCGATGGACATGAGTCTAAGCGAACTCCGGGAGTTGGTGATAGACATGGAGGCCTGGCGTGCTGCAATTCATAGAGTCGCAAAGAGTCCAACACGACTGAGCGACTGAACTGAAGTGAATGATATCCAAAATTTACTGCCTTGCACAAAGCAAAGGCTTATAGCCAGTGAATTTTCAATAAGTATATTTTCTATGGTGCTAATAATGATAGAAAGAATATGCTGGGAATGTCACAAGATTGTCATTTAGTATTGACAATTAACAACTAACATCAAGTATCTAATTTAATTTGTATATATCAACTAGAGGGAGTCAAAAAACTGTCACAGGTTAATGTAAAGTAGCAGTATCATTGCCCACTAATTGCAGGCAT
>NW_011494885.1:203541-204160 GCF_000754665.1 Bison bison bison
ATTAATGGCTGAGTAATACTCCATTGTGTATATGTACCACAGCTTTCTTATCCATTCGTCTGCTGATGACATCTAGGTTGCTTCCATGTCCTGGCTGTTATAGTGCCGTGATGAACATTGGGGTACATGTGTCTCTTTCAATTCTGGTTTCCTAGGTGTGTATGCTCAGCAGTGGGATTGCTTGGTCGTATGGCAGTTCTATTTCCAGTTTTTTAAGGAATCTCCACACTGTTCTCCATAGTGGCTGTACTAGTTTGCATTCCCACCAACAGTGTAAGAGAGTTCCCTTTTCTCCACACCCTCTCCAGCATTTATTGCTTGTAGACTTTTGGATCGCGGCCATTCTGACTGGTGTGAAATGGTACCTCATTTTGGTTTTGATTTGAATTTTTCTGATAATGAGTGGTGTTGATCATATTTTCATGTGTTTGTTAGCCATCTGTATGTCTTCTTTGGAGAAATCTCTGTTTAGTTCTTTGGGCCATTTTTTGATTGGGTCGTTTATTTTTCTGGAATTGAGCTGCAGGAGCTGCTTGTATATTTTTGAGATGATTTCTTTGTCAGTTGCTTCATTTGCTATTATTTTCTCCCATTCTGCAGGCTGTCTTTTCACCTTGCT
>NW_011494885.1:204773-205661 GCF_000754665.1 Bison bison bison
CAAGGAGATCCAACCAGTCCATCCTAAAGGAGACCAGTCCTGGGTGTTCATTGGAAGGACTGATGGTGAGGCTGAAACTCCAATACTCTGGCCAGCTCATGCGAAGAGTTGACTCATTGGAAAAGACCCTCATGCTGGGAGTGATTGGGGGCAGGAGGAGTAGGGGATGACAGAGGATAAGGTGGCTGGATGGCATCATCGATTCGATGCACATGAGTTTGGTTGAACTCTGAGAGTTGGTGGTGGACAGAGAGGCCTGCCATGCTGCGATTCATGAGGTCGTGAAGAGTCGGACACGACTGAGCGACTGAACTGAACTGAACTGACTTAATGAAGAAGTCTCTAACCAACATTATTTGCTAAAGAAGAATAGGCCTTTATTTTGTATTTTTTCCACTGAATCTGTTACAAAACAAAAATGGAATGACAACTATGTACAATATACTGAGATAGATTTTTAAAATTCCATCTTCTTCTTGTGGGTCTTCTAATATACTGGTTACATTTAAAGTCTATTTTAAAGTAAAAATGATTAAGTGGGTTTGCATACTAATGTCTTTACTATCTTAAAGCTATATGGAATAAAGTGAGAGGTTTTAGCTTTGGAGCATCCATGAAATACTTTGTTTTTCTATAAACTCAATGCAGTAGAAAATTTCAGGTTTCAAAAAGACCACAGGAGGAAAAGGGAGGTGAGAGGAGGAGAGGGAAACATTCTTCAAAAATCTGTGACTTCACTCTGTTGTGAATTATTATGCTGTACCACATGGGGCAAGCCACACTAAAGTGTGATTGTTCCTCAAAGATACAGTATATCCTACAATACATGGAGACAGAGGAGAGAGACAGAAGGGGATGACAAAGCAAATATTTCTTTACTATCCTCTC
>NW_011494885.1:206742-206945 GCF_000754665.1 Bison bison bison
TCTAATCTTACTGCATTGTGGTCAGAAAAGATTCTTGGAATGATTTCAATTTTTTTGAATTTACCAAGGCTAGATTTATGGCCCAGGATGTGATCTATCCTGGAAAAGATTTCGTGTGCACTTGAGAAAAAGTTGAAATTCATTGTTTTGAGGTGGAATGTCCTATAGATATCAATTAGGTCGAACTGGTGTATTGTATCATT
>NW_011494885.1:207045-207910 GCF_000754665.1 Bison bison bison
TGTGTTAGTCTCTCAGTCATGCCCGACTCTTTGCAACCCTGTGGACTGCAGCCCACCAGGCTCCTCTGTCCATGAGATTTTTCCAGGCAAGGATACTGGAGTGGGTTGTCATTTCCTTCTCCAGGGGATCTTCCCACCCAAGGGATAGAACCCAGGTCTCCTGCACTGCAGGCAGATTCTTTACCGACTGAGCTACAAGGGAAAGTCTCCCACTGTTACTGTGTTATTGTTAATTTCCCCTTTCATACTTGTTAACATTTGTCTTACATATTACAGTGCTCCTATGTTGGGTGCATATATATTTATAATTGTTATATCTTCTTCTTGGATTGATCATTTGATCATTATGTAGTGTCCTTCTTTGTCTCTTTTCACAGCCTTTGTTTTAAAGTCTATTTAATCTGATATGAGTATTGCTACTGCTGCTTTCTTTTGGTCTCCATTTGCATGGAATATCTTTTTCCAGCCCTTCACTTTCAGTCTCTATGTGTCCCTTGTTTTGAGGTGGGTGTCTTGTAGACAACATATATAGGGGTCTTATTTTTGTATCTATTCAGCCTGTCTTTGTCTTTTGGGTGGGACATTCAATCCATTTACATTTAAGGTAATTATTGATACGTATGATCCTGTTGCCATTTTATTGTTTTGGGTTCGAGTTTATACACCCTTTTTGTGTTTCCTGTCTAGAGAAGATCCTTTAGCATTTGTTGGAGAGCTGGTTTGGTGGTGCTGAATTCTCTCAGCTTTTGCTTGTCTGTAAAGCTTTTGATTTCTCCTTCATATTTGAATGAGTCCTTGCTGGGTACAGTAATCTGGGCTGTAGGTTATTTTCTTTCATCACTTTAAGTATGTCCTGCCATTCCCT
>NW_011494885.1:209272-209621 GCF_000754665.1 Bison bison bison
CCTCTCTGTCCTAGTTGCTTCAGAAATGTCATCACTAGTAGCAAAGGCAGAAGACTGAGATCATGAAGACTTCAGGATCTCCAGAGGCCTGGAGACACATGAATTTATGTACAAATACCACCTGGACCTCTAGATACCTAGAGAAAAGGACACTAGCTTGGCTATATGAAGGAGGCTTTGGGTTGGAAGGTCAGTGGGAACTGTTACTTTTCCAGAGATTTCTATGCCATTCACTGTCACTAGCCCTCTTCTCCCAACTACCAGTTTGGTTTGCTAGACTCCCCCAAAGAGAAAAACACAGTTGTTTTCCTGATTTGACTCATCCCTCCTTTCCCCCAAAACCTACTTA
>NW_011494885.1:209721-210783 GCF_000754665.1 Bison bison bison
TCCTATCTTCTGCCTCTGTTATTCTACTATTTGTTCCCTCCAGAGTATTTTTAATCTCATTTATTGCATTATTTATCATATATTGACTCTTTTTATTTCTTCTAGTTCCTTGTTAAACCTTTCTTGCATCTTTTCAATCCTTGTCTCCAGGCTATTTATCTGTGATTCCATTTTTATTTCATGATTTTGGATCATTTTCACTATCATTGTTTGGAACTCTTTATCAGGTTGATTCCCTATCTCTTCCTCGTTTGTTTGGTTTTATGGGCATTTATCCTGTTCCTTTGCCTTCTGGGTATTCCTTTGTCTCTTCATCTTATTTATATTGCTGTGTTTGGGGTGGCCTTTCTGTATTCTGGCAGTTTGTGGAGTTCTCTTTATTGTGAAGCTTCCTCGCTGTGGGTGGGGTTGTACCGGTGGCTTGTCAAGGTTTCCTGGCTAGGGAAGCTTGTGTTGGTGTTCTGGTGGGTGGAGCTGGATTTCTTCTGGAGTGCAATGAAGTGTCCAGTAATGAGTTGTGAGATGTCAGTGGGTTTGGAGTGACTTTGGGCAGCCTGTATATTGAAGCTCAGGGCTACGTTCCTGTGTTGCTGGAGAATTTGCATGGTATGTCTTGCTCTGGAACTTGTTGGCCCTTGGGTGGTGCTTGGTTTCAGTGTAGGTATGGAGGCATTCGAGGAGCTCGTGTTGATTAATGTTCCCTGGAGTCAGGAGTTCTCTGGTGTTCTCAGGATTTGGACTTAAGCCTCCTGCTTCTGGTTTTCAGTCTTATTTTTACAGTAGCCTCAAGACTTCTCTATCTCCTTTTGAAGACTATGGGCTGCCTTTCTGGGTACCTGATGTCCTCTGCCGGCATTCAGAAGTTGTTTTGTGGAATTTTCTCAGCTTTCAAATGTTCTTTTGATGGATTTGTGGGGGAGAAAGTTGTCTCCCTGTCCTATTCCTCTGCCATCTTAGGACCGCCCCCGGAGAAGACTCTTGCAAGTCCCTTGGACTGCAAGGAGATCCAACCAGTCCATCCTAAAGGAGACCAGTCCTGGGTGTTCATTGGAAGGACTGATG
>NW_011494885.1:211462-213902 GCF_000754665.1 Bison bison bison
GAGTCCCCCCGGATATTCTCGAGCATTTTCCCCCAAAACCTACTTATGGAAGCCACTGTAAGTATCAACTCTTTCTTCTCTTCACTCAACCTCAGCCTGAGTAATCTCAGAAAGTATACTTTGATTTCAAAAGTCCTGTCTCTACTACTAAACAATAGAATACAAATTTCAGTTCAAGCAAATCATACATTTGACAAGTTGTATAATTGAAAGAGACCTTGAAAAATATTTTAGTCACACTTGATTAACAAAGAAAAATCAGACAGTTTGTGGGTTGCCTTTGGGATGTCATATGTCTCTTTTCAGTGGGACATCTTCCTAAGAAAGACATTTCTGAAAGGTGCTTTTTGACTCTCCATAATTTTAACTTTATGTACTTAAGATGAAACACTATAAAAATGACATATACACTCCTAGAGCTAAGAGAAGCAGAGGAATGGGAATTAAACCAGCCTGGGTGGAGGTGAGGAACTGATTAAAGGCAAGAAAAAGGCCTTTCTGAAAGAGCTAAGTTTAGAGCTGTGTGTCAATAGCTGAGTGGTGAAGAGTTTGAAGAATGAATTTTCAAAGAGGACAGTGCTAAGCAGAGTTGAAACCAAGCATCATTGTGGTGTGTATAGGGCGACATAGGGAAATAGTTGATATTTTGTTATACACCAGAAACCAACACAACGTAGAAAATCAACTATACGTCCATAAAATTTAAAAAAGGAATAACTACCAAAAAAAAAAAAAAAAAGAGAGAGAGAGAGAGAGAGACAAAGGGAAATTGGCAACGTTGGCACATAAAGTAAAAGAATAAAAATGAGACTGAAAAACTAGACAATGATTTTGTCTTGTTTGGGCCCAGAATTTTGTCCCTGACATATCATCAGAAAGAAACTCTTTGTGTTGGTCTTCCTGTAATGAGGATGGGATTTCATTGAACTCCCCATATTTTATTACCAACATGTTTTTTGACAACAGTTCCTGTGAGGTGAGCACATTGTGCAAAATCTAGAGCCTCAGAGTCAGACTGCTCTGCTTAGATTTCAAAGTATAACAGCTCAAATCAACTGAGGAAAATAAAATTAAGCTGAAAACAGTGCAAATATTGTTTATGTGCTATTGAAATTGATATCTTCTACATCTCCAGCTGAATTAAAGTTGCAAAAGAAAGAATAAATATCGATGAGTTCACAAGACTCATGAGTTCACAAGACTTTGTTAGAGTTAGTGTTTTCCCCAGGAGGAAAAAAGTTGAACTTCGATTGGAGAGTAAGTTGTAAGTCTGATGTTAATAAGTATCTGTCAAGGGAATCTCTTGAGTGCTGAGATTTGCTATCATGAAATAGGGAGAACTGATTTTTTAATAGCAAGGCATCTGGTAAATATCAACAGGATATGTTTTCAACACAGAAGTATCAGTTGTGTTGCCTACATTAAAAGGAAATGCACAGTAAAAGTAAACTTTCTTGGTTGTCTGGTACTTTTTGACAACTGTTTGTTGATGATAGTAAATAATCATACATGCAGAAACTTCTCTGGCATTTATATTTTATTTTCAAATTCTAGTACATATCCTAAAACTCAACAAACTATCAAATGAGTTGATTCTCTCTTCATGTCTGCAATATGCTTAAATATCTAGGACATTAGATTCATTCCTTCTTACAGATGCCTATGTATAATGCCTAAACAATAGAGTAAAATTTTAAATTCAAGGAAACCATATATTTGTAGGAAATTGTTTAATTGAAACTCCCGTGGAGTCCAAAAGACTGTTCTATACATCAGTGTCTCTTTTGCTGTCTTGTAGAGGAATGATACAGGGAGGGAGGAGGGACGAGGGTTCAGGATGGGGAACATGTGTATACCTGTGGTGGATTCATGCTGATATATGGCAAGACCAATACAATATTGTAAAGTTAAAAAAAATAAAATTTAAAAAAAATTGGAAAAAAAAAAGAAACTTCCTTGGAAATGTTTTAATTATGGCCAGCAAAAACAAGACTGGGAGCTGACTGTGGCTCAGATCATGAACTCCTTATTGCCAAATTCAGACTTAAATTGAAGAAAGTAGGGAAAACCACTAGACCATTCAGGTATGACCTAAAGCAAATCCCTTATGTTTATACAGTGAAAGTGAAAAATAGATTTAAGGGAGTAGATCTGATAGATAGAGTGCCTGATGAACTATGGACGGAGGTTCATGACATTGTACAGAACACAGGGATCAAGACCATTACCATGGAAAAGAAATGCAAAAAAGCAAACTGGCTGTCTGGGGAGGCCTTACAAATAGCTGTGAAAAGAAGAGAAGTGAAAAGCAAAGGAGAAAAGGAAAGATATAAGCTTCTGAATGTAGAGTTCCAAAGAATATCAAGGAGAGATAAGAAAGCCTTCCTCAGTGATCAATACAAAGAAATAGAGGAAAACAACAGAATGGGAAAGACTAGAG
>NW_011494885.1:214645-215414 GCF_000754665.1 Bison bison bison
TGAAGAGGAACTAAAAAGCCTCTTGATGAAAGTGAAAGAGGAGAGTGAAAAAGTTGGCTTAAAGCTCAACATTCAGAAAACTAAGATCATGGCATCTGGTCCCATCACTTCATGGGAAATAGATGGGGAAACAGTGGAAATAGTGTCAGACTTTATTTTGGGGGGCTCCAAAATCACTGCAGATGGTGACTGCAGCCATGAAATTAAAAGACGCTTACTCCTTGGAAGGAAAGTTATGACCAACCTAGATAGCATATTCAAAAGCAGAGACATTACTTCTCAACAAAGGTTTGTCTAGTCAAGGCTATGGTTTTTCCAGTGGTCATGTATGGATGTGAGAGTTGGACTGTGAAGAAAGCTGAGCACCGAAGAATTGATGCCTTTGAACTGTGGTGTTGAAGAAGACTCTTGAGAGTCCCTTGGACTGCAAGGAGATCCAACCAGTCCATTCTGAAGGAGATCAGCCCTGGGATTTCTTGGGAAGGAATAATGCTAAAGCTGAAACTCCAGTACTTTGGCCACCTCATGCGAAGAGTTGACTCATTGGAAAGGACTCTGATGCTGGGAAGGATTGGGAGCAGGAGGAGAAGGGGACGACAGAGGATGAGATGGCTGGATGGCAACACTGACTCGATGGACGTGAGTCTGAGTGAACTCCGGGAGTTGGTGATGGACAGGAAGGCCTGGAGTGCTGCGATTCATGGGGTCACAAAGAGTAGGACACAACTGAGTGACTGAACTGAACTGAACTGAATAAGGCTTTATATTT
>NW_011494885.1:215791-219303 GCF_000754665.1 Bison bison bison
TTCCTCTTGAATTTCAGTTTTAAGCTTTATTCCTTCCTTTGCAGTAAAAGGCTTTTACTCTTGTAATATCATTTAGCAAAAAAACAATTGGAGAAGTGTTTATCCCTGACAGCAGATCTTTGTAGAGCTCTTGAGGGTGTATTTTGCCTACATATAACTATTTCCTATATAATGAATAATTTATGGATGAAAATATATATTAGCAAACTATTGCATGAGGTAAAAAATTGTGAGATGGTATGTATACTCGAATAACCAATCAAATTCAATGAAAATATCAAGTTATTCAATTGACATTGTATAGACAAAAAAGATCTAGTTAGTAATTGGGTTTTTGGCTTATAAACAGATTCTTTTGTTATCTTCTGAAAGCACCAACTTCAAAGTCTGCTCTCTTTTCAAGACCTAATTTGTGAGTCATCTCCAACATGTTACTAAGTATTCTACAGGACTTCTTACTGACTCACACATGCATGAATACACAGATACAGAAATACACACACACTATCCAACTCTCTATTACACATTTTCTAACACATGGACTTATTTTTTTCTCTAATTATCTGATGGAATGTCCTGCCACATGTCTTGCTAATGAACACCTGGAAGACAGTGAATTATTATTTTTTCACACATTTGAATGTGATTATGTAGTTAGTATAGCATTGCTGATGCTGATGCTCCAATAATTTGGCCACCTGATGGGAAGAACTGACTTACTGGAAAAGACCCTGATTCTGGGAAAGATTGACAGCAGGAGGAGAAGGGGGCAACAGAGGATGAGATGGTTGGATGGCATCACCAACCCAATGGACATGACTTTGAGCAAACTCTGGGAGACAGCAAAGGTCAGGGAAACATGGCAGGCTGCAGTCCATGGGGTCACAAAGAGTTGGATACAACTTAGCTACTAAACACAATGCATAGAGTTGGGTACAATATAGGTACAAAACACAGCTGGCTACCTGAGTAAAACTGTAGACATTTTTAGATGTAGCAAACTCAAAGGTAGAAAAGTGCTTGTTTCTGCTTGCATTCTAAGCATGATCATCATCTTCTTTTTCAAAAATTCAGTGGGGTTTCAGGGAAAGTATACTAAAGTAGTGTCATTGAGTGTGATTATCTTTTTTTGTGGGATTAATCTCAGAGGACATTTGTAAAATACTCATCAGCACTGATTCTTCCCTTTCTCTCTCTGAGCCTTGGTGAAGTACCCCTTGAATGGAGTACTTTTTCGTTTGTGCATTCACTCCTGCAAATGCAAGGAGGCTGCAGGTGATATGCCTAATTGCCTTTTTCACTACCAAACTGCTTCACACAATTTTCAATAGTTTTATCTTTGAAGGAAACACCTCAATCTGTTTCTCTAATTGAGAGTGAATCCCATTGTCTAATTAAGAGATTTATCAATACAAGCAATGGGTTCCTGGTGTGTACTCTGGGGCAGGCAGAAATTCAATCTAAGAATGCTTTCCTTTTTGGTCATGAAGCATTAGGTCAAGTGTGTGTGTGTGTGTGTGTGTGTGTGATTCATATATTCATGTGAAAGAGACTTAAATCCTGAAAAGTGATGGGCAATTCATGTGGAATCAGTCCTCTTAGAATCACAGCAGGATAGAACTTGTTTCTAAACCTTTAGAAGAGGTGAAGAAGCTCTGGGCTCACAACCCCAGGGAGGCTAGAACTATAAAAATGTTGAGGCAGAAACCAGAGAATCTACATGTGCTATTTTCTCTAGTGTCTGGTATATCTAACACAAAATATTTTACCTATCAAAATGAACTCACTAGGACTTTGAGAAAATGACTTATGCACCTCAGGACATATACTGTTCTTGTCCTTATTTATCCCTTCTGTACTTTTCTTCAGGCATAGGTACCTTTTGCAGTGACCCATCTCTCTGTGAAGCCAAACTAATATGCTAACTTTGCCTTGCCTTTGCTTGTACTACACTGCTGATTAAAAGTATTTGATTCTTCTCTTCTCGGTCTACTTCTATTATCCTTTTAATATCTGCCTTTAGTAATAATAATAAATATTGTTATTATTGATGATGACGATGGTGATAATGATGATGACTATTGGGCTTCCCTCGTGGCTCAGATGGTAAAGAATCCACCTGCAATGCGGGAGACCTGGGTTTGATCCCTGGGTTGGGAAGATCCCCTGGAGGAGAACATGGCAACCCATTCAAATATTCTTGCTTAGAGAATCACGTGGACAGAGGAGCCTAGTGGGCTACCATCCATGGGATCGCAAAGAGTCGGACACGACTGAGTGGCTAAGCACATGCACATATTCCTTTAGAATTAACCTGCAGATGAATATATAAGATTTAGCTCCACCCAGATCTTTCAAATCATAGTTCTGGAAGTGAAAAACCACTGACCTACACTATAAGCAATCTAGTTATTATTCAGTTCAGTCAATTCAGTCACTCAGTCGTGTCTGACTCTTTGCAACCCCAAGGACTGCAGCACGCCAGGCCTCTTTGTCCATTGCCAGCTCCCAGAGTTTACTCAAACTCATGTTCATTGAGTCAGTGATGCCATCCAGCCATCTCATCCTCTTGTCCCCTTCTCCTCCTGCCTTCAATCTTTCCCAGCATCAGGGTCTTTTCAAAAGAGTCACTTCTTTGCATCAGGTGGCCAAAGTATCAGAGTTTCAGCTTCAGCATCAGTCCCTCCAATGAATAGTCAGGACTGATTTCCTTTAGGATGGACTGGTTGGATCTCCTTGCAGCCCAAAGGACTCTCAAGAGTCTTCTCCAAGACCACAGTTCAAAATCATCAGTTCTTCAGTGCTCAGCTTTCTTCATAGTCTACCTCTCACATCCATACATGATTACTGGAAAAACCATAGCTTTCACGGACCTTCGTTGGCGAAGTAATGTTTCTGCTTTTTATTATTATGAAGATTAAATGAACAAAGTATGTGCAGAGTGATTTATAAGCCAAAACGGTAGTATATAAATATTAGAATGTCACTGTTATTTTTGTAATTGTTACTATTGTTATTGTTTGTCAGTGATGTAAATTTCATTTCTTCTCACTCCAACATAAATGTTGGTTGAGAAGGCTGTTTTTACTAATACTTATCTGTAAGAAAATGTTCTCAGTTAAATTGCTGGAATATTCTTCTGGCAGTTTTAACAAGGATACAGTAAAGAAAAAATGCATATGCTATCACCCTATTGCTACATTTTACAATGGAAAAAATATACATGGATATTTTTCAGTATAATATATACTAATCTCCAATAACCTTAAATTGTTATACTCCCCACTGGTTTAATTGTCATAAATTAAAAGTTAAATAATAAAAATATAAGATAAATGAATAATAAAGAATAATTTATGTATATGCCTGTTTTATGAAATAGAGTCCTAGAAATTCATTTAATGCATAAAAGCAGCAAACCCACCACCCATGGTGCATTAGAACTTTTGGGTTCATCTAAATGAATACATGAATTTGACCAAAAGTCATGTTTGCTATTTAACTTGGGGAAG
>NW_011494885.1:219455-220073 GCF_000754665.1 Bison bison bison
TGGCTCTCACAACTTCCATACATTGTCATATGTCTTATCACTGAGATAATAATTCAAAATATATATTTTATGGTTGAATTCAAGGTTATTTCTGAAATTGACATTTATGTGTTTAATTATGCATCATCACCCTAGGATTAAAAATGTCTTTCCACTTGGTTCAAGCAAAGAATATTGCTGATCTAGATGTAGAAAAAAACACTTGTTTTAGCTTATTTTTAACCCTAGAAATTTCCTCTTTTAGAAAATCTGCTGCACTGCTAAAACTGAACTTTGATCCCTTTTCTGTCTTCTTTTTGTCTTTCATCAGTCTCAGCCAAGTGTTCAGTTCAGTTCAGTTGCTCAGTCATGTCCGAGCCTGCCACCCCATGGACTGCAGCATGCCAGGCTTCCCTGTCTATCACCAACTCCTGGAACTTGCTCAAACTCATGTCTCCATCGAGTTGGTGATGCCATTCAGCCATCTCATCCTCTGTCATTCTCTTCTGCCTTCAATCTTTCCCAGCATCAAGGTCTTTTCTAATGAGTCGGCTCTTTGCATTAAGTGGCCAAAGTATTGGGGCTTCAGCTTCAGCATCAGTCCTTCCAGTGAATATTCAAGATTGATTTCCTTAAGGA
>NW_011494885.1:220788-222386 GCF_000754665.1 Bison bison bison
CTACAATAAGAAAATAAATCCAAATAAGATAAATCTAAATAAGAATCTAAATAAATAAATCTAAATAGAAAAAAAAAATCACATTTGGATTTGGCCAGGGAGCTAAAACTACCTCATTTCCCCATGTCAATTGCAGTCAGCTTTGTAGTGGCAGCTACAGTATTGGGCTGAAAGGGATTGTAACTATTCCGCAATGACCACCAAGAACATGGAAGAGAAGAGTAAAAGCATACATCCCAGATATTCTCCATCTCAGGACTAGGACAAAATATCTTTAGGAGCAGGAAAAGCACAGGTTTTGGAGTCAGATACCTTGGTTCAATACTTAGTCAAATTATCTGAACCTTTGTGTCTCAGTTTCCACTTATGTAAATGAGAATACAGTGTCTCTCTCTGAGTGTTTTATTGGTTATGAAATGAGAAAAGAGAGAGAGAGTAACTAACAAAGTGCCTGAACTCTAACCCAATGCCTGTAAGAAAGGCAGCTATTAGATAAGGGTTAATAAATACACCATTAAACACATTTACCACCTCATCCTTAGGTTATCACATATTTGCAGACAATCACCTGGCAAATTCTTTAAATAGATGTATTTTATTGAGGGCAGCAGAGAATAGATCTAGTTCTTAGTGTGTTTGAACAGGGAAGAGTAGGACAAAGTATTATACCAGTAAGCAGTTAAGTAACTTGAAAGCACTGTTTGTTTGAAAGGCAAAGGAAGAGATAGTGCTTTAGCAGTAGGCCGTAAAACAGAGTAAGAACTATGTAAGAATTACTAACCAGATTTTTTAAAATAGGAGCCTCAGCAAATACACTCTATATAAGTAATAACTCTAAATACAGAAATGCTAGTTTGTGTGTGTTTCTCTCACTTTTAGTACTAAGACTCCCCACCACTTTGAAGCAAAAACACATAGCAACATTTTTCTGACTATATTTTTTCCTCATTGTTTGGAAAAAATATTATGGGAAATGAAAAAGAAAACCCTACAAGATCCAAAACCTCCAAACTTCCTTTAAGTGACAGTTTCTCTGTAATGAATCAACAAATTGGACACTAGTAGGTTGTGTTATTATAGCATATATTTTGACTTAGCACTAACTCTTTTCTTCATTAGTTAGTTGTGAACTGGTGGACATGCTTATCTTCCATAATAACTTTAAACTTCTTGAGGAAAGATATTATGCTTTATTTATTTTTTGTCTCCAATACCCTGTACATAGTAGGTACTCAATATATTGGTTTGTCACAAAAGTTTGTTCACGTTTTTCTGTAGTGTCTTCTGGAATTTGGGGGCCAACCCAATATTTTATTTAATTCTGTCATGCATGTTTCTTGCTTTTGAGAGAGATTGAATATTAAGTTAAAGAATGTTTAAATTAAAAATTGACTAATTTAACTACAGATGTCTTAATAACAAACTCAATATGATCTCACATCATTACCAAACCAGGGCTGGTTATCTGATACATTTTGTAGGACATTTTCCAGACTAAAAATCCTCATTTGTGGTCAATATGCCAGTTCCTCTCGAGCTACATGGCATCTCTAGCCATTTGGTCTACTGTTCCTTGCCTAAACTTCTTCATGTCAGTT
>NW_011494885.1:222734-224876 GCF_000754665.1 Bison bison bison
TAGCTACTTAGCTGACTCGACTCTGTCTTCTTCAAATTTGATTTCTCAAATCATTCAAAATCCAGATCTTGACTTAAATAAGTAGGACCTAATAAGTGAAGTAAATTTATATTCCTGATCCCTGGGTAAATTATATTCCTAGAAAATTTCTGACATTTGAGCTTTACTCTATGGGTCCTTGGTCTTCCAAGGTAGCTCTAGAGGTAAAACAGAACAAAACAAAACCTGCCTGCTGATGGAGGAGACATACAAGAAAGGGATTCAATCCCTGGATTGGAAACATTCTCTGGAGGGGGACATCGCAACTCACTCCAGTATTCTTGCCTGGAAAATCCGATGGACAAAGGAGCCTGGTGGGCTACAGTCCACAGGGTTGCAAAGAGTCAGACATGATTAAAATGACTTATCATGCATGCATTATGGGTCCTTACAAACTCTCAGGGCTGCTTTAGCATTAGCTAATTTGTCTGTATACTACATGTTTATTAGATGCCCACGACACTTTTTGAAGTGGCAACCTACTATCTCTTTTCTTCTTTTAAAACTAGCAGTGCTCTGCATTTTTTATTAATATATTCGCAGTCATCTCATGTTTCTCTGCTCTCCTAACCTGGATATTAGCCAAGCTCAAACTGAGCCTTGCTTGGCTTTGGGAAAACATAAAGCAAGCCTATGCATTCATTAAGGCTGAGCAGTCTTTCCAGAGGGACTCCTGGAATTGCACCATGTAGAGTTAAGTGTGTCTGACCTGAATAGATATAAATGTAAAGTCCACTTCACGTTCACCTCAAGTCAAAAGAGTAATAAAAGGTGATCCCATTTATAGATTTCTTTTGAAAAAATGGAATTTCTACTGTATGTAGCTATCATTATCCACATGTATAGTGTATCCTTTATCTGATCAAAGTAACATCCCAATTTCAATGTCAGAGAGGAGTCCTCCAACTTTAAATATTATCTTTCTCTGAATCTTAGAAGTTCCTAATGATGAATCAGTGCTCAATCAATGTTGGCCCTCTGGGAGGGGTAGAGTCACGAAACCAAATTTTTTGGTACAGAATTATTTTTTAAATTTATATAGCAATAATAAAAACAAAACATTTTCAGGGGTAGATATTTGCAGGGGTAGATCTTGTTATACTCTGAGCATATCATATTTAATGATCCATTCCTGGATTCTGAATATATTGTCTACTTTGGAGATAGATATTTTCAATTATTATATATATGTTTATTTTTAATTCTGGTTGAAATTTCCAGGAAAGAACACCATTACATCCAGAAACTATATTGTGCAATAAGCCATACTCTAAAATAAACCTTATTTCTAAAGCATGCAAAATTCACCCCAACCCAAATTACTATACTATATTGCTATAGAAGTAAAAATAGACATAAAATTGGCATTACAATGCCATAGTAGCAATATATTTACTATAGTCCAGCATCTCATGTAGGTAGAATATATTTACAAATCAATTTTCTTTGTAATGACGTGGCTAGG
Source organism: Bison bison bison (assembly GCF_000754665.1). Lineage (NCBI taxonomy): Eukaryota > Metazoa > Chordata > Mammalia > Artiodactyla > Bovidae > Bison > Bison bison. The sequence goes on from NW_011494885.1 coordinate 224,239, forward strand.
TTGGTTTAGCAGTAGAATTGTCACTCTTGCCAATCTGTTCTAGTCTGTTTATAATCCAGTACCTAGTGTGGGAGCTTAAAGTAAAAAGAGTAAATGAAAATTTGCTTGCCCATACTATTATAATGGAAACATCAGATTTGCCCAGTTCAGGTTTATTTTTAAATTATTAGTGAAATTATCTTGTTTTAAAATTTTGTATTTCTAAAGCATAAATTATTAATATTTTACTTTAAACTATTTTAAAGCTAGTCTATCAATATATAATCTGATTTAAAATTATGATAGTTTCAAAAATCTGATATAACTTTCATCAAATGAAAAGTGCTCAGAAAAATAACATGAATGTACTGCCTCCTTAGTCACATTGAAAATGTGTAGATAAATTTATACTACAGAAAACTCATGTTTATTTTTTAGGAAGCGAAAGTGATTGTAAAAATACAAACATCCTAATTTTTATGTTTTCATTTTAGTTCACTCTATAGTGTTGAGTTTAATTCTTTTTTCCTGGAATCTCCCAAACATCACTATTGGTTTCCATTATATCCAAACTCCAACCTTCACAGGTTCTGAAACAATCTTACCCTAGGGTGGGGGAGGGGAACAGAACAGTAATTCCTAGATCATCAGCTTCCCTC
>NW_011494885.1:225835-226681 GCF_000754665.1 Bison bison bison
TTTAGCAATAGTAGAATTTTTATCTCTTGGAGAGTTGTCAGTTATCTCATGCTTCTTAACGTGATAACAAATGTTTCAAGATGAATGTTAGCCAAGCTAAGTATTACATTTTGTACTATCCCCTTCAAGTTGGCAGCTTTGTTATTCATATACACTTTGGCTTATAAATACAAACTTCAGGGTTTTGTGTGTGTGTGTGTGTGTGTGTTACATGGTTACCCAAATAAAGTGCCAGATATACATGTCAGTCAGTCTTGTGAGATTAACAAAATGTACTTTAGTTGTAATAGTGGAAGAATAGGTGGGACTATTAGTTGTGACATTTTGGTGTTCTATATGCACATAATGTTTCATGAAAAAGGTCAAAAAGAAAAAAAGAACAATAACACAAATCCTTAAGTTTATCAATCATAAAAACCAAACAGAAGTTTTACATGGAAAATTTTTTATAGTCCCGAATCTTAAAATCTTGTCTTGTCCTATTAAGAAAAATCAAATATGCCAGTTCCTATGCCTTTTATATTTATTCAACTTCAAAGAAATAGTCTTTTTTTTTAAGTTTTAATCGAATTAAAATTATTCTGTATTTAATTTGTCAGTGCCATTCATAGAAGTTGAAATTTATGAAGCTAAATTTTAACTTAAATAAGTTAAATTCGTGTAGAAATAAGAACTTTTACCAAATTATCAAGAGAAATATTATTGATTTAAGGGGGAAAATCATGGTTAATTAAATGAGCATCAGTTCAGTTCAGCTCAGTTCAGTCGCTCAGTCATGTCCGACTCTTTGGGACCCCAGGAATCACAGCATGCCAGGCCTCCCTGTCTATCACCAACTCCCGGAGC
>NW_011494885.1:226781-228258 GCF_000754665.1 Bison bison bison
TAGATCATCAGCTTCCCTATCACTGAGCCAACTTACTGCTTGTCCAATTCTGAACTGATGTTCTGTCCCCAAAATTTGGTTGTTGTATTCTTTCTTGTGATCAAACAACCACCTTCTTCTTTAGTTCCCTTAACTGGATATCTGTTTTGTTCCCCATGACTGAGTTCTAATCTTGTTACCTGTATTCTCCAGCAACTTGGGTTCTATCTTGCTTGGTCCTTCAAGTTTTCCATACAATTTTACCTCTATACTGTGATCTTAACATTTGTGTGACCACTGCCTATTGTCAGAGTTCTAGGACAAGAAACTGCATACCTGAAAAATGTTTAAAACTTGACTCCTTGGAAAAAATGTCCTAATTTGTTGTTTGTTTCTAGACTCCCTTAGACCTTTCTGATATAAATTTCCTATTTTTCTACTTGTTTAGACTTCCTTAATCTGTTGTTCCACATTAACTTCTACCTTTCTAGGCTCTAATTCTTACTCATTCAGTTTCTGTGTCATCCCCGCATAAATATGGATTTGAATCTCCATTGAATCTAGTAATAACTGATAACTGATATATTTGACATGATCTAATAACTCATAAGTGTAAAATATTGCCAATTAAAATACCCTTTAAACAGTTTGTGCTGATCTTTTAAACCTTATTTGTTAGAGTATTTAGGTGTAATTTATTAGCAGTTTATTATAATGCAGGCTTTATAATTTTGTCCCACCAAAGAAAAAAGCCTCTTTTAAAATAAATTTTGGTCACTACTTCAAATGCATGCTTTTTCATAATTTCTTTGTACTTCAGCTGGAATGGTGCAATGCCAAACGATTTCCTCATCTGGAAAGGGTATTACTGTGATTGTAACAAGAGAAAATACATGCAATGTACATAGAACCTGGCACATAATAAAGCTCTAATACTCTGGCCACCTGATGGAAAGAGTTGACTCACTGGAAAGGATCCTGATGCTGGGAAATATTGAAGGCAAAAGGAAAAGAGGGTGGCAGAGGATGAGATGCTTAGATAGGATAAGTGGTTCAACAGACATGAGTTTGAGTAAACTCCAGGAGATGGTGAATAACAGGGAAGCCTGGTGTGCTGCAGCACATGGGGTAGCAAAGAGTCAGACACGACTTAGTGACTGAACAACAATAAAACAACAAACACTCAAAATATTAGCTAATAGTAATGCTATTAAAAAATACATGAATAATAAATTGTGATTACTATTTTCTCTTATTATGTTTATATCTTACTGAATTATCACAATATTAGACATACATTTTGACTTGAATTTAATGCTTTGAATTTAATCACTCTATTAATAGCTAACTTATTTAGGTACAGTCAGTGATAATTGATAAGTAAACTTTGAGAAGTTAATCTAGAAAAACATTGGGATTTATAAAAATATCTGTCCTCTTGGCAAAAAGGGGGTTGTGCTAGAAGATCTGGCATTGCTTTTTTTTTTTTTTTTTTTTT
>NW_011494885.1:228358-228831 GCF_000754665.1 Bison bison bison
GTCCATGGAGTCAGTGATGCCATCCAACCATCTCATCCTCTGTTGTCCCCTTCTCCTCCTGCCCCCAATCCCTCCCAGCATCGGGGTCTTTTCCATGAGTCAACTCTTCGCATGAGGTGGCCATAGTATTGGAGTTTCAGCTTCAGCATCAGTCCTTCCAAAGAACACCCAGGACTGATCTCCTTTAGGATGGACTCGTTGGATCTCCTTGCAGTCCAAGAGACTCACAAGTATCTTCTCCAACACCACAGTTCAAAAGCATCAATTCTTCAGCTCTCAGCTTTCTTCACAGTCCAACTCTCACATCCATACATGACCACTGGAAAAACCATAGCCTTGACTAGACGGACCTTTGTTGGCAAAGTAATGTCTCTGCTTTTCAATATGCTATCTAGGTTGGTCATAACTTTCCTTCCAAGGAGTAAGCGTCTTTTAATTTCATGGCTGCAATCACCATCTGCAGTGATTTTAGA
>NW_011494885.1:228931-230907 GCF_000754665.1 Bison bison bison
GGTGATTCTCCTATGATTCCCAGAGTGGTTTCAAGTTTGAAAACAAGCATGACTTCTTACTTTTTTAAGAACTTATTTTTTTTAATTGAGGTAACATTGGTTTATAAGATTATGTAAGTTTCATGTGTACAGCATTACAATTTGAATTCTGTATAGACTACACCACCATAGATTTTTTTTCCATCTATTACCATAAAATTGACCCCTTTTACCTATTTTACCTTCCCCAACACCCTGCCCAACCACCAATCTGTTCTCCATATCTATGTGTTTTTGTTTTATTTGTTTGATTATTTTGAGTTTTTAAAAAGTATTCCACATGAATGAAATCATATGGTATTTGTTTTTCTCTGACATATTTCACTTAGCATAATATCCTCAAGTGCCTTCAATGTTCTTGCAAATGGTGAGATTTCATCATTTTGTGGCTGAGTACTTACTATTCTATAGTGTATATATACACACACCATCTTTTTTATCCATTCATTCATCAATAGGCACTTAGATTGTTTCCATATCTTGAATATTGTAAATAATGTTGTAAAGAGCATAGGGAGCATATATAATTTAGAGTTATCATTTTCATATTCTTTGGATAATTATGCAGAAGTTAAATAATGGAATCATACGGTAGTTCTATTCTTAATTTTTTGAGAAATTTCCATACTATTTTCCACTGTGACTGTACCAATTTACATTCCCATCAAAGGTGTATATGAGTTCATTTTTTTCTGCATTCTCATCACCATTTATTATTTTCTGTCTTTTTGATATTATCCATTTTAAAGGGGGGTGTAGATATCTCATTTTGGTCTTAATTTACACTTCCTAACTATTAGCAATATTGAGCATTTTTTATGTGCCTACTGGCCTTCTGTATATATTCTTTCAAAAGGACCCCAAACAGGGTCCTCTGTCCATTTTTTAAATCTGATTGTGTTTTTGTTCTTGTTGAGTTGCATGAGTTCTTCCCTGGTGGCTTAGAGTGTAAAGCGTCTGCCTGCAATGCAGGAGACCCGGGTTCAATCCCTGGGTCGGGAAGATCCCCTGGATAAGGAAATGGCAACCCACTCCAGTACTCTTGCCTGGAAAATCCCATGGACGGAGGAGCCTCATAGGCTACAGTCCATGGGGTCACAAAGAGTCGGACATGACTGAGCGATGACACGTCAGTCACTCAGTCATGTATGACTCTTTGAACCATGGACTATAGCCCGCCAGACTCATCAGTCCATGGAATTCTCCAGGCAAGAATATTGAGATGAGTAGCCATTTCCTTCTCCAGGGGATCTTCCTGACCCAGGGATTGAATCCATGTGTCCTGCATTGCAGGCTGATTCTTTACCATCTGAGCCACCAGAGAAGCCCTGAGTTCTTTATATATTTTGTATATTAACCCGTTATTGGACATATGATTCGCTAATATATTTTCCCACTGAGTACATTTTCTTTTCATTTTGTTGATGGTTTCAATTGCTGTGTAAAAGTTTTGTAGTATGATATAGTCCTGTTTATTTTGGCTTTTGTTTCCTTTGCCTTAGGATACATATCCAAAAAGATATTACTAAGCCCAATGTCAAAGTGTGTATATCAGTGTTTTCTTCTAGGATTTCTACAGTATCAGGTCTTGTGGTTCTATACAGATTTTAGGATTTTTTGTTCTATTTTTGCGGAAAATGTTTTTGGAATTTTGGATGGAGTTTGTACTGAATTTGTAGATTACTTTACAAAATATGGATGTTTAAACAACGTTAATTCTTCCAATCCATTAGTGTGGAATATCTTTCCATTTCTTTGTGTCATCTTCAATTCTTTCACCAGCATCTTATGGTTTTCAGTGTAGAAATCTTTAACTCCTTATTCTGAGGCATTTTAGTCTTTTAGTTGCAGTTGTAAATTGGATTATTTTCTTAATTCATCTTTCTGTTATTTGTTTTTAATGTACAGAAATTAAAATAAATTTTGTATATTTTTCC
>NW_011494885.1:231949-237515 GCF_000754665.1 Bison bison bison
TTTATTTCCAATACTGTTTTGGTGGAGTCTTTATGGTGATTCATATATATAAAATCATTTCAATTTCAAATAGTAACAGTTTTACTTCTTCCTTTCTAATCCAACCTCTCTTAATCATGAGATTTGTATAAAATATCTCATAGGTAAAATAGTCATTTTTATGTTGATAGTATCTTATTTTCCTCGCTTGTACAGATTCAGTCCTTTTTCTCTTCCCCTTTTGTGTTTTTGTTGTCAAAAATTTTTCCTTTTTATGTTGTGATTTTTTTAATCAAATTGAAGTAGCCATAGTTATTTTACTGCTTTTTACCCTTAACATTTCACTATAATTGCTTAACTGCCTATATTAATAAAGAGTTGTAATTTTCTGCTTCTATTTGTCACCTTAAAGTTTTGTGTACTTTTTCGCCTTTTCATTTCAGGTAGAAGAGCTATTTGCAATATTTCTTGGAAAACAAATCTAGTGGTGATGAATTCCCTCAGCTTTTGTTTATCTTGGAAAACCTTTATTTCTCCTTTATAACTTAATGTTAACTTTGCTGGAGAGAAATTGCTTGGCTGACAGTTTTTATCTTTAAATATTCTGAGTATGTCATTCTACTCTCTCTTGGATGGAGAGTTTCTGCTGAGAAATCTGCTAATACCCTAATGGGGTGACTTTGTCATTCACTTTCTTTTTTTCCCTGTCTGCTTTTAAAAATTTGTCATTGACTTTTGGTAGTTTTGCCCTAACATGTTTGGAGGTCTTTTTTGCTGAGTTAATCGGGCATTTTCTTAGCTTTGTGAACTTGTATATCCATTACCTTCCCTGGGTTTGGGAAGTACCTAGTTATTTTTCTTGAAATAAGCTCTCTGCTCCCATTTTCCTCTCTTCTCTTTCTGGGATACATTTACCCCTTTATGTAGCTCTTTCTAATGGAGTTGGATTATTCTTGTTGTATTTTTTTTCATTAAAAAATGTTATTACTCTCTCCTGTTCTGCCATAATCATTTCTGGATTTCTATCTTCAAGCTAACTAATTCTTTCCTATTACCTGCACTATTTCTGATTCTTTTCAATGCATTCTTTATTTCTTTTATTAAGTGTTTCAACTGCATACTTTCTGTTTGTTGTTTATACTTTTAATATCATTGGTAAAGTATACCCTCTGTTCATTAATTTATTTAATTCTTTTATTATTCAAGTTAATATGTTTAATATTTAATTTCAATATTAATATTTAAATACCTTTATTTATTTAATTCATTAATTTATTTAATTCCTTCTGTTCATAAATTTGTCCCTGAACTCATTGAACTGTCTTTCTGACTTTTTCTGTATGAGTGTCTTTATGACAGCTATTTTGAATTCTCTATCAGTTGGGTCACAGTCTTTCAGGACTTTGAGTTAGATTTCTGGAGAGTTGTCATTAAATTTTCTGATATATGTTACTGTGATTTTTCACAGTGCTTTATGTGTTGTTCCTCTGTTGCTACATTTGAAGTCACAAACATCTTTCTTAAGGTTTTGTTTGCTTTACTTCCAACAATTTAATAAATTGGAAATTAGAGACCTTTCTTTTGTTTTTAGTTGGTGGTGCCATTGCACAAATTTTTGATTTCTTTTTCCTAGCTGCCTTCAGCAGATTTTGAGAATCAATGCTTTCCACCCTCTTCTTCCTCTGTCAGAGGTGTCACCAATGCTCTTGTCATCACTGCTTATGCCTCCTGGGTTGCTGGAGCCTTACTACTCACACTGTCACTTCTATCATTGGCATCATTCTTGGGAGCACTGGGATTGTAGGCACCTATGCTGTATTTAGTATTAAAAAGTAAAGTATTAGTCACTCAGTCGTGTCCAACTTTTTGCGACCCCATGGACTGTAGCCCTCCAGGCTCCTCTGTCTATGGGATTCTCTAGGCAAAAATACTGGAGTGGGTTTCCATTTCCTCCTCCAGGGGACCTTCCCAACTGTACATAAAGGAGACTTCATTAATGTGCATTAGAGGATACCCCAGGTTAACCTGTTATAGAAAACTGTCTCTTGAGTCTTTAAATTCTATACCAATTCTATACCTCATGTTGGCCGATTGTTTCTTTATTTGGGTTTTAAGGTGAATGACCTGGGGCTATTTGTTTCCATCAACCTGACTGATAATGCTGTATTTACGATTGCCTAAATTGGATGTACCACTGATGTGGTAGGGGCATAATATTCGTGGGAGTGTCTGGGTCATGCTCCTTTGCTGTATCCAGGGTTGATAAGTTAAAGGTGTCACTGCTGTGTACAGGGGGATTGAAGTTGCAGGTGACAACACCTAGAGGGACCTGGATCACACACCTTGCTGCTTCAGTGGCCACATTCCTTGTGATCATGGGTGCTGCTGTGGGAAGCTGGAATGAAATGCACCATCTGTACTGCTGTTACCAGGTTCTCTGGGGCTGTGTGCTCAGCAACTGCAGCTGGTAACACTGGATTGTAGGCACTACCTCCACTGTTCCTTTTTTTCCCCACCACTATGTCTTCAAAACCCTTCCACCTTCAGATGTACAGCAGTGTGAATCTCTTGGGTATCCTGATATGTTGGACAGTGGAACCTTTGTTGTGCTATGGATATTTTACTACTTACAGAGTGAAGTGTAGATCCAAAGGGAGCATCTTATTCTTCCATGATAGTGACATCACTCCCATGAAGCCGTTTAATCTTGGAATTATGTTTTGATTTTAATTACCCATTTAAGCAATCATTCAATACTTATTTATTGAGAACACACTATGTTCATAAGTACTTAGAACTAACATATGAGATTAAAAAAGATCAAGCCATGACTCTGCCTTCTCAAAGTTTAAAATGTAGAAAGGATACATTAATATTAGGTCATACAACTTTAGTATAACTGCAATTTCAAAAATAATCAGTATTCTCACTCTCCCACCTAGAAAGTTATTGTATACATGGTTTGATTTTCAGTGACTCACAACAAAAGAGTTTTGCTTTATTGTTTTAAAAATGTCAACTTTTGCTATTATGGGTAGATTAGATTCTTTGGAGTGTGCTGTCCAATCATTGAAAGAATTCTTAACAGTATAAAACACAAAAAAGCCAAAAGGAAATAAAGTCTGTCACCATTAAACTCATACTTTGATGTGCAGATTTCCTAGATAACAGTTAAAACAATCTTAGAACAAAACCAAACTAAGGATTAAATATGGATTTGTTTGAGGTCTTGAATACTTTTTAAGAGAGTTCAATCTATTTTTCTCAATAGTACATGATGTGTTTACATATTATTTCAAGTTATATTTTTGGACACCTAAAAGATTCTTTACAGACTAAAGATGTGTTCTTTCCTCCTGAAGGCCTGATCTCAGATGTCTAAATAGCTACTGACATTTAAGTCAATGTAATTTCCCATATAAATCCCCAAAGTTTGCATTCATCATGTACATTCCTTCCTTTGCTTGTAAGTCTCTGTGTAATACCTAATAGATTTGTTCTTTGAAAACTTATTTCAACAACATTTATTAAATAAACACTGTACAAAATCCTGTATATACTTTGATAAAGTATAGAAAATACATTTAAAATACCACTACCATAACAATTCAGATCAGATCAGTCATTCAGTCATGTCCGACTCTTTGCGACCCCATGAATCGCAGCACGCCAGGCCTCCCTGTCCATCACCATCTCCCGGAGTTCACTCAGACTCACGTCCATCGAGTCGGTGATGCCATCCAGCCATCTCATCCTCTTTCGTCCCCTTCTCCTCTTGCCCCCAATCCCTCCCAGCATCAGAGTCTTTTCAACTTTTCCATGAGGTGGCCAAAGTACTGGAGTTTCATATTAATGTTTTTTTTATTATATGGATTTTAATATATTGGATGACACGTTAGACTCCTAAACCCAAAAAGCCTATTATAAAGATATTTAGCTTGTACTTTAGAAGTTTTCCCCAAACATTTTATTTTCTTGTTTTCAACTGGGTATTTCCATAGAAGATTGGGTCACTTTCCTGGTAGTTCTTGAACTTTACCTGTCACATACCTACTGTATTGCATAAAGGGATATGAATTTTGGAAGAAGAGCATTTGGCTAATTAATGATTTTTAAAGTGAAAACCTGAAATTATAGTGCTTTTTTTCATCTTTAGTAGAACATGATAGGGATGTTGATGTGTGGAACACAAGATTAAATGTAGGAAATGATTTAACACGGTGAAATAAGAGAGGATGTAATTCATTCTGAATAACAGTTTGATTGTGTTAAAACTACAGAGAAAAGGCACAATTCGAACTGAAGCTACCAGCAGTCTCTGGCTAGCATAGTATTTAATTGATACTAGGGGACCAACTATATCCAGCAGAGAGTTCAGCACATGAGGGCAATATTTTGATGTCTGTTTTGCTTTCTTTATTATTTCATGGAGTTTGATAGCAGAATGATCTAATTCTTGTTGATGACCAAGGCAGTCATCCTTTTACACATAATGCATTTTTTGTGAATATTTTCACCCTGAATTTTTAGAGAGTTTTAATGCTGGTATTTCACTATGAACTCCCTGTAATGACTCACTAGTGGAAAATGGTCTCTAACAATTCATCATGAGTTATCCCAGGATACCTAGTTAGTCCTCGGGCAACAGATAGTTCATGTGGAGGAAATAGCATGCTGATTTGCAGTTATAATTGAAGAAAATTGCTTGAGAGGATTCTGACAGCACAGAAAATAGGCCAATTAGTTACCCAACTCTCATCCTCCTGTGATTCATGATTGTCTCCATTTAATTTTGCTGTCACTTACGAAGTAAGGTTAAGAATAGATTAGCTTCTTTTAGCCACATCTTACAATTAGCTTATACTTTTGCTTCTTCCTCTTTTTCTTAAAACAGCATGATTGGGTTTAAAAATCAGTATTCTCAAAACTGTATTTAACAGTTATTCATCAAAAAGCACTTACAAATATTTTAAACAGCCTCACTCAGCACCAGAACCTAACAATCAGTCATGCTGAGAGTAGGATTTTTTCCACCAAAAGTTCATCAAATGCTACTTTATAATAATTAAAATCAAAGCCAAGAAGATATAATAAGCTTTGGCCAAGCAAATAGATATTTATGCTTGAAATCAATTTTATGGTGACAAGTTCATTACAGAAGAAAAGGGCAAAATAAAAGCATAATACAAAAAAAGCAATTTCCAATACTATAAAATCTACAAAGTCAACATTTTCCTTCATACCTCTGTTATTTCTACTTATTTCAAAATATTGCTCATACTTCCTTAGAAAAGAAAAGTAAAATATTATGAAAATAAATATTTCAGTTGATGGGAATATTGGAAGGTCATCATATTTTGTCACATTTGGACATAGATTGGTTAATAAATTTGGTCCAACTGAGTTCAAAGTATATGTTTGTGTGTATATGTGTCTGGTGTTGGCCTCTAACTAATAAAATTACCTTAAGGAACAGGTTAATGCTTTCGCTTATAGTGTGTTCCAACCAAAGCACTCAGTCTCTGAGCTCACAGTAGGGACTAAGTATGTAATATTGACATAAGGAATCACTGAATGATCTTGATTT
>NW_011494885.1:237615-239221 GCF_000754665.1 Bison bison bison
GATCTTGATTTACTGGTGCTAAGAAGTTTTCTTATTACATCCAGAAGCCACAATATTATTCTTGTAACCTAATTGAATTGAATCATGTCTGAAGCAATTTAGTTTGAATTATTTAGTCAGGTTCCTCACAAGAATTCTGTACAGTTATAGAACTCTATAGCATTTATTTATTTATTTTTTACTCACGATAAACATTTATTATTCTTATTTTTTGACTTATTTGTAAAATCTTTTGGATTTTTTTGATTTATTGTAATAACTAATTTATTTATTTTTTTACTTTACAATATTGTATTGGTTTTGCCATAATTCAACATTTATTTTTCATGACAATATATTCTCTTAATATCTAGATATCCATCCATCTATATTTATCTACCCAGCCATCCACATCAGTTGATCCATTCATCTATCCATTTATTCATCCATCCAATCTAGCTCTTTCTTTCTCTCTTTCCCCCTTCCTCCCTATATATTTATCTATTTAAATTACTTTTTTTGAATATATTCATGTATTCCAGGTCCAGGGCATATGGATTACAAGACCTGATTAAGGTATCTCTAATTTACATTTAATTACCTGTATAATTTGGAGGACCTTTTATGTAATTATTTATATTTTATGGGTCAATAATTATAACATATGAGAGAACATAATCAAATTGTAAGTGTTTCTTTGATTTAGTGTATCAGCCCAGATATCCTCAAACCAAGTATCACAATGTTATGTGATAACCTGAATTAACATTTGATGCCAGATATAGCTCTTGGAAATTTCTGAAAGCAAGCTGTTTGTTATTTGAGGAACCATTTTGTGTGTGTGTGGTTCAAAAACACTTGTGAGGGATTTCACCCAGATTTCTCAGGAATGAAGTATTTGATTATAACTGGAGGTATGTAAATTTCTTCTATAATGTCCATTTAAGTTACATTTTGTTCAAGCTAGAAAAAAAAATCCCAACATATCTCAAGATCGTCTTGCTTCTTAAGACTAATTATTTCTTGTAAGACATAGAACATAATACTGTGTACTGAAACAGCTTAGAGAAAAAAATATTTAAAATACCATCTGCAAAATCTTCTTTGAATTTTAACATTCTGCAGGAAGACAACATAAAAATCTGAACAGAAGCACCCAATAAAAAGAGAAACCAATTATGCATCTTTATCAATTTCACTTTTCATCTCCCTCAATTATAAAAACACATTATGGAACAGATTACTCAAAAAATCAAGGAAACAAGATGGAAATGCAGTTAAATTGCAAACACTTTTAAAACATCTTCTTGTATTTTATGATGAACAATTTCAAAAAAAATTTATAACAGTCTCACTTGATATTTCTTGTTTTGCATTTTATTTTTTGATAATAGTTTGCTTTAAGAAAGATACAATGTATAAATTGGAGAGGAAATATGCTTTATTTCTAGGGTAGCTATATATATATATATTTACTTCCTTGTTGTCACATATCAGTATTCATTTATGAGATAGTTATTCTATTGTTAAGCACATAATCTATAGTAAAGAAGAGAGAGCCTCTTTGGGTTTATTCAACAGAATTGCATGGAAAAATAAATTTTCTTAATAGCATTGGGAGGTTTTA
>NW_011494885.1:239321-241083 GCF_000754665.1 Bison bison bison
GTTGAGGATGTCAGTATTTCTAGCTAGAACTAATCAAAAGAAAATTTTGTAGTCTGAAATTGCATCTGTTGTATACATTAGTGAAAAGTAAATGAAGGATGAAGGAATAAACATAGATTGAATTTGTCAGAAAATTACTTGGAGAAGATAAAATACAAAGGGAAAATTTCAGTTACTGTTACCAGCCATGATAAATTGATAAGGTTGATGGTGGAGTTTGTGGTTATGTGAACCAAATGCAGTGTTAATTATATTATGTTGTACATTGCATCTGTAGTTCTTAATTTATCTTGTAACTGGAAGCTTCTATTTTTTGACTACCTTCATTCAGTGCCCCCTACACACCCTTCTTCTGACAACTGTAAGCCTGATCTATTTTTCTATGAGTTCATTTGTTTTGAAATATAATTAATGTATCTATACAATACTGTATTAGGTTCTGGTGTACAGCATTGTGATTTGATATTTCTATACATTTCAAATGATCTGCAATAAGTCTAGTAACCATCTGTCATCATACAAAGATATGACATTTTTTAAAGTTTATATTGAAATAGAGTTGTTCTGCAATGTTGTACTAGTTTCTACTTTATGGAAAAATGAATCATATATATATATATATATATCCCTTATTTTTTTGATTTCCTTGTGATTTAGGTTACCACAGAGCATTGAATAGAGTTTTCTGTGCTATACAGTATGTTCTCATTCAGTTCAGTTCAGTTGCTCAGTCATGTCTACCTCTTTGTGATCCCATGGACCGCAGCCTGCCATTAGTTATTTAATTTATACATACTAGCAATAGTGTATATATGCCAATACTAATCTTCAAGTTCATCCTATCCCCCATCCCCTTGATATCCATATGTTTGTTCTCTACATCTATGTCTCTACTTCTGCTTTGTAAATAACATAGTCTATACCATTTTTTTCAGCTTCCACATATATATGTTAATATGCATTACTTTTCTCTTTTTGATTTCACTCTATAGGACAGTCCCTTGATTCGCCCACATCTCTATGAATAACCAAATTTTGTTCCTTTATGGCTGAACAATATTCCATTGTATATATGAACCATATCTTCCTTATCCATTCCTCTGTTGATGGACATTTAGGTTAATTCCATGTCCTAGCTATTGTAAACTGTGCTGCAGTGAACATTGGGGGTTCATGTGTCTTTTTAAATTATGGTTTTTTCTGGGTATATACCCAGTAGTGAGATTACTGGGTCATACAGTAGCTCAATTTTTATTATTTTAAGGAACCTTTATACCGTTCTCCACAGTGGCTGTATCAGTTTACATTTCCACCAAAAATGTAAGAAGAATCCCTTTTTCCACAACCTCTCTGGCATTTATTGTTTGTATTTTGTAATGATGGCGATTCTGATTGATGTGAGGTCACATCACATAGTAGTTTTGACTTGCATTTCTCCAATAATTAGTGATATTGAGTATCTTTTCATTTGTGTCTTGGCCATTTGTATATCATATATCAAGAAATTTCTATTTAGTTCTTTTGCCCATTTTTTACATTTTTTTATATTAAGTTGCATGAAGTTCTTTGTATATTTTAGAGATTAATCCTTTGTCAGTTGCTTCATTTGCAAATATTTTCTCCCATTCTGAGGGTTGTCTTTTTATCTTTTTTACAGTTTCTTTTGCTGTGCAAAAGCTTTTAAGTTTAATTAGAACCATTTTTTTAATTTTTGTTTTTATTTATTTTGCACCAGGAGATAGATCAAAAAATGTTTCTATGA
>NW_011494885.1:241363-242768 GCF_000754665.1 Bison bison bison
AGGTGTTTAATCCATTTTGTCTTTATTTTTGTATATGATGTGAGGAAGTATACTGATCTCATTGTTTTACATGTAGTTGCCCAGCTTTTCCAGCACAACTTATTAATGAGACTATTTTCTCCATTGTATGTTCTTAACAGCTTTGTTATAGATTAATTGACTTTAGATTTGTTGGTTTCCTTCTGGATTGTCTATTCTGTTCCATTTATCTATTTGTCTTTTTTTCTTTTTGTCTTAGTACCATACCATGATGTTTGATTGCAGTAGTCTTGTAGTATATTTTGAAGTAAGGGAGGGTGATACCGCAAGCTTTGTTCTTTTTTTTCAAGATTTCTTTGGCAATTCAGGGTCTTTGTGGTTCCATATTCATTTTACAATTATTTGTTCTGGTTTTGTGAAAAATATCATTTGTATTCTGCTAGGGCTTGCATTAAATCAGTTGATTGTTTTCAGTAGTATGGACATTTTAGGTGTATCAATTCTTCCATTTTAAGAACATGGAATATCTATACATTTCTTTGTATATCTTCAATTTCCTTCATTAATTATTAATAGTTTTCTGAATACATGTCTTTTACCTCCTTGGTTAAGCTTATTCCTAGTTATTTTTTTCTTTTTGATATAATTTTAAACAGGATTTTTTTGCCTTCTCTTTCCAATAGTTCATTATCAGTGTCTAGAAAAGGAACTGATTTCTCTTAACCTTAGATCCTGCTGCTTTACTAAATTTATTTGTTAGTTCAGATAGATTTTTTTTAGTGAAGACTTTAACATTTTCTATATATAATGTCATGTCATTTGCAAACAGTGACTGTTTTACTTCTTCCCTTTGAATTTGGATGCTTTTTATGTCTTTCTTGTCTGATTGCTATAAATAAAGCTTCCTATTCTATGTTAATAGAGTTAATAATACTGGGCATTCTTGTCTTTAAGCCATAGAGTATGCTGTTTGCTATGGGTTTGTCGTAATAAAATCTTAAGATATATTCCTTCTATGCCAACTTTGTTGAGACTGGTTCTGTATTTGGGTGCATATAGGTTAACAAATGTAATATCCTCTTCTTGTATTGATCCTTTTTCATTACATAACGCCCTCATTGTCTTTTTGTATCAACTGTTTTAAAGTCTACTTTGTCTGATGAGAGTATGGCTACTTCCACTTTTTTGTCATTTCTGTTTTCTTGAAATGTCTTTTGCCATCCCTTCACTTTCAGTTTGTGAATGTCTTTAGGTCTGAAATTAGGCTCTTGTAGTTAGCATTTAGATGGGTCTTATTTTTCTTATCCAATCAGCCAACCTATATCTTTTGATTCGACCTTTTAGTTCTTTGACATTTAAAGTAATTGTTGATAGCTGTAACTTTTTCATTTTAGATTGATGAAAATCTATAAATGATTATCTACAG
>NW_011494885.1:242868-243045 GCF_000754665.1 Bison bison bison
ACCCACCACACCTATAATTTTTGTCAGATACTTAGAGAAAATTTTTCCTTAAGATCAACACAAACAAGGACAGCTTTCTCACAAAGTGACATTGCATTCAAAAAGAAAATATGTCGGGGGTACATATGGCTGTGGCAAGGACTGTCTGTGTGATTCTCATTTCATTTAGACTGTTGC
>NW_011494885.1:243435-247325 GCF_000754665.1 Bison bison bison
TCCTGCTAACTCTCTTCTTTTTCCCCCTACTTCCTTCATCCTACTGAGTTTTGCATGGTTCTATATATTCTACAGTGGTCAGGTACGCCTGCCTGCTCTCAGCTGGTGTTCTGCAAGATCTTCTGTGTCTGAAGGTGTATTCCTGATGTAACCATGTAGAGAGATGATAGATAGCCAGTGAGGATTTGCTGTACAACTCAGGGAACTCAAACCGGGGCTCTGATAACAACCTAGGGGGGTGGGATGTGGAAGGAGGTGGGAAGGAGTTTCAGGAGGACGAGAATATATATATTTCTGTGGCTGATTCATGTTGATGTTTGGTCAAAGCCAACACAATTCTGTAAAGTAATTATCTTTCAATTAAAAATAAATTAAAAAAAAAAGAAAATATGTCTTCTCCACAAAGTTTCTTTGTTTCATTTTGAGTTTCTAATGACTTCATATGACAGAGAGAGGCACTTTGCAAATACCCAGACAGGTAATTGATATTCCTAGGGTAAATTGTTCCTTCTAAGTTTTCAATATAAATGATTCTTTCTCAATATCACTCAGTTTTTGCAGTTACTGCAGTTCTTTCCAGTGGTCACATAGGAATCTTGGACTAAAATGTTTCTGTTAAATAAATCACCTTCAGAGATCCATAATATAAACACAGGTAAAACAAACTTTTGAAATGTGTGGTGTCTACTCAAAATTATTGAATTAACCAAATTGTAGAGCAAGGCATTTGGTTTTCATGGGTCTTTTAACATTCTCTTTGAGCACTGACACAGCACATTAGGGACTGTGCTTTCCTTTCATCTGTAGTTTATGTTATAGGTAGCTTCCCTGAAAGGTCAGAACATCCCTAGATGCTGCTTGCTACTGAGTGACTAGGAACCCAGGTAACCACAGAGAATGAATTAATCAGCCATTTTGGCAATTAGCCTCCTTTTGAGCATTTTCAGCTATAATTAGAGGATCAACATTTTTTAACCAAGAAGCAGAAAGATCAAAATGATTCAGGACATCAAAACGAGAAGTTGGGAAACTTAGACTTAATGTTTTTCTACTATATCATATGTGTAAAAACTGCATAAAATGGACCATCAATGAAATAAGTATTCTTCCTTTAAGTGAGGATGCTCAGATACTCAGATTTAGTCTTCAAAGACTAAGGGCACTGTGTATGTGTCCCAAACTCTTCTCACATTGTTTTCTTCTGGAGCAGCTCCACCTGAAGAAAGTTAATCAGACTTTAAGAAACCCATATCAGAAAGTTTAAATGAAAGATTAGTATTAAAAGAAGTCAAATCACAGTAAAAGTGAGGAAGTCAGAATTCTTAGGCTTTGTTATTATGGCTGAAACCTATAAGTACCCAAGGGAGATTTCAGGGCAGTTAAAAGAGAGTGTAAGCTTGTTGTTGTTGTTTAGTAGCTAAGTCACGTCTCTTTTGAGGCCCCATGGACTGTAGTCCACCAGGCTCCACTATCCATGGGATTTCCCAAGCAAGAACACTGGAGTGTGTACTCATTCCCTTCTCCAGGGTATTGTCCTGACCCAGGGATTGAACCCACATCTCCTGAATCGGCAGGTGGATTCTTTACCATTGAACCACCCAAGGAAGCCCAGATGTGAGCTAAAGAAAGGGAATTAGCCTATGTCTGGTCTGGAGCATTGTCACTGATTGAATCCTGAAGTGCACTGGGTTTAGAAGAGTATCATTTCCTTTATAGAAAAACTACTAGTAAAAGCATAGTTCATCCACATTTTAGTGAGTTATTCTTCATGCTATACAATAAAAGTTAAAGAGGAGAACAAAAATGACTTTTGATTTGAAGGAAGTTAATGTTATTTCATTAACAAACTGTAAATAGTAACAGCATAAACTGGATGAGAAGATGCTTTCACAGGCCATAAATGCTTAATGTGTATTACCAATAAAAGTCAAAGGAGCATTTAGTAAAGCAGTTTACCAAACAAACATTAAATACTTTAATGCATTAGCTTCAGTGGACAGAATCAGGCTATTTAATTAGCAATGAGTAATCTGTTAGGCTTTGATTCACCACAAATGATCTGAAGCTTAATACAGGATGATAGCCTTTGAAAGCAAGTGATAAGGGTAAACATTAGTTTGGAGTAATAGGACAATTATCCTAAAAGTAAGGGAGGAAAAAGACCAATTTTGGTGTACTTGAGTTTCATTCTAAACTAAAAGTAGGGAAATGCTTGACTTGTCTTATGCTGAAGATATGGTGGAAAGAAAATTATTCTCTACTTCTAAGCTTTGGGATTTGAAGACAGTTTACTACCTATTCTTTAGTTTTTCCATCTAAATAATGAGTCCTATCTCACTGGATGGCTGTGAAGATTAATGATAGCACATGCATAGTCCCAGGACGTATGGAGTGTGCATATGTAATTTTACTTTACATTACCTTGATTCTTTTCTCTCCTTCATTCCTTCTGCTATCTACTTCCACCCTACTACTACTACTACTATTTGTGCCACTTAGTGAGAACACATGGGTTAAACTGTATCACTAAAGGTAATCTGATTTTATTTTCTATTTGGGTTTCAAAGAAAATAAAATCAGATTACCTTTAGTGATAGACATTTATTGCAAGGGCATGGAAAAAATAATTTCATTTATCACACTGTCAATACAATCTCAGGATTTCTAACATTGGAATATGTCCTGATCTTCATAGGAAATAGGAAATATTATTCATTATGACTTGAGATAGCAACCTGAGGTGAGTAACACACCTTCCTTTTACTCATTTAGCATTTATACTTCTCTAGATGTTTTGATTGGGTTGATTTATTACCAATTTCTGTGGGACAGTTAATACGAAATCCCCTTAGAAATGATTGGATATCCTTTTGCCCAGATCATTCATGGGTTCTTTCTGCTGGTGCACCATTCACTTGACCAATCAGCTGCATTCAAGTTTGCAAATTTGACTTTTCTTAAAGAGTATATTGTATAAGAAAGAGCAGATTATGCAGGGAAGATCCTGTAGAAGCAACTTTTTCTTAATATAGAGAAGTGTATTTTATGGGCATTTCAGAAATTTTATGGAGATGCACTCACATGTATTGTGAAATAATATATTCCAGAGAGAACACTAAAGAATTTATGTATCAGTTCAGTTCAGTCACTCAGTCGTGTCTGACTCTTTGTGACCTCATGAACCGCAGCACGCCAGGTCTCCCTGTCCATCAGCCGCTCCCAGAGTTCACCCAAACCCATGTCCACTGAGTCGGTGATGCCATCCAACCATCTCATCCTCTGTCGTCCCCTTCTCCTCCTGCCCTCAATCTTTCTCAGCATCAGGGTCTTTTGAAATGAGTCAGCTCTTCACATCAGGTGGCCAAAGTATTAGAGTTTCAGCTTCAACATCAGTCCTTCCAATGAACACCCAGGACTGATCTTGTTTAGGATGGACTGGTTGGATCTCCTTGCAGTCCAAGGGACTCTCAAGAGACTTCTCCAACATCACAGTTCATAAACATCAATTCTTCTGCACTCAGCTTTCTTTACAGTCCAACTCTCATATCCATAAATGACTACTGGAAAAAACATAGCCTTGACTAGATGGACCTTTGTTGACAAAGTAATGTCTCTGCTTTTTAATATGCTATCTAGGATGGTCATAACTTTCCTTCCAAGGAGTAAGTGTCTTTTAATTTCATGGC
Organism: Bison bison bison; assembly: GCF_000754665.1. Lineage (NCBI taxonomy): Eukaryota > Metazoa > Chordata > Mammalia > Artiodactyla > Bovidae > Bison > Bison bison. Next base: position 247,122 of record NW_011494885.1, read on the forward strand.
TGCAATCACCATCTGCAGTGATTTTGGAGACCCCCAAAATAAAGTCAGCCACTTTTTCCCACTATTTTCCCATCTATTTCCCATGAAGTGATGGGACTGGATGCCATGATCTTAGTTTTCTGAATGTTGAGTTTTAAGCCAAATTTTTCACTTTCCTCTTTCACTTTCATCAAGAGGCTCTTTAGATTTTCTTTGCTTTCTACC
>NW_011494885.1:247783-248055 GCF_000754665.1 Bison bison bison
CTTTGGGATTGGAATGAAAATTGCCCTTTTCCAGTCCTGTGGCCACTACTGAGTTTTCCAAATTTGCTGACATATTGAGCGCATCACTTCCACAACATCATCTCTTAGGATTTGAAATAGCTCAACTGGAATTCCATCACCTCCACTAGCTTTGTTCGTAATGATGCTTCCAAAGTCCCACTTGACTTCACATTCCAGGGTGTCTGGCTCTAGGTGAATGATCATACCGTCATGATTACCTGGGTTGTGAAGATCTTTTTTGTACAGTTCTT
>NW_011494885.1:248156-252119 GCF_000754665.1 Bison bison bison
CAGTAACTCTGTGAGATAGGTATTATTCCCTTTTTATAGATAACAAAAAATGAGGCTCTCAGAAATGTCAGCAAATAGTTCATGACCAAACATCTAGTAAATGACATTGATAGAATTCAAAACCAAACTTGGCCATCGTTCACTCTGTCCTTTGATTTTCACATACTAATAATTATTCTGCCATTAACTCAGTATTCTTGTGTAAGGTACTCTCCCACTTCCAATCCTTTATTTTTTATATGACAATATAAGTTTGAATTGCATCACTGATATCCTACTTTCTAAAAATTGCATAGAAACCCCAATTTTATTTAAAATCTTACACAAAACTATTACACATATAAATAGTAGAAAAAATAATTAAACAAGATCTCATTGAAGGAAACCTCCAAGATTTTGCTCATGTTTTTCTCTATTACTTGGCTGCCTTTCTCCATATCCATATGTCTATAAGTTCCCCTCATTCCTCAAAGCCATGTTTAAATGCCACCTCTCTTAGTCTTTCTTGATCTACTGAACCATAAGTAATCATTTAGTTTTCTGAAAGTTTATAGCATTTAATTTGCAGTTTCTTATGCTTGTATTATTTTCTACCTTATTGTTATTTGTATAAATGTGTTAACTTCTGTGGTTAACCCACCATTCCTAGAGGGCAGGAACTCTCTCACATTCATTTTTGTATCCTTCATACAATCTAGTATAGTGTCTGACATACTAAATTCAGGGATAAAAAATAAGTTGCAGTTTCTATGCCAACTGTAATTAATTGACAGTTACACTGTGGTGAATAAAGATTCCAACACTGTGCAAGGGTTCATAAAGAATAGTGATAATGCAAAAAAAAAAAAAAAAAGAATAGTAATAATGTAATGCAAGGGAAGCAGGTTCAATCCCTGGGTCAGGAAGATCCCCTGGAGAAGGAAATGGCAACCTAATCCAGGCCTGGAAAATCCCAGGGACAGAGGTGCCTGGCAGGCTATAGTCCATGGGGTAGCAAAGAGACAGACATGACTGAGCAACTGAACACACACACACATGCAATGTGAATTATCATTTAGGAATTTTTATTTGACGAGGGTTTCTTGATGTCCACATGTCTTCTTACTGGTGATGTTAACATTGCTAACTTGATTAAGTTGGTGTCCATTTAGTTTTTCCAGTGTACAGTGACTATCTTTTATTATAGTTGATCAGTATCTTGGGGATGATATTTTGAGACTTAGCAAATTCATATTTTCTTCACACTTGTACCGACTAATTTTAATGTCCATTGGTGAATCATATCTGCAGAGTCTGTAACTGTGCTGTTTGCCTAATACAGATTCTCTTATCTTTCTCTTTACATGTATTAACTTAATATCTATTGTATGGAAGAATGCTCTCTTGTCTAGCATGTTCAGATGTATTTGTATTAGTGTGAACTAATGGTTACTTAATTTATTCTGTAGGTTAAAATTCAATACTGTAATTATTTTGTTTCTCAATTTGTTCTGTGTTTAGCCATTAGTTTATTTTCTGCTTGTTGCTTGTATTTTGTTTTGCTCTTTTAAATTTAAATATTTATTTTGGAAAAATTATAGGTTCATCCACATGCAATTTTATGAAATAATGTACAGAAATTCCACGGATCCCTCACCCAGTTAACGCCAATGGTAGCATCTTGGAAAAAATATATTACAGTATTATAACCAGGATATTGACATTGAGTTTATTCAGGTTTATGTGTTCTTATTTCAATGACTATATATTTGTATGTTTGTGTACTTTAATTCCATGACATTTTCTCACATGTGTAGGTTTTTGTATTGAGAGTAAAGATACAGGACAGTTATATAATCGTTAAGTTTTCATACATTGCCCTTTTAAGACCTCTCCTGTACATCCAAACATCCTCTCTCAGTAATGCCTATCTACCACTGCTCTGTTTCTATAATTCTGCCATTTCAAGGATGTTAAATAAATAGAATCAAACAGTATGATTTATTTATCTCACCATGCTGCTGCTTATTTATCCCACCATGCTTTAAGTTGCTTCAGTCGTGTCCAACTCTGTGCAACCCCGTAGACAGCAGCCCACCAGGCTCCTCTGTCCCTGGGATTCTCCAGGCAAGAATACTGGAGTGGATTGCCATTTCCTTCTCCAATGCAAATCGCTTCAGTCGTGTCCAACTCTGTGTGACCCTATGGACAGCAGCCCACCAGGCTCCTCCATCCACAGGATTCTCTAGGCAAGAGTACTGGAGTGCATTGCCATTTCCTTCTCCGTATCTCACCATAGTTTTGTGATTATTCATCTAAGTTGATATATGCATCAGTAATAGTTCCTGCCCCTTTTTTTGTTGAAAAGTGTTCTGTGGTATATTAGCCAGAGTTCTTAGTGAACCTACCTATATCAATAATTTCAGCCTGATCCAAATTTATGTTCCTTCCACAGTTATCTCAAACTGCTAACGTCTATCCCTATACATGTTCCCCAGACCTCTGTCTGTAGAAATTAGAAAACTCACATACTTCTTTGGGAGTATAGTGCACTTCTTCATGGGTCACACTTTATACCTCACCCTTAGAGACCTGGTAGGAGTTTAGTCTAGTTATCAATCTAGAAGCAAAAAGGAATGTTGCAGATAGGTCCTAAGGAGACACAGCATTGTCTTGCATGCTAACTGCTTTTGATAGCCATTAAAGTTTCTTCAGGTGATTCAGGGTTAATCCTATCAGAAGGCGGCAAAAAGGATGCTACCTCTGGGGATAGAGAGGCCTTTCCCACTGGCAGAGAAGACATCAGTATTGAGAGCCTCAGTGTCTCCAGCTTCATCACAAACTTCCCATACATTCTTATCCCACCTCCCAGGATCCTACTCCTCCCAAATCAATGCCCTCACTGTAACAGTAGACAACCTGTGAGGCTGGGAGTTCAACTTCCCTTTTAATTCAGCCAGTCATAGGGTGAGTTTCTGCATTTGATTTTTCGGCAATCTCAGACCTGCAGCTGAAGGAGATATGTGTCGTTTTCAGGGCACATATAGAAGATTTCAAGGAATTTATACAGCACATAAGCTAAGAGTTTAAATCCCCAGCTCATCCTCTTCTTTCCTCACATTATCTAGCAACATTAGGAGAAAATGGCAGTCTTATCATATCCATTAGTTTAAGAAAATTGTCCAAAAGTATCATATACACAGTTATGCAGATCCTTTTGTAATTTATAAGTGGTTGATTAGGAGTATCCAAAGGTGATATTTTGCATGCCTCCATTGCTAGAGTACATCATAGACTATCAATATTTTCTTAACTACTGGAAATTGTTATTATCATCTTATAGTTAATGAAATTAGAATGACAATTCCAGAACCACAGAACCAATTTAGGGAGCTCATTCTTAAAATTATCTTCCTCTGGAACCACTCTTCATACTAAAATGTATATTAGTCAAAGCTCACCAGAGAAACAAAAACAATGGGATATACTTACCTATTACATACTTACTTATTATAAGGGATTGGCTAATGCAGTTAAAGGAGTTAAAAAGTATCAAAATGTGAAGTCCACAAGCTCATCCAAGTTTGAAGACCTATAAACTCAAAGGCGTAATGACATAGTTTCAGTCTGAAGCCCTGTGTCCTGGAGAACCATGAAGAGTCAATGTTTCTGTCTAATTCCAAAGGCAGGAAAAAATCACTATTACATCTCAAATACAGTCAGGCAAGAAGAATTGCCCCTTACTTGTGGGAAGGTGAGCCTTTTTGTTTTACTCAGGTTTTCAATTGGTAAGATGGGCTCAACCACATTAGAGTGGGCAACCTGCTTTAATTAATCTGTTTATTGAATGCTTAATCTTATTCAGAAACATCTTTATTTAAACTCAGAATAAGGTTTGAACAAACATAATCAACATTTTTGGTTTTCTTTTATATTTTTTTAATTTTTATTTTTTTATTAATTTATTTATTTGAATTGAAGGCT
>NW_011494885.1:252219-252871 GCF_000754665.1 Bison bison bison
TCCCAGTGTGCCAGCCCTGATCACCCTGTCTCATGCATCGATTTTGGACTGGTGATCTGTTTCACATATGATAATATACAAGTTTCAATGCTATTCTCTCAAATCATCCCACCTTCACCTTCTCCTACAGAGTCCAAAAGACTGTTCTTTACATCTGTGACTCTTTTGCTGTCTCGCATATAGGGTTATTGTTACCATCTTTCTAAATTCCAAATATATGCGTTAGTATACTGTATTGGAGTTTTCTTTCTGACTTGCTTCACTCTGTATAATAGGCTCCAGTTTCATCCACCTCATTAGAACTAATTCAAACGCATGCTTTTAAATGGCTAAGTAATATTCCATTGTGTATACGTACCACAGTTTTCTTATCCATTCATAGGCCAATGGACATCTAGGTTGCTTCCATGTGCCAGCTATTGTAAACAGTGCTGCAATGAACATTGGGGTATGTGTATTTTTCAATTCTGGTTTCCTCAGTGTGTATGCCCAGAAGTGGGATTGCTGGATCATATGGCACTTCTACTTCCAGTTTTTAAGGCATCTCCACACTGTTCTTCATAGTGGCTGTACTAGTTTGCATTCCCACCAACAGTGTAAAAGGGTTCCCTTTTCCCACACCCTCTCCAGCATTTATTGCTTGTAGACTTTT
>NW_011494885.1:253011-256459 GCF_000754665.1 Bison bison bison
ATTCTGAAGGCAGTCTTTTCACCCTTGCTTATAGTTTCCTTCATTGTGCAAAATCTTTTAATTTTAATTAGGTCCCATTTGTTTATTTTTGCTTTTATTTCCATTATTCTGGGAGGTGGGTCATAGAGGATCCCGCTGTGATTTATGTCAGAGAGTGTTTTGCCTATGTTTTCCTCTAGGAGTTTTATAGTTTCTGATCTTACATTTAGATCTTTAATCCATTTTGAGTTTATTTTTGTGTATGCTGTTAGAAAGCATGTTGATGTATGGCAAAACCAATACAATATTGTAAAGTAAAATAATAATAATAATAATAAATTTAAAAAAAGAAAGTGTTCTAGTTTCATTCTTTTATATGTGGTTGACCAGTTTTCCCAGCACCACTTGTTAAAGAGATTATCTTTTCTCAATAGTATATTCTTGCCTCCTTTGTCAAAGATAAGGTGTCCATAGGTGTGTGGGTTTATCTCTGGGCTTTCTACTTTGTTCCAAAGATCTATGTTTCTGTCTTTGTGCCAGTACCATACTGTCTTGATGATTGTGGCTTTGTAGTAGAGCCTGAAGTCAGGCAGGTTGATTCCTCCAGTTCCATTCTTCTTTCTCAAGATTGCTTTGACTATTCGAGGTTTTTGTATTTCCAAACAAATCATGAAATTGTTTGTTCTAGTTCTCTGAAAAATAGCATTGGTAGCTTGATAGGGATTGCATTGAATCTATAGATTGCTTTGGGTAGTATGCTCATTTTCACTTTATTTATTCTTCCAATCCATGAACAGGTATATTTCTCCATCTATTTGTGTCATCTTTGATTTTTTTTCATCAGTGTTTTATAGTTGTCTATATATAGGTCTTTTGTTTCTTCAGGTAGATTTATTCTTAAGTATTTTATTTTTTCCAACACAATGGTGAATGAAAGTGTTTCCTTAATTTCTCTTTCTGTTTTCTCATTATTAGTGTATAGGAATGCAAGGGATTTCTGTGTGTTATTTTATATCCTGCAACTTTACTATATTCACTGATTAGCTCTAGTAATTTCTGGTCATGTCTTTAGGTTTTCTATGTAGAGGATCATGTCATCAGCAAACAGTGAGAGTTTTACTTCTTCTTTTCCAATCTGGATTCCTTTTATTTTCTTTTCTTCTCTGATTGCTGTGGCTAAAACTTTCAAAAGTATGTTGAATGGTAGTGGTGAGAGTGGGCACCCTTGTCTTGTTCTTGACTTTAAGGGAAATGCTTTCAATTTTTCACCATTGAGGATAATGTTTGCTGTGGGTTTATCACATATGGCTTTTATTATGTTGAGGTATGTTCCTTCTATTCCTGTTTTCTGGAGAGTTTTTATCATAAATTGATGTTGAATTTTGTCACAGGATTTCTCTGCATCTATTGAGATAATCATATGGTTTTTATCTTTCAATTTGTTAGTGTCTTGTATCACATTGATTTGCAAATATTGAAAAATCCTTGCATCCCTGGGATAAAGCCCACTTGGTCATGATGTATGAGCTTTTTAATATGTTGTTGGATTCTATTTGCTAGAATTTGTTAAGGATTTTTCATCTATGTTCATCATTGATATTGGCCTGTAGTTTTCTTTTTATGTGGCATTTTTGGTTTCGGTGTTAGGGTGATGGTGGCCTCATAGAATCAGTTTGGACGTTTACTTTCCTCTGCAATTTTCTGGAAGAGTTTGAGTAGGATAGGTGTTAGTTCTCTAATTTTTGGTAGAATTCAGCTGTGAACCCATCTGTTCCTAGGCTTTTGTTTGCTTGAAGATTTCTGGTTACAGTTTTAATTTCCATGCTTGTGGTAGGTTAAAATTTTCTGTTTCTTCCTGGTTCAGTTTTGAAAAGTTATACTTTTCTAAGAATTTGTCCATTTCTTCCAAGTTATCGATTTTATTTGCATATAGTTGTTGATAGTAGACTCTTGTGATCCTTTGTACATCAGTGTTGTCTGTTGTGATTTCTTCATTTTTATTTCTAATTTTACTGATTTGATTCTTCTCCCTTTTTTTCTTGATGAGTCTTGTTAGTGGTTTGTCTATTTAATTTATTTTCTCAAAAAACAGCTTTTCACTTTGTTGATTTTTGCTGTGGTCTTCTTTGTTTCTTTTTCATTTATTTCTGCCCTAATTTTTATGATTTATTTCCTTCTACTAACACTGGGGTTCTTCATTTCTTCTTTTTCTAGTTGCTTTAGGTGTAGAGTTAGGCTATTTATTTTATTTCTCTTCTGTTTCTTGACATAAGCTTGTATTGCTATGAACCTCAGCTTAGCACTGCTTTTACTGAATCCCATAGGTTTTGGGTTGTTGTGTTTTCATCTTCATTCGTTTCTATGCATATTTTGATTTCTTCTGTGATTTATTGGTTATTCAGAAGTGCGTTGTTTAGCCTCCATATGTTTGTATTGTTAATAGGTTTTTTTTTTTAAATCTTTAACTGACATCTAATCTTACCACACTGTGATGAGAAAAGATGCCTAGGATTATTTCAATTTTTTTTGAATATACCAAGGCTATTATGGCCCAGGATGTGATCTGTCCTGGAGAAGGTTCTGTGTGTGCTTGAAAAAAAGGTGAAATTCATTGTTTTAGGGTGAAATGTCCTTTAGATATCAATTAGGTGTAACTGGTCCATTATATCAGTTAAAGTTTCTGTTTCTTCGCTAATTTTCTGTTTAGTGATATATCCATAGGTGTGAGTGGGGTATTAAAGTCTCTCACTATTATTGTGTTATTGTTAATTTCCTCTTTCATACATGTTAGCATTTGCCTTACATGTTGGGTGCATATATATTTATATTTGTTATGTCTTCTTATTGGATTTATCCTTTGATCATTATGTAGTGTCCTTCTTTGTCTCTTTTCACAACATTTATTTCAAAGTCTATTTATCTTATATGAGTATTGCTACTCCTGCTTTCTTTTTGTCTCCATTTGTGTGAAATATCTTTTTCCAGCCCTTCACTTTTCTGTATGTGTCCCTTGTTTTGAGGTGGGTCTCTTGTAGACAGTGTATATAGGGTTTTGTTTTTGTATCCTTTCAACCAGTCTTTGTCTTTTGGTTGGGGCATTCAACCCATTTACATTTAAAGTAATTATAGATATGTATGATCCCGTTGCCATTTACTTTGTTGTTTTCGGTTCAAGTTTATACACCTTTTCTGTGTTTCCTTTCTAGAAAAGAACCTTTAGCATTTGTTAAAGACTGGTTTTTCAGAGAAGGCAATGGCACCCCACTCCAGTACTCTTGCCTGGAAAATCCAATGGATGGAGGAGCCTGGTAGGCTGCAATCCATGGGGTTGCTAAGAGTCAGACACGACTGAGCAACTTCACTTTCACTTTTCACTTTCATGGATTGGAGAAGGAAATGGCAACCCACTCCAGTGTTCTTGCCTGGAGAATCCCAGGGATGGGGGAGCCTGGTGGGCTGCCGTCCTGTC
>NW_011494885.1:256559-258115 GCF_000754665.1 Bison bison bison
GCACAGGGGTCACACAGAGTCAGACACGACTGAAGTGACTCAGCATTAGCAAAAGACTGATTTGGTGATGCTGAATTCTCTCAGATTTTCTTGTCTGTAAAGCTTTTGATTTCTCCTTTATGCTTGAATGAGGTCCTTGCTGGGTACAGTAATCTGGGTTTTAGGTTTTTCTTTTTCATCACTTGAAGTATGTGATGAAATGTGAAGGAAATATCAGCTGTTATCCTTATCAGAATCCCCTTGTGTGTTACTTGTTGTTTTTCCCTTGCTGCTTTTAACATTTGTTCTTTTTCTTTGATCTTCATTAATTTGATTAATATGTTTCTTGAGTGTTTCACCTTGGGTTATCCTGTTTGGGACTCTCTGGGTTTCTTGGACTTGGGTGGCTATTTCTTATCCCATTTTAGGGAATTTTTCAACTATTATCTTTTCAAGTATTTTTTCATGGCCTTTCTTTTGTCTTCTTCTTCTGGGACTCCTATGATTCGAATGTTGGGGTGCTTGACATTGTCCTAGAGGTCTCTGAGATTGTCCTAATTTCTTTTAATTATTTTTTTTCTTTTTTCCTCTGTGCTTCATTTATTTCCACCATTCTGTCTTCCACCTCACTTATCCTATCTTCTGCCTCAGTTATTCTACTGTTAGTTCCCTCCAGAGTGTTTTTGATCTCAGTTACTGCATTATTCATTATTGATTGACTCCTTTTTATTTCTTCTAGGTCTTTGTTAAACATTTCTTGCATCTTCTCAATCCTTGTCTCTAGGCTGTTTATCTGTAACTCCATTTTGTTTTCACGATTTTGGATCATTTTTACTATCATTATTCTGAATTCTTTTTCAGGTAGACTCCCTCTCTATTCCTCTTTTGTTTGGTTTGGTGGGCATTTATCATGTTCCTTTACCTGCTGAATATTTCTCTGCCTTTTCATCTTACTTAGATTGCTGTGTTTTGGGTGGCCTTTCTGTATGCTGTAAGTTTGTACTTCCTCTTTATTGTGGAGGTTCCTCCCTCTTGGTGGATTTGGATGAGTGGCTTGTTAAGTTTTCTTGGTTAGGGAAGCTTGCATTGGTGTTCTGGTGGGTGGAGCTGTATCTCTTCTCTCTGGAGTGCAATGAAGTGTCCAGTAGTGAGTTTTGAGGTGTCTATGGTTTTGGTGTGACTTTTGGCCACCTGTATTTTAATGCTTAGGTTTATGTTCCTGCATTGTTGGAGAATTAGCTTGGTATATCCTGCTCTGGAACCTGTTGACTCTTGGGTGGAGCTTGGTTTCAGTGTAGTTATGGAGGGTTTTGAATGAGCTCTTATTGATTAATGTTCACTGGAGTCAGGAGTTTTCTGAAGTTCTCTAGTTTTGGATTTAAGCCTCTTGCCTCTGGTTTTCAGTGTTATCCTTACAGTAGCTTCAAGACTTCTCCATCCATACTGCACCAATGATAAAACATCTAGATTAATGGAAAAATTATTCTCCACAGTGAGGGACACCCAGAGAGGATTGCAGAGTTACCTGGAGAAGAGAAGAGGGAGGAGGGAGATAGAAGTGACCAGGAGGAGAAGAG
>NW_011494885.1:258215-258500 GCF_000754665.1 Bison bison bison
GAGAAGAGGGAGGGAGGAAACAGAGGTGACCTGGGGGAGAAAAAGGAGAGTCAAAAGGGGGAGAGGGCAATCAAGCCAGTAATCACACTAGTAAGTAAAAATGGGCAATCAAGCCAGTAATCACACTAGTAAGTAAAAATGGGCACTGAAGATTGGATTCTTAAAGGTACAAAATTGATAACAAATACCAAAAAGCAAAGATTAAAAATCTAGAATTTAGACTCTCAAAAATACAATATTAAACAAACAAAACAAAATCACAATAGTTATAAAAAACATGCAGAC
>NW_011494885.1:258996-262958 GCF_000754665.1 Bison bison bison
TAACTACAGGGTTTTAATCTGTTGTACCTGTCACTTCCAAAGCAGTTCCCTCTTCTTTGTTTATTTTGGCTTCCTCTGTTTGCAAGTCTCTTCAGTGTCTAATTTCCATCCTGACATAAGGGGGTGAGGGTGGTCACTTATTTAGGCTCACTTGTTCAGTCGTGCTGTGTGGAGGGAGGAATCCTGCAAACTAATATCACTGGCCTGTGTGGGGAGTGTTCCCAGTGTCTCAGCCACATTGGGTTTTCCCCCGCTTATGGCGTGTGTGCTTTCCTGGTCTACCCTGCTCAGGCTCCAGGTTGCTCTCAGGGGAACTGTCTAACACAGGCCCTGGGTTGTGTGCACTTCCCAGGTCTAAGCCGCTCAGGTTCAGGTTCTCAGGTACTCCCCAAAGGCACAGAATCAGTTGGGCCTGAGTTTTGTGCCCTTCCCAGGTCTGAGCAGCTCAGTTGACCAGGTGCTTGGTGAGCTCACTCTCCCTAGGTGGGTGGTGAGTTATCACCTCCCTGGTCCCAGCCACTTGGTTTCCTGTGTGCACAGCAGGAGCACCATCTCAGGTGTGCCATGTATCTCCTCTGGGGAGCTGATCTCTGGCTGTGGCCCGCCTGGTGATGTCAACCGCCCAGTATCCCAGGAAGACTTGGTTAGCAACTGGGAGCCTGCTCGCAGTTTGGTGGAGGATGCCATCTCTGGGGCCAAGATTGCCCCTTGCCTTCTAGCTCTGGCTGTTGCCCACCTGCCTCCCTGCCTCTGGCGGGGGATGGGCTGGTCCACAGCTGGCTAGCTCTCTTCTGGTATTCACTCAGTCCTTTGTTCTGTGAGCAGGCCTGGCAGTGCCTTAGGTTAGAGCTTTTCCTGGGAATGTGCTCTCTATCTTTCTCTCTCTCTCTTTTTTTTTCTGTCTCTGGCTACCCCACAGTTTGGGTTGCTATCTCATGTTAGCTCCCTTAGATTGTCCTCCGGGCATTCAGGCCCAGTCCTTACCCTAAGCAATGCAGCCCGCGCCTCCCTGTTCAGCCCCCGCTTGCTGATGATGGACGCGAGAGTCTGGGCTACTTCTCTGCTGGGAGTTGTGGTTAGGAATGTAATCTGTGGGCTTTTATTTTTTTCCTCCCTGTTGTGCTACCCTCTGAGATTCCAAAACTTCCCACAGACCCGCTGGTGAGAGGGTTTCCTGATGTTTGGAAACTTCTCCGCCTTCATGACTCCCTCCCCTGGACAAGTCTCTGTTCCTAACTCTTTTGTCTCTCTTTTTATCTTTTGTATTTTGTCCTACCTCCTTTCAAAGACAATGGGCTGCTTTTCTGGGTGCCTGGTGTCCTCCACCAGCATTCAAAATTTGTTTTGTGGAATTTGCTCAGTGTTCAAATGATCTTTCAATGAATTTGTGGGGGAGGAAGTGGTCTCCCTATCCTATTCCTCCACCATCTTAGGACCGCCCCCCACTATTTTTTTGATTGAGCCATTCTCATAAATATTTACTGGAGTCTAATTTTTGTTTTAATTTGCACTTTCTTTTACCAATGATATTAGAAATCTTTTCATCTTATTTGCCACCTGTAAATCTTTTTTGGTAGAATATGTTTTTATGCCTTCTGCCCATTTTCTAATTAGTTCATTTGCTTACTGTTTATGCCATTCTTTATATATTCTGATTATTAAATAATTCCTTTATTGAATATGTAATTTGAAAATAATGCTCCCAGTATTCCGCTTGTCTTTTCATCTTCTGTACAGATTCTTTCACAGAGGAAAATTAATTAATCTTGATGAGTTCCAAGCTATCATTTTTTCCCTTTTAAAGGCCATATTTTTGCTGTCAAATCTAAGAAGTCTTAACAAAGCTCTAGTTCCCTGAGATATTTCTCCTGTGCTTTTTACTAAAAGTATTTTTATTTCAGCCAATGGATGGCCATAATAATTTTGCTAAAAAGGTCATCCTTTACTCACTTTATGCATTTTTCCTTTTTTTCCAAAATTGGTTGGACATATTTTTGTGGGTAAATTTCTGTTTTTTGTTGTTTCATTTATTTATGTTTTATTCCTCTATAATATACCACACTGTTTTAGTTTCTGTAGCTGTACAGTAAGCCTTAATATTGGGGAGAGTTATTCCTCCCATATTATTCTTTATCAAGATTATTTTAGTTATTCTAGCTTCCTATATAAATTTTAGATTAGTTTGTCTATATCTACAAAGGCTCTGCTAAATTTTGATAGTTGCTTAATTCAACATATCGATTTATTTGGAGCAAATTCACATGTTCCAATCCAATAATATGGTATGTTAGTCATATTATTTTAGTATTCTTTAGTTTCTTTATTGTGTCTTCAGTGGCTCAGTTGTGTCCAACTCTGCAGCCCCATTGACTGTAGCCCACCAAGCTCATCTGTGCATGGGATTTCCCAGGCAACAATATTGGAGAGGGTTGCTATTTCCTGTTCCAGGGGATCTCCCTGACCCAGGGACGGAAACTGTGTCTCTTGCATCCCCTGCATTGGCAGGCAGATTCTTTACCACTAGTGCCGCATAGGAAGGCCAGTTTTTTATTATCAGTTTACAATTTTTAGCATGTATATTCTTTGCATGTTTTGTGTTGTTTAAAGCTATTAACTTGCTTCTGGAAATTATAAATAGTATAATATTTTAAATTCTTATTTTTATATGCTAATTGTGGATACATGGAAGTGCAATTGATTTTTGCTTGTTGATCTTGTATCTTATTACATTGTTGTATTCACTTGTTAGTTCTAAGAACTTTTCATAATTTGAGATTTTCTACGTAGATAATCATGTCAAATACAAACATAATAGTTTTGTTTCTTTGCAATCTGTGTGCTTTTCATTTATTTTTCTTACTGTATTGCTGTGGCTAGATAAAATTGGTGAAAGGGCATGATTGGCAGTGGTGGCACAGCTATTTCTTCCAAACATACATCAAGTGTTGAAATAAGAAGAACATTAAGAATTCTATTTAAACCTGTAGTTGCTGCTAAGAAAATAAAGATGCAGACTCAAAATCAGTGGTTTATACATTCTTTATGCAATAGTAATTCACTGGAGGGGAGTCTCAAGCTGTGTTAATCAGTGACTTTGGTAAACACTGAGAAAGCTGCAACAAATTTGCAGATGATACACAACTGCTTAGCTTAGACAATGTAATGAAAATATATCATTTATAGGTTGAAAAGTCTAAAATAAATAATAGATACATTGATAGTATGCTTCACAAGAATACCAACTAGCAACCAAAAGGTGTGTATAGAATGAAATGCCTCAAAATCATAAAGGCCCTATATGACAAGGCAACAGCTAACATCATACTCAGTGCTCCTCTGTCATGAGATTCTCCAGGCAATAATACTGGAGTAGGTAGCCATTCCCTTCTACAGCAGCACTTCCCTACCCAGGGATCGAACCTGAGTTTCCCGCATTGCAGGCAGATTCTTTACCATCTGAGCCACTAGAGAAGCCCCAAAATATTGAAATCTTTCCCTCAAAGATCAGAAATAAGATAAGAGTGCCCACTCTTACTACTTCTATTTAACACAGTACTGAAATTCCTACCCAGGGTAATCAGACAAGAAAAAGAAATACAAGGCATTTAAATTGAAAAGTTAGAAGTAAAATTGTCTCTATTTGCAGATGACATGATACTTTATATAGAAAATTCTAAAGACACCACCAAAACAATTTAAATTAAACAAATTCAATAAAATTTCATGATACAAGATTCATATACGAAAATCAATTTCATTTCTATATGACAATGATGAACTATCTGAAAAATTAAAAAAAGCCCTTCAAAGGTGAAGAAATAATTTGGAATAAAATTAACCAAGCAGGTGAAAGATTTATACACTGAGAACAAAAGACTTTTATAAAAGAAGCTGAAGACACAAATAAGTGGAAAAGTATGTGTTCATGGGTCACAAAAATTCATATTAATAAAATATCCTTT
>NW_011494885.1:263058-263656 GCF_000754665.1 Bison bison bison
ATCAAAATTTCTATGGTTGAATAAGTGTCATGTGATCATAGTATATATTTCTTTTCTCCATTGAGGAATTCAATTAACTGATTTTTTGAACATTTTTGGAATAAAGGATGTAAGAGATATTGATTTGTATTTTTATATTTTTGTATTGTTTGTGTCATTTTGCTATTGGAGTAATCCTGGTTTCATAAAATGAGCCAAAAAGTGTCCTCTTCTATACTCTGGGATAGATTATGTAAAATTGGTGCTAATTTTTCTTCAGATGTTTAGCAGAATTCTCTATAGAAACTGAGTCTCTAGATTTCATTTATATGAGATACTTGCTGCTAAGTAGCTTCAGTCATGTCTGACTCTGTGCGACCCCATAGACGGCAGCCCACCAGGCTCCCCCGTCCCTGGGATTCTCCAGGCAAGAACACTAGAGTGGGTTGCCATTTCCTTCTTCTCCAATGCATGAAAATGAAAAGTGAAAGTGAAGTCGCTCAGTTGTGTCTGACTCTTAGCAACCTCATGGACTGTAGCCCAACAGGCTCCTTTGTCCATGGAATTTTCCAGGCAAGAGTACTGGAGTGGGGTGCCATTGCCTTCTCCTATGAGATAT
>NW_011494885.1:263807-265863 GCF_000754665.1 Bison bison bison
GTTTTTGTTCTTTTTTGTGAATTTTTTTTCAGTTTTTCTGCAGGTTTATTCATTGTATTAATTTTTACAACTTACATTTTGTTTTATTGATTTCCCCTATTATTTTCCTAATTTGAGTATCATTGATTTTTACTCTATTCTTTATTTCCTCCCTTTTGATTGTATTGGGTTAATGTTCCCCTTCTTATTCTAATGTTTTGAGGAAGATTACTGATTTGAGGACCTTCCTCTTTTAATATAAGCATTTAATGCTAAAAAGAATTCCGTTACCACTGCTTTAGCTGTATCCCACATATTTTAATATTTTATATTTTAAAATGCATTTAGTTCTGTATATTTATTTTTAATTTCATTTGATACTTGCTCCTTGACCCATAAATAATTTTAAAATGTTAATTTCCAAGTGTTTCATGATTTTCCAGTGCCCTTCTGCTATTGATTTCCTATTGGATTTCTTTATGCCAGAGAACATTTTGTATAATTTAAATACACACACACACACACACACACAGACACAGTATGGTTTATATTTGTGAATGTTCCATGGGCATGTAAAAAGTTTAATTATCTGTTCTTGTTGGGTAGAGTGCCCTATATTTCAATTATATCATGTTGGTTGATGCCATTTTTCATATCTTCTATAACTTTGTGTGGTAAGTTAGAGAATTTCAGAGTAGATCAGGATGGAGATACAACCATGAGCAACAGTGGCACATAGGAAGATTTATTATGCAATACTTGGACAAGGTTCAACAAGAAACTACATAAACAGTGGTGCAAGGCCACCATACAGAAGGGGGGTGGTACAAAGGATTTCTCAGGAGAGAACAAAAGATCGGAGAGGGGACTTTTGCTAGTTCATGCCACTCAACTGTAAATAGAACATCTCTGGGCTAGAGAGCTGCAAAAGGCAACAATAGTTTGGATTTTTTTTTTTTAAACAAATATAATGTTTTTCTTATCTATGGTTAGCAGATGTTTTGTGTAATCCACAAGGACTACAAAGTAGGTAAGCTCTAAAAGGGGCTTCCTTGGTGGCTCAGTGGTAAAGAATCTGCCTGCCAGTGTATGAGATAAGGGCTTGATCTCTAAGGTCCGGAAGATCCCATGGAGAAGGAAATTGACAACCCACACCAGTATTCCTGCCAAGGAAATCTCATGGATAGAGGAGCCTGGCGGGCTGCAGTCCATGGGGTCACAAATGAGTCAGACATGACTTGACAACTAAAACAACAACAACAAGCTCTAAGTAACTAAAACTATGTTTATTTAGTTATATTTAAAGCAATTGGATATGTAGAAATTTAAGTCTGGCATTGGTGGACTTTGTGCTATCTTATATAGAGGTAAGCAGCATAGTGGCCATTTTGAGCCAATACACAGAAGACAATTCTTGCCCATTGATTTAACACTTTGCTGATTATCTAACTAGTGGTTCTTTCACTTTCTTTGAGTGTATTTTGAAGTTCCCAACTACAATTGAGTATTTCTCTATTGCTTCTTTCAACTCTAATAGATTTTGCTTCATTTATTTTGAGGTTCTATGGTGCATACACAGCATGATAATCATAGCTTCCTGGTGGATCCAAACCTTATGTAATGTCTCTATCTCTAATAAATTCCTTTGTATTGTATTCTACAGTTTTCAACTGTTATATTAGGGGGCTTTCTGTGGCTCAGTGGTAAAGAATCTGCCTGAAATTCAGGAGCCACAGGAGATGCAGGTTCAATCCCTGGGTCAGGAAGATCCTCTGGAGCAGGGCCTGGAAATCCACGCCAGTATACTTGCTTCAAGAATCCCATGGACAGAGGAGCCTGATAGGCTATAGTCCATAGGGTCACAAAGAGTCAGACACGATTGAAGCAACTTAGCACACATGCACTGGGTCATATTTGAATCTTTAGTTTAGCAAGCAGTTTAGGTTTAGAACATGGGTTATTATTTATTTGGTGGGCTGTGGTTCTAGTGAAAATTAATCTTTTTGTTGTTAGTCGCTAAGTTGTGTCTGACTCTTCTGTGACCCCATGGATTGTAGCCTGCCAGGATCCTCTGTCC
>NW_011494885.1:266261-266666 GCF_000754665.1 Bison bison bison
CTTTCTAGCTTGCCTGACAGGTTTGTTCAGATTCACAGCCTCCCAACCACGAGAGGCACGGGAAGCTTAGGATATTCTAACAGTGCAGAGCTTCTCAGAGAGTTAAAATTGTTAGAATAGAACTAGTAGAGGATTTTTTTGTTGAGCTAATGCTTGCTGCCAAGTGTCCATATCCCTTACCTACTGTGTCCCTGGGAGTGTATTGATCAATATAGTTGGTGTATAGAAATGAAAGTAGTAGCTTTAATGTTTGTAATCTTGGACTCTTGAGTTAATTCTTTTCTTGTTATAACCCACCACACTTTTGCCCTATAGGAATGCAACTTTATCTAATGCTTTCAGAGGGTGGCACCTGACTTTAGAATAATCACCTTTAGAGAAAAATAAGTTTTCTGAAGAAAGGGT
>NW_011494885.1:266766-267194 GCF_000754665.1 Bison bison bison
CATGAACTTCCATTACATGGCACTTTATGATCATAATAATCATGTAGCTAATGTTCTATAATTCAATTATTGCACTGTTGTGAACATTAACAATCATGTAGCAGATCTGAAGAGTAGTGGTACAAACAGGCAATATTCATCTTTCAGTTAGTTACAGCCTATTGCATAATTACTTAAGTTGCCATTTGCACAACACATAACATTGGCATTGAAATGCAAAAATTAATTATTTGACTAGTGCATAGTCTTGGAGATTGTAGGAGGCAACTAATGGGAATTTATGGAACAAATGAAGATATGTATCTTGCCAGCAATCATCACAAAACAAAAAAAATAGTGTTTGCAAAATTTTAAAGTAAAATTATATCTCTTTCTTGACTATATTTACAATTCTGCTGCAATGTGTATATTAACTCTGTATTTCAGGG
>NW_011494885.1:267294-268091 GCF_000754665.1 Bison bison bison
CAGGGACAGGGGAGCCTGGTGGGCTGCCGTCTATGGGGTCGCACAGAGTTGGACACGACTGAAGTGACTTAGAAGTAGTAGCAAGATCCTTTTTGAGCTTGGATATTTTCATGTTAAGTTCTGGAAATCACTCCATATTAGTTTATAGATTTTTTTCATAGTTAGAAAAACTTTCCCTGCGTATAACTTAAAGGATAGCTTACTCATTTTCTAGTAGCATTTGTTTTAATTTTTTTTTACATTTAGATCTCTACTACATTTTGAATTTATACTTGTGCGTATTGTAAGATATGATGTCACTTGTCTCTGCACTATTTATTTAAAAGCCTGTCTGCAGTAATTTGAGATGTGGTAGCTCATTTTGAAGAGCTGGTAAGTAGCTTGTGACTTGAAAACCAATGAACCATATTATCCCAAAATGATGCAGAGTGCACACACACACACACACACACACAGAACTCTAAATTATGTGACCACAGGAGGGAGTAGGAAGTCAGAGTTATAAGCTGTGATCTGGTTAAGTCTAAAATTTGAAGTCCGAGACATGAACCTAAGAAGATTTGGTTTGAGGAAGTGACATAGGCAAGAGATTGAAGGAAATGGCTCTAGGAATGATTTTATTAATAGCAATGTTTTAAAGCCTCCATGAAATTAAAAAGATATATAGTTGTATGAACATTTTTGTGCATGTGGACATCATTGTTCTAAGTTTTTTGAAGTAGAGAACATGAAGAAGAGAGCAAGATATATGATGTAATTTTGCTTTGTAAACTCTGAATTTGTGATTTTATTTCATG
>NW_011494885.1:270005-270504 GCF_000754665.1 Bison bison bison
TCCAACACCACAGTTCAAAAGCATCAATTCTTCTGTGCTCAGCTTTCTTTATAATCCAACTCTCACATCCACACGTGACCACTGGAAAAACCATAGCCTTGACTAGATGGACCTTAGGAAAATATAAGTTGCATTGAACCATTATAATCTCTTATTTTTATATTATATATTTCCAGCTACTAAATGTGGATATATTTTTATAAATGTGTTGAATTACTCTGAAAGTATAATTCTAGTTTTATCCTGAAAAGTATATAGATAATAAACTTCCATGAAAGATGGTTTTTCTCTTGTTAGTCCAGAATCAAAAGTAGTCCCAATTGAGTCATAGTTAAGTTATAATAGAGAATGGTCTATTGGTCACACAATATCATTTGAATGACTGTCTCCTATTAGTATGGATTTTAGTATTATATTCATACTTTTTTATAACACCCAGAGCACCTAACACAATGCAGTGTACACAGCAGATTCTCATTAAATTCTTATTGGTTGATTA
>NW_011494885.1:270604-273240 GCF_000754665.1 Bison bison bison
TGATTATGGGGTAAATCTGCATTAGACGACTTGAGGTTGTTATAAGGAAGATGAGAATAGATAAAAGCACTTTGTAAAAGGTCTAAGTGCACCTCAATAAAAAGTATCATTACAATAACAATACTCCTGATAGAATGTTAAAGAAAAGTAAAGGTTATTCTTTATATTTTGTCTTCATGTAATTTGATGCCTTAATGATGTTTTAATATTGGTCCAATGATAATTGGAAAGAACCGATGTATCATATAAAAAAATTAAAGCTCCAATCATAATGGCTCCATTAGTGATCTTATCTGACCTCTTCTGTTTGAGTTAACCATAAGGTATTGTGAACATTGCTTACAATGCGTTTGGAAGGGATCTTATGACACCACTTCAGAGAAAGTTATTTAAATTCATATATAACCATGGTTCATTACTCATTGAGACATGTACCTTCTCACCCATTTTGGAATCCTCTGGAAATAAAGATAATTTAAAGATTGACATAGCAGGCTGTTTATAAATAAATGTGCATTATTAAAATTTTAAATTAATATTCATATTTTAAAATAAACCTGGAGAATGTATAGGGGCTTAGGAAGAAACACCTAAGGTAATAAAATTGAAGTTAGATTTATTAGACTAAAATCCAAATGTAGATGCTACATTATGCTAAAGGGTAAACTGAGTAAAATTTGTTTAAGTACTTTCTCTATATTGCTTGTTTTTGTTGGATGAAACACATAAAAATAATTTTACAACTAAGGTGGTTGTTCCAGGACAACCTGATTGCTAGTCTTCCTGGAATCATTGGTTAACAGAGCTCACTACCTAATAACTAACTATAAATATTAATTATATCATTAAATTATGCTTTCCATTTTATATTAAGAAACATTTTATGTTTTGAATATCCTAACCCCTAGCCTAAGAGTCAATTCCTATGACTGAAATCGTGAATAAAGAGAGAAAGAAAATCACAAAGCTTACCCCCTTTTATTGGGGCTTTAGTATAGAATTAAAAAAACATTTATTCAGCAATTGTTTCATAAAAACTTCATATATTTTGACCCTGAGCTTGTCTTTGAATATACAGACATAGAAATCACATGCCTTTGCTAGGGAAGAGAGATGCTGAAACAATAAGCAAGGTATGCAATGGAATGACACAGAGGACCTTGAAAACATTTTGAAGTCTAAAATGTTTGCAAAATGTCTTTCTAAGAAAAGATTGTTACATTCTGTCAAATTTAGTAATACCTTTCCAAGCACTTGATGTGGTCCTCTTGTTTGGGTACCTACCTTCGCACTAAATCATTCAGCTGTTGGCTTTGCTGAAGTAATGTTTAAATTTATAGATGAGTGTTTTGTTTGGCTCCACCTTATCCACCTATTATGCCCGCCATGAAAATCCATAAAGTAACACTTATTGAGGTGAAAGAATGCATAATAGCCTGTAGGAAGTCAGCCCTGATCATATTTCTTGAGAAGCTAAGGGAGAAAAAAAATCACTAATTAAATGCAAGGTTTTATTAGAAATGAATACCAGCATTTCAATCCCTATTGGAATGTGTCCATAGGGTCTAGGCTTGATTAGAGATATAGCACAGGGGGCAATCATATGGGAAAATATCAGAGGACACCATACTCAAATTCCTCACTCTTGAAAACTATAGAAGGAGAAATTTAGACTTGTTACTATCTCTGTGTTAAATATCACACAGGGTATAAGATAAGTTTGGAGACTGTAGGCTTGGAGCAACTATTGCAGTATGAAGCAAAGGAACACACCACAATGCTCTGAAATGTAGATAAAGCACTCAAGAGAATAATTCTGTGTCAAATGCCAATTCCCGCCCATATCAAACCCTAAAATCTAGACAACAAGCCTGAGTGGCATTTTGATTAAGAATATGACTGCAAGCTTTCAGAGCAGACATCTCAGGAGTGGTTGTTTTCAGTCAATAAGTCATGTCTGACTCTTTGTAACCCCATGAGCTGCAGCATGCCAGACTTCCCTGTCCTTTCCCATCTCTTGGAGTTTGCTCAAACTTATATCCACTAAGTTGATGATGCCATCTAAACATCTCAGGCTCTGTTGCCCCCTTTTCCTCCTGCCCTCGATTTTTTTCCAGCATCAGGCTCCTTGGTGTTTCTTCTTTCTGACTTACTTTGCTCTGTATAATAGTCTCCAGTTTCATACACCTCATTAGAACTGATTCAAATGCATTCTTTTTAATAGCTGAGTAATATTCCATCTTGTATATGTACCACTGCTTTCTTATCCATTCATCTGCTGACGGACATCTATGCTTCCATGTCCTGGCTATTGTAAACAGTGCTGTGATGAACACTGGGGTACATGTGTCTCTTTAAATTCTGGTTTCCTCAATATGTATGCCCAGCAGTGGGATTGCTGTGTCTTATGACTGTGTGGATCACAATAAACTGTGGAAAATTCTGAAAGAGATGGGAATACTATACCAGCTGACCTTCCCCTTGAGAAACCTGTATGCAGGTCAGGAAGCAACAGTTAGAACTGGACATGGAACAACAGCTGGCTCCAAATAGGAAAAGGAGTACGTCAAAGCTGTATATTGTCACCCTGCTTATTTAACTTCTATGCCGAGTACATCATGAGAAACACTGGGCTG
>NW_011494885.1:274246-275182 GCF_000754665.1 Bison bison bison
CTTGATGAAAGTGAAAGTGGAGAGTGGAAAGGTTAGGCTTAAAGCTCAACATTCGAAAATGAAGATCACAGCATCTGGTCCCATCACTTTATGGGAAATAGATGGGGAAACAGTGGAAACAGTGTCAGACTTTATTTTGGGGAGGCCCCAAAATCACTGTAGATGGTGACTGCAGCCATGAAATTAAAAGATGTTTACTCCTTGGAAGGAAAGTTATGAACAACCAAGATAGCATATTCAAAAGCAGAGACATTACTTTGCCAACAAAGGTCCGTCTAGTCAAGGCTATGGTTTTTCCTGTGGTCTCATATGGATGTGAAAGTTGGACTGTGACGAAAGCTGAGCACCAAAGAATTGATGTTTTTGAACTGTGGTGTTGGAGAAGACTCTTGAGAGTCCCTTGGACTGCAAGGAGATCCAACCAGTCCATTCTGAAGGCGATCAGCCCTGGGATTTCTTTGGAAGGAATGATGCTAAGCTGAAACTCCAGTACTTTGGCTACCTCATGCGAAGAGTTGACTCATTGGAAAGATTCTGATGCTGAGAGGGATTGGGGGCAGGAGGAGAAGGGGACGACAGAGGATGAGATGGCTGGATGGCATCACTGACTCAATGGACATGAGTCTGAGTGAACTCTGGGAGTTGTTGATGGACAGGGAGGCCTGGTGTGCTGCAGTTCATGGCGTCACAAAGAGTCAGACATGACTGAGCAAATGAACTGAACTGAACTGATGGCAATTCTATTTCCAGTTTTTTAAGGAGTCTTTGCACTGTTCTCCATAGTGGCTGTACTAGCTTCCATTACCACCAACAGTGTAAGAGCGTTTCTTTTTCTCCCCACCCTCTCCAGTATTTATTGTTTGTAGACTTTTTGATAGCAGCCATTCTGACTGCGTGAAATGGTACCTCATTGTGGTTTTGATTTGCATTTCTCTG
>NW_011494885.1:275471-276401 GCF_000754665.1 Bison bison bison
TTTACTATATTCATTGATTAGCTCTAGTAATTTCCTGGTGGAGTCTTTAGGGTTTTCTATGTAGAGGATAATGTCATCTGCAAACAGTGAGAGTTTTACTTCTTCTTTCCCAATCTGGATTCCTTTTGTTTCTTTTTCTTCTCTGATTGCTGTGGCTAAAACTTCCAAAAATATGTTGAATAGTAGTGGTGAGAGTGGGAACCCTTGTATTGTTCCTGACTTTAGGGGAATTGCTTTCAATTTTTCACCATTGAGGATAATATTTGCTGTTGGTTTATCTTATATGGCTTTTATTATGTTGAAAGTGAAAGTGAAGTTGCTCAGTCATGTCTGACTCTTTGCAACCCCATAGACTTAGCCTACGAGGCTTCTCCATCCATGGGATTTTCCAGGCAAGAATACTGGAATGAGTTGCCATTTCCTTCTCTAGGAGATCTTCCCAACCCAGGGACTGATCCCAAGTCTCCCACATTGTAGGCAGATGCTTTACCATCTGAGCAACCAGGGAAGTCCAACATTATTATGTTGAGGTATGTTCATTCTATTCCTGCTTTCTGGACGATTTTTATTGTAAATGGATGTTGAATTTTGTCAAAGGATTTCTCTGCATCTATTGAGATAATCATATGATTTTTATCTTTCAATTTGTTAATGTGGTATATCACATTGTTTGATTTGCGGATATTGAAGAATCCTTGCATCCCTGGGTTAAAGCCCACTTGGTCATGATGTATGATCTTTTTAATGTTGTTGGATTCTGTTTGCTAGAATTTTGTTAAGGATTTTTGCATCTATGTTCATCAGTGATATTGGCCTATAGTTTTCTTTCTTGTGTGTGGCATCTTTGTCTGGTTTTGGTATTAGGGTGATGGTGGCCTCATAGAATGAGTTTGGAAGTTTACTTTCCTCTGCAATTTTCTGGAAGAGTTT
>NW_011494885.1:276501-278002 GCF_000754665.1 Bison bison bison
TCTCTAAATTTTTGGTGGAATTCAGCTGTGAAGCCGTCTGGACCTGGGCTTTTGTTTGCTGGAAGATTTCTGATTACAGTTTCAATTTCCGTGCTTGTGATGGGTCTGTTAAGATTTTCTATTTCTTCCTGGTCCAGTTTTGGAAAGCTGTACTTTTCTAAGAATTTGTCCATTTCTTCCAAGTTCATTTTATTGGCATATAGTTGCTGATAGTAGTCTCTTATGATCCTTTGTATTTCTGTGTCATCTGTTGTGATTTCTCCATTTTCATTTCTAATTTTGTTTATTTGATTCTTTTTCCTTTCTTTCTTGATTAATCTGGCTAATGGTTTGTCTATTTAATTTATCTTCTCAAAGAACCAGCTTTTAGCATTGTTGATTTTTGCTATGGTCTTCTTTGCTTCTTTTGCCTTTATTTCTGCCCTAATTTTTATGATTTCATTCCTTCTACTAAACCTGAGGTTCTTAATTTCTTCTTTTTATAGTTGCTTGGTGTAGAGTTAGGTTATTTATTTCATTTTTCTCCTGTTTCTTGAGTAAGGCTTGTATTGTTATGAACCTTCCCCTTAGCACTGCTTTTACTGAGTCCCATAGGTTTGGGGATTGTTGTGTTTTCATTTTCATTCATTTCTATGAATATTTTGATGTCTTTTTAAATTTCTTCTATGATTTGTTGGTTATTCAGAAATGTGTTGTTTAGCCTCCATATGTTTGTATTTTTAATAGATTTAAAAATTTTATCCTGTAATTGACATCTAATCTTACTGCATTGTGATCAGAAAAGATGCTTGAGATGATATCAATTTTTTTTTAAATTTACCAAGGCTAGATTTATGGCCCAGGATGTGATCTATCCTGGATAAGGTTCCATGTGCACTTGAGAAAAAGGTGAAATTTATTGTTTTAGGGTGAAATGTCCTACAGATATCAATTAAGTCTAAGTGGTCCATTGTATCATTTAAAGTTTGTCTTTCCTTGCTAAGGAGCAAGCATCTTCTAATTTCATAGCTGCAGTCATTCTCCACAGTGATTTTGGAACTCAAGCAAAGAAAATCTGCCACTATTTCCAATTTTTCCCCATTTGCCATGAATTGATGGGACTGGATGCCATGATCTTAGTTTTTTTAATATTGAATTTTAAGTAGCTTTTTCCACTCTCCTTTCTCACCTTCATCAAGAGACTCTTTAGTTCCTTTTTGTTTTCTACCATTAGGGTTGTATCATCTGCATAACTGAGGTTGTTGATATTTTCCCCAGCAATTTTGATTCCAGCTTGTGCTTCATCCAGCCCAGCATTTCACATCATGTACTCTGCATATAATTTAAATAATCAGGGTGACAATGTACAGCCTTGACGTACTCCTTTCCCAATTTGGAACCAGTCCGTTGTTCCATTTCCAGTTCTAACTGTTGCTCCCTGACCTACATACAAGTGCCTCAGGAGACAGGTAAGGTGGTCTAGTATTCCCATCTCTTTGAGAATTTTCCACAGTTTGTTGTT
>NW_011494885.1:279295-281478 GCF_000754665.1 Bison bison bison
TTCATCCATAGTTCTTCAGGTACCGTGTCTATCAGATCTAATCTCTTGAATCTATTTGTCAATTTAACTGAACAATCATTAGGGATTTAAGTCATATCAGAATGCATCATTGTTTTCCTTTCTTCAATTTAAGTCTGAATTTTGCCATAAAGAGCTCATCATCTGAGCCACTGTCAGCTCCAGGTCTTGATTTTGCTGACTGTATAGAGCTTATCCTTCAGCTGCAAAGAATATAATCAAAATAATTTTGTTATTGACCATATGTTAATGTCCACATGTAGAGTCATCTCTTGTTTTTTGGAAGAAAGTGTTTGCTATGACCAGCATGTTTTCTTGACAAAATTGTTAGCCTTTGCCCTGCTTCATTTTGTACTCTGAGGCCAAACTTGCCTGCTACACTGGGTATCTCTTGACTTCTTACTTTTTCATTCCAATCCCCTATAATGAAAATGACATCTTTTTTGATGTTAGTTCTAGAAGATCTTATAGATCTTCATAGAACCAGTCTTCATAGAACTGTTTGTGTATATTATCATGTGTGAAAACTATGACTACTTTGCCTCTTCTATTCCAACTCTCTTGCTTTATCAAGATTTTTTTCTATTGGATATGCTTTCTGGTACAATGTTGAAAGGAAGTTTAAATAATTGGAGACATTTTCTTTTTTTTAAGATTAAGCATTTTAAAATTTTATTCAGTTGGTAGATGTTTTTGGATATCTTTTGCATATATTAATTATAGGAATAAAAAGGCTCTCATTATTTTTCCTTTAAATTAGTTGAGAATTATTCTATTTTCTTATACATCAGAATATTTTGTGGAAGATTAGAATTGCTGTGTAAATAATTATTCTTTAAATGGATGCTTAGAAAGTTGTTCCTTAAGTGTTTACTAGTTTTTTGTTGTTCAGTTGCAAAGTCATTTCTGACTCTTTGTGATCCCATGGACTGCTGCTCACCAGGTTTCCCTGTCCTTCACTGTCTCCTCAAGTTTGCCCAAACAAATGTCCACTAAGTCAGAGATGCCATCCAACCATCTCATCCTCTGTCGTCCCTTTCTCCTGCCTTCTATTTTTCCCAGCATCAAGGTCTTTTCCAGTGAGTCAGTACTTCACACCAGGTGGCCGAAGTATTGGAGCTTCAGCTTCAGCATCATTCCTTCCAATGAATATTCAGGACTGATTTCTGTTAGGATTGACTGGTTGGATCTCCTTGCAGTCCAAGGGACTCTCAAGAGTCTTCTCCAACACCACAGTTCAAAAGCATCAATTCTTCAGTGCTCAGCTTTCTTTAGGGTCCAACTCTCACAGTCATACATGACTACTGGAAAAACCATAGCCTTGACTAGATGGATCTTTGTCAATAAAGTAATGTCTCTGCTTTTTAATATGCTGTCTAGGTTGGTCATAGCTTTTCTTCCAAGGAGCAAGTGTCTTTTAATTTCATGGCTACAGTTACCTTTTCTAACTCACCTTACTGAATTAGTCACCTTTTCTAAAATCACCTTACTAATAATCTTTTCTTGCATGTGGTACCTGGTTTATTTAAGATTTTAAATCAGTGATTTAGACTATTGAAAAAGTTTCAAAATTGTGAGATATATTTTATATTAAACGGAGTATTCAAAATATCTATATATATTTTAATAATATTTATAAAATACATCCATATAATCCCCCTCCTAGCTTAATAAATGGAAATTTTGTAACAGTACATAACTATATGAGCTTCTTATATTTTAGCAGATAAGGCAAATATTTTTCTCAAAGGTTATGCTAATTTACTTTTGTACAGCAATATATATGAAATCTTTCATTGTTCCACATTTCTATCAACTGATGGTAGTGTTAAGTTTTAAAATTTAATCATGATTGGCCTTTTACATTTATATTTTTAATCTACCTTATGTAGATATTTGTATATAGGGTTATAAACATATACAATTTCACTGTTTTGCCTTGTATATGAATACATAATTACCATGTACCATTAATTGAAAAATGCATCCTTTCACCATTGACCTCAAATACCAGCTCTGACGTTTATCCTGTATGTCTTTGTGTGTGTTCACACATGTTAAAGCACCAGTTCAGTTCAGTTCAGTTCAGTTGCTCAGTCGTGTCCGACTCTTTGCGACCCCATGAATCGCAGCATACCAGGCCTCCCTGTCCATCACCAACTCCC
>NW_011494885.1:281578-282217 GCF_000754665.1 Bison bison bison
TTTTTCACTCTCCACTTTCACTTTCATTAAGAGGTTTTTTAGTTCCTCTTCACTTTCTGCCATAAGGGTTAGGGATTTCCAAATACAATTATTTGGTTAAATTGCTTCCCTGTGATAAAACACCTCTTTCCTAATAATTATCACTTTTAAATTAGTTTGCTATTTTTTGGTAATATTAGAAGTGTATTATTGGAGAATGTTTTAAATGCTTACCAATGGTATGTTAATATTAATTTCTTTGTTTCTTGTTTTTCTTTTTTAAATTTCTTATATTTCTTCTTTTATTTCTTCCTATTTTTTAAATTAATTTACTTTTTTACTTTACAATATTGTATTGGTTTTGCCATACATTGACATGAATCCTCCATGGATGTACATGTGTTCCCCATCCTGAATCCCCCTCCCACCTCCCTCCACATCCCATCCCTCTGGGTCATCCCAGTGCACCAGCCCTGAGCACCCTGTATCATGCGTTGAAACTGGACTGGCGATTCATTTCACATATGCTAATTTACATGTTTCAGTGCCATTCTCTCATACCATCCCGCCCTCACCCTCTCCCACAGAGTCCAAAAGACTGTTCTATACATCTGTGTCTCTTTTGCTATCTCGCATACAGGGTTATCGTTACCATCTTTC
>NW_011494885.1:282317-282547 GCF_000754665.1 Bison bison bison
AAAGAAATCCCAGGGCCGATCTCCTTCAGAATGGACTGGTTGGATCTCCTTGCAGTCCAAGGGACTCTCAAGAGTCTTCTCCAACACCCCAGTTCATAAGCATCAATTATTTGGTGCTCAGCCTTCTTCATAGTCCAACTCTCACATCCATATGTGACCACAGGAAAAACCGTAGCCTTGACTAGACGGACCTTTGTTGGCAAAGTAATGTCTCTGCTTTTGAATATGCT
>NW_011494885.1:283181-283658 GCF_000754665.1 Bison bison bison
GGCCCATTTTTTGATTGGGTCGTTTATTTTTCTGGAATTGAGCTGCAAGAGTTGCTTATATATTTTTGAGATTAATTCTTGTCAGTTGCTTCATTTACTATTATTTTCTCCCATTCTGAAGGCTGTCTTTTCACCTTGCTTAGAGTTTCCTTTGTTGTGCAGAAGCTTTTAATTTTAATTAGGTCCCATTTGTTTATTTTTGCTTTTATTTCCATTACTCTGGGAGGTGGGTCATAGAGGATCCTGCTGTGGCTTATGTCGTAGAGTGTTTTCCCTATGCTTTCCTCTAGGAGTTTTATAGTTTCTGATCTTCCATTTAGATCTTTAATCCATTTTGAGTTTATTTTTGTGTATGGTGTTAGAAAGTGTTCTAGTTTCATTCTTTTACAAGTGGTTGACCAGTTTTCCCAGCACCTCTTGTTAAAGAGATTGTCTTTTCTCCATTGTATATTCTTGCCTCCTTTGTCAAAGATAAGG
>NW_011494885.1:284147-284451 GCF_000754665.1 Bison bison bison
GATTAGCTCTAGTAATTTCCTGGTGGAGTCTTTAGGGTTTTCTATGTAGAGGATCATGTCATCTGCAAACAGTGAGAGTTTTACCTCTTCTTTTCCAATCTAGATTCCTTTTATTTCTTTTTCTATACACAGAGATTCACAGAGTTGGGCAGAGAAGAACAGGGGGATGAGGGAGATAGAGGTGACCCGGTGGAGAAAAAGGAGAGTCAAAAAGGGGAGAAAGCAATCCGGCGAGTGATCTCGCTCCCAAGTAAAAATGGATACTGAAGATTGGTTTCTTAACAGTACAAAGTTGATAACAAAT
>NW_011494885.1:284551-285407 GCF_000754665.1 Bison bison bison
GTTTTCCCAGCACCTCTTGTTAAAGAGATTGTCTTTTCTCCATTGTATATTCTTGCCTCCTTTGTCAAAGATAAGGTGTCCAGAGGTACATGGATTTATCTCTGGGCTTTCTATTTTGTTCCACTGATCTATATTTCTGTCTTTGTGACAGTACCGTACTCTATTTATGGCTGTGGTTTGTAGTATAGCCTGAATTCACACAGGTTGATTCCACCAGTTCCATTCTTCTTTCTCAAGTTTGCTTTGGTGATTCGAGGTTTTTTGTATTTCCATACAAATTGTGAAACTTTTGTACTACTTCTCTGAAAAATACCGTTGGTAGCTTGATAGGGATTGCATTGAATCTGTAGATTACTTTGGGTAGTATACTCATTTTCACTATATTGATTCTTCTGATCCATGAACATGGTATATTTCTCAATCTATTAGTGTCCTCTTTGATTTCTTTGACCAGTGTTTTATAGTTTTCTATATATAGGTCTTTAGTTTCTTTAGGTAGATGCATTCCTAAGTATTTTATTCTTTTCATTGCAATGGTGAATGGAATTGTTTCCTTAATTTCTCTTTCTATTTTCTAATTATTAGTGTATAGGAATGCAAGGGATTTCTGTGTGTTGATTTTATATCCTGCAACTTTACTATATTCATTGATTAGCTCTAGTAATTCCCTGGTAGAGTCTTTAGGGTTTTCTATGTAGAGGATCATGTCATCTGCAAACAGTGAGAGTTTTACTTCTTCTTTTTCCAATTTTGGATTTCCTTTTATTTCTTTTTCTGCTCTGATTGCTGTGGCCAAAACTATGTTGAATAGTAGTGGTGAAAGTGCACACCCTTGTCTTGTTCCTGACTTTAAGGG
>NW_011494885.1:286408-287037 GCF_000754665.1 Bison bison bison
TATTTTGTGCCCTTCCCAGGTCTGGGCAGCTCAGGTGACCAGGTGCTTGGCGAGCACAGTCACCCCCAGTTGAAGGCTGTGACTTATTGCCTCCCCCATCCCAGCCGCTTGGTTTTCTGGGTGTACAATGGGTGTGCCTTCTCACATGTGCCGTGTGTCTCTTCTGGGAGCTGATCTCTGGTTGTGACCCTCCCAGTGGATGTCAACCGTCCAGAATCCCAAGAAGTCTTGGTTAGCAATGAGGTCTGCTTGCAGTTTGGTATAGGATGCCTCTCTGGGGCTGCAATTGCCCCCTTCTGGCTCTGGCTGCCCTCGCCTGCCTGTCTCCGACAGGGGATGGGCCAGTCCACAGCCAGCTAGTTCTGCTCAGTCCTTTGATCTGTGAGCAGGCCTGGCAGTGTCTTAGGTTTGGGCTTTTCACGGGATAGGTGTCCCACAGTCTGGGTTGCTATCTCATGCTAGTTCCCTCAGACTGCCCTCGGGGCATTCAGACCCAGTCCTTACCCTAAGCAATGCAGCCCGGGGCTCCCTGTCCAGCACCCACTTGCTAGTGGGGGATGAGAGCGTCTGGGCTGCTGCTCCACTGGAAGTTGCTGTTAGGCACATAATCTGTCAGTTTTAATCATTTA
>NW_011494885.1:287137-292039 GCF_000754665.1 Bison bison bison
TCTCTCTTTTTATCTTTTATATTTTGTCCTACCTCCTTTCGAAGACAATGGGCTGCCCTTCTGGGTGCCTGATGTCCTCTGCCAACATTCAGAAGTTGTTTTGTGGAATTTGCTCGGTGTTCAAATGTTCTTTTGATGAATTTATGGGGGAGAAAGTGATCTCCCTGTCCTATTCCTCCACCATCTTAGTACTACTTCTTCCTTTCTAATGCTTATACAATTTCTGCTTTAATTGCTTTTGTGAAGTCTCACTATTCAGGACCTCATGTACAGTGTTGAAGACAGTTGATCACAGCAGACATCCTTGACTTGTTTTCCAACTCTAAGTTTGTTTTATAGACATTACTCTTACCATGAAAATTTCAAATATATTCTCATCATTATTCATAATACCCTCATGTTGCTTTTTTAATGTAACTTATTTTATTATTTTTTTGACTGTGCTGGGTTTTCATTGCTACACACAGGCTTTCTCTAGTTGCACAGAGTTGGGGCTACTCTCTAGTTGAAATGCTTCTCATTGTGGTGGCATCTCTTGTGGAGCATGGGCTCTAGGGCACTTGGCCTTCAGTAGTTGCAGTGCATGGGCTCAGTAGTTGTGGTGCAAGGGCTCAGTAGTTGTAGCTCATGGGCTCTCAAGCATGGGCTCAGTAGTTGTGGCATATGGGCTTCATTGCCCCAAGGCATGTGGTATCTTCCTGGACCAGAGGTTGAACCAGTGTACCCTGCAGTTCAAGGCAGATTCCACTGGACTGCCAGAGAAGTCCTGTGATTTTGTTTTTAAAAATTAAAAATAAAGAATATCGAACTAACCTATGTTTAAAACAATATGATGAACCCTGTACTGCCATTACCCTGTTCTAAGGTTATTAAGATTTTGCCAACTCACTGACCTTATTTTTCTTTTCTTTTCATTGATGAAAAATGTAGAAAAAATTCTGACATCATTTTATCCCTATGTATTTTGCAAACCATCTATAAAAATGTAGAATTTTATTTACATAGCCTTTGTGTGCATTATAACACCTAACAATGTAAACATTTTCCTTGGTTTTATCTAACACCCTCGTCATAATCAAATTTGCATAATATTCTCAAACAGTACTTTTGAATTGGTTGTGTTTGAATTCAGATTCAAATTAGCTCCATAATGATATCCTTTATGTCTCACTTAATCTAGAGCAGCCTCCTCTTATTTTTGCTTTAATACCACTGACTAAAGAACAGTAATTCTATAGATTGTTCAGCATTTTGGATATCTGTTTACATTTTTATTATATTATTTAACTTATGAATCTGTGCCTCATGTTTTCAATAAATTATATATATATGTGGTAAGGCTAGATTAGATTCAAATAATGTTTGGTATTATCCTGTTTGGTATGACAATACCTTCCATACTTATATTGAATATTACTTGCTCTAAAAGTGAAAATAGCCATTTTCTAAGAGTCCTTGGTCCTTGTTTATTTTGATATAAAAATGTATTTTTAAATTATAATTATTTGTGAGCCAAGGATGCTCATATTGTATGTACGTATGAGTGTATGTATGTACATGTGTGTGTATATATACATACATAATACATTACTATATGTTTATATGTGCACTATAAGCATTATAGATATAGTAGTATAGTAATAGAGTAATAGTTAAAATTATAGAGTTATTGTGATAATTTTATGATTATGTGGTTATCATATTGACTTGCAATGTTCCAAATATAGCAGGATCATGGAGTTACATTTACAGTAGTATAGTAATACTAATATAGATACAGTATTGGAGTAATAGTTATACTATTGTTATAGTGTTTTATTGTAGTTACAGTGTTGGCATTATAATCATAATTTTATATCTGTATGGTTCAAGTTTATTATTTGTAGTTATGGCTTTTAATTATATTGATAATAATTTTATAGTTAAAATGTTATAGCACTATTACATCACTAAGATTATAGCACTAAAATTATATTTACAGTGATAAAATGATTGTAATGTTTTATAGTAATTAGCAATTATAATGATAGTGCTATAGATATGCAGTTATAGGTATTAATGATATAGACCTTGTGTCTAGGTTATAGATAGAGTATTAGTAATATGGTTATAGTGTTAGTGTTATAGTTTTCATGGACTTGTTATACTGGTAATGTTACACTTATAAGTATAGTGTTATTTTACTATAGCTATGATATTATGATCAGAATTAAATTGTTATAGTTATTGTTGTATTTATAAGTTTTGTGATGTGGTTATGGTATCTGGTTACATTTGTAGTCAAAGTTGGAGTTATAGAGTCACAGATTTTGGTAAAAGTTTATAGTTTTAGCATAGTGGTCATTATTTAAGATTTATTATTATATTTACAAAGTGTAATATTCCAGTTAAAAGAATATGCTTATAATCATAGTTATCATTTTATAGTTATAAGTATAGTACTAGTGTTATAATGCTATAGATGTAGTTATAATGTTATTAATATAGTCATAGTGTTAGCATTATAGTAATAGTATTATAGGTAAAGCATTATAATTGTCATTACAATAGTATAGTTGTACTATTATAGTCATAATCATAGTTTTATGGTTATAGTGATATTCAGACTGTTGTAATGATAGTTTGATTATAGTTATAATGTTATGGTTATAGTTATATGGTAATAGTCCTTTTGTTTGTTTTGTATACTTTAGTATTGTAGCCATAGGGCTATAGTTATAGTGTCATAATTATAAAATTTAATTATAAAATCAAGATTTTATTTGTAATATTTTAGTTATAATGGAGCATGATTATAATTATAATGATATAGTTATACTGTTACAGTTATAATTATGTGTATGCAGTTATAGTGATAGTCTTAACATTGTAGTGATTATCTTTTTGTTGTATCAATAGTTATGATGTTATGGTTATATTTATATTGTTATGGTTATACAGTTGTGTTATGTTTTAGTATTATAGTATTGGATTGTAGCAAGAATGTTATAAAATTTAGTTATAATTATGAAACTGATGTTATTGTGTTATAAAGTTATAGGGCTATAGTTACATTTAGAGTACTAAATCATAGTTATAGTGATGTCATATAGTTATGATGTTATTAATATAGTGCTGGTATAATTATAATACTGTAACTTTATAATGCTATACATATTATAATAATGATATCATAGTATTTATAGTACTGTGGTTATTTTACTATGTTAAATGCATACTTGTTCATGTTATAGGGCCATTCTATATTAATTGATACAGAGTTGCTATTATGGTTATACTATAGTTATGTTGGTAGTGGTATAGTTATGTTAGATTTAACTAGAGCACTATACTATAAATTTAGCACTAAATGTAGAGAACTATAACTCTAGCAATAACACTAAAAGTATGTGTTAATGTTAAAGTCATAGAGTATTGCTGAAATAATGATAGTGTTAGACTGATAGTTTTATATTTTTGCTTAGAGTTATAGTTTCATTTATAAAGTTTTAGGTATACTGGTCAGGAAGATCCCCTGGAGAAGGGAATGGCTACACACTCAAGTATTCTTGCTTGGAGAATTCCATGGACAGAGGAGCCTGTTGGACTACAGTCTATGGGGTTACCAAGAGTCAGACACGACTGAGTCACTAACACTATATATTACACAAACAGTAATAATTTTATTATGATAGTTATAGTGATAATGTAGTAATCATAATGCTATAGAAATGAATATGGTGCTAGTGATATACAATGTTCATGTAATAAAGTTCAGTGTTATAGTTGTAATTATGGTGTTATAGTCATAAATATTGTATTATAGTGTATATTATAGTTGTAGTTATAATGGAGGCATACTAGTGAAACAGTTATTGTTTTATAATTAACAACGTAGTGAGAGTGAGAGGGTTATTATATCAGTGGTACAAATAGTATTATGCTCTACTGATAGAAGTAACAGCATAGCTTTCATGTTTTGGACACAATACTCATGACTATCAGTTCAGTTCAGTTCAGTCACTCACTCATGTCTGATTCTTTGTGACACCATGAACTGCAGCACTCCAGGCCTCCCTGTCCATCACCAGCTCCCGGAGTTCACCCAAACCCATGTCCATTGAGTTGGTGATGTCTTCCGACCATCTCATCCTCTGTCGTCCACTTCTCCTCCTGCCGTCAATCTTTCCCAGCATCAGGGTCTTTTCAAATGAGTCAGCTGGTCACATCAGGTGACCAAAGTATTGGAGTTTCAGCTTCAATATCAGTCCTTCCAATGAACACCCAGGACTGATCTCCTTTAGGATGAAATTGTTGGATCTCCTTGAGTCCAAGGGACTCTCAAGCGTCTTCTCCAACACCACAGTTCAAAAGCATCAATTCCTTGGCGTTCAGCTTTCTTCACAGTCCAACTCTCACATCCATACATGACCACTGGAAAAACCATAGCCTTGACTAGACGGACCTTTGTTGGCCAAGTAATGTCTATGCTTTTAAATATGCTGTCTAGGTTGGTCATAACTTTCCTTCCAAGGAGTAAGCGTCTTTTAATTTCATGGCTGTAGTCACCATCTGCAGTGATTTTGGAGCCCCCCAAAAATAAAGCCCGACACAGTTTCCACTGTTTCCCCATCTATTTCCCATGAAGTGATGGGACCAGATGCCATGATCTTCATTTTCTGAATGTTGAGCTTTAAGCCAACTTTGTTACTCTCCTCTTTCACTTTCATCAAGAGGCATTTTAGTTCCTCTTCACTTTCTGCCATAAGGATGGTGTCATCTGCATATCTGAGGTTATTGATATGCAGATGACATGCAGGTTATTGATATGCAGATATGCAGATATCCTGGCAATCTTGATTCCAGCTTGTGCTTCTTCCAGCCCAGTGTTTCTCATGATGTACTCTGTATATAAGTTAAATA
>NW_011494885.1:292479-292881 GCF_000754665.1 Bison bison bison
TCTGGGTTGTGAAGCTCTTTTTTGTACAGTTCTTCTGTGTATTCTTGCCACCTCTTCTTAATATCTTCTTCTTCTGATAGGTCCATACCATTTCTGTCCTTTATCGAGCCCATCTTTGCATGAAATGTTCCCTTGGTATCTCTAATTTTCTTGAAGAGATCTCTAGTCTTTCCCATTCTATTGTTTTCCTCTATTTCTTTGCATTGATCGCTGAGGAAGGCTTTCTTGTCACTTTGCTATTCTTGGAATTCTGCATTCAGATGGTTATATCTTTCCTTTTCTCCTTTGCTTTTTGCTTCTCTTCTTTTCACAGCTATTTGTAAGGCCTCCCCAGACAGCCATTTTTCTTTTTTGCATTTCTTTTCCATGGGGATGGTCTTGATCCCTGTCTCCTGTACAATG
>NW_011494885.1:293114-293772 GCF_000754665.1 Bison bison bison
CACTTCCACTATATAACCGTAAGGGATTTGATTTAGGTTATACCTGAATGTTCTAGTGGTTTTCCCTACTTTCTTCAATTTAAGTCTGAATTTGGCAATAAGGAGTTCATGGTCTGAGCCACAGTCAGCTCCCAGTCTTGTTTTTGCTGACTGTATAGAGCTTCTCCAGCTTTAGCTGTAAAGAATATAATCAATCTGATTTCAGTGTTGACCATCTGGTGATGTCCATGTGTATAGTCTTCTCTTGTGTTAGGTTGTTTATTTGATATTTTTCTTGTTTCTTGATATGTGATTGTATTGCTATAACGTCTTAGAACAGCTTTTGCTGCATCCCAGAGATTTTAAGTTGGCTTAAAGCTCAACATTCAGAAAACGAAGACCATGGCATCTTGTCCCACCACTTCATGGGAAATAGATGGGGAAACATTGGAAACAGTGTCAGATTTTATTTTTTGGTCTCCAAAATCACATAGCATATTCAAAAGCAGAGGCATTACTTTGCCAACAAATGTCCATCTAGTCAAGACTGTGGTTTTTCCAGTGGTCATGTATGGATATGAGAGTTGGACTGTGAAGAAAGCTGAGCACCGAAGAATTGATGCTTTTGAACTGTGGTGTTGGAGAAGACTCTTGAGAATCCTGTGGCCTGCAAAGAATT
>NW_011494885.1:293872-295697 GCF_000754665.1 Bison bison bison
AGGAGAAGGGGACGGCAGAGGATGAAATGGCTAGATGGCATCACCAACTCGATGCACATGAGTTTGGGTGAACACTGGGAGTTGGTGATGGACAGGGAGGCCTGGCGTGCTGCAATTCATGGGGTCACTAAGAGTCGGACACGACTGAGAAACTGAACTGACTGAACTGAACAGATCTATAACAAATGTAAAAATTCTAGTTTTAAGATCCTTCACCTGGAGGAGGAAATGGCAATCCATTCCAGGATTCTTGCCTGGAAAACCTCATGGACCGAGAAACCTGGCAGTCTACAGTGCACGGGGTCACAAAGAGACAGACACACCTAAAGTGACTTAGCATAGTGCAGCACAGCACACGAGTATATCTAAGTGTAATCACCTAAAAAATTATCACGTACAATTTTGCTTTAAAAATAGTAAAGTGTGCTGAGATTTTTGTATATTCTAATTTATAGGGAATCTTGTGTGTCACTTCAGAATGAATTCAGAATTCATAACTATTGAGGAGATTATTAAAATGTAACAAAAATTATGCCTCAGAGACAACTATTTTTTTTCAGGAAAGACAATATGATGGCTAGATTGAGAAAGGGAAAGAGACACACAGCCAAAAGACATATGATTAAGTTATGAAAATATAGAAGTTAAATTAAATTCTTTTTCAAAGACCAAAAAATTAAGGCCAAGAAACATAAGGAGCCTGATTAGTAGGAGAATGACTTGGCTGCAGGCTTCACAAAAAGATAGCATGTGTTTCACTCCAGTGAAGTTAATGTGAATACCCATATTACTGAGAAAGCTGTCATATCTTGATTTATTTATTCTCTTTTCTCATTCACTACAACCAGTTTGGTTCCTCCCCAATGATTCGTAGTAGAGAAGGAAAGAAGAACTCTTAGGATAATAAGTTGATGACAAGAACCATAAGATATTTTTAAGGACCTGTATGTGTGCTAAGTTGCTTCAGTTTTGTCGAGCTCTTATGGACCATACCCTGTCAGACTCCTCTGCCCAGGGATTCTCCAGGAAAGAATACTGGAGTAGGTTGCCATGTCCCCCTCCAAGCGATCTTCCTGATCCAGCCATCGAACCCACGTCTCTGATGTCTCCTGCATTGGCAGGCAAGTCCTTTACCTCTAGTACCACCTGCAAAGCCCTTTTAGAGGACAGATTTAAAACACACATATGCACACACACAACCATTGAGAGACTTCCCTGGTCATCCAGTGGCTGGGACTCTGAGCTCCCAGTGCAGGGGTCCCAGGTTCAGTCTTTGGTCAGGGAACTGGATCCCACATTCCGCAAGTAAGATACCACATGCCTTAACTGATACCCAGCACAGGCAAATAAATAAATAAAATTAAATAAAAACAACCATTGAGATATAGTTCATACACTGTAAAATTCATCCATTTCAAGTATGCAATTTGATGGATTTCAGTATATTCACGGAGTTGAGTAACCATCAGCCATCACCAAAATAGATTTTAGAACATTGTTATCACCCCAAGAAGAAATCCCACAATCTTTACTCATCAAGCCCAATACCTCATTCTCCCAAACTCTAGGAAAATTCTTATATACTCTTTCTCTACAAAGTTCCATGCTTTGGATATTTCATACAAATAGAATTATACACCATGTGATTTTTTTGTGACAGGCATTTTACTTAGCTTATTTTGAGGTTCATCCATGTTGTAGCATATATCAGCAATTCATTATTTTGAATATACATTGGATATATATATATATATAATACTTTAAATATATATAATATATATATTCACTTTGAATATACATATATATAATACTCCATTGTATGGAT
>NW_011494885.1:295850-296455 GCF_000754665.1 Bison bison bison
ATTTCTCTTGGGTATATACTTTGAAATTGAATGACTGAGTCATATGGAATTTCTGTGTAATTTTTAAAGAAACTTTCATGTATATTTCAAAAGTGGATATATTAATTATATTCCTGCAAGCAATTTCTCTATATCCTTTCTAATATTTATTATCATTCTTTTCATTATTACCATTCTTATAGTATCTGGCAGTATCTTATTTTTTTTAGATGAGGTAAAACTGGTGTATAACATTATGTTAGTTTCAGGTATACAACATCATAATTGGATATTTATATATACTAGAAAGTGATCACCACAATAAATCTAGCTACCATTTGCCATCCTACAATTGACTCTCCTCATCCATTTTGGCAGTCCCCAACTCTCTTCTCCACTAGCAATCACCAGTGTGTTCTCTATATGTATGAGTTATGTTTTATTTGTTAATTTGTTTTGTTGTTCAGATTGCACATATAAGTGAAATTATAAAGTATTTGTATTTATTTGACTTATTCACTCAGCATAATACCCTCAAAGTCCATCCATATTGTTGCATATATTAAGATTTCCTTCTTTCTTTAAGAAAACATTTATTTTTGGCTGTGCTGGGTCTTTGTTGATGT
>NW_011494885.1:297407-299309 GCF_000754665.1 Bison bison bison
GTCCGTTTTTTGTTTTTTTGTTTTTTCTTTTTTTTCCCCTATTGAGTTTTTTGGGTTCTTTATATTTTTCAGATATTAAACTCTTAATGGATATATAATTTGTAAATATTTTCTCCAATTAAGTAGGTTATCTTTTTATTTTATTGGTGACTTCCTTGGTCATGCATAAGCATTTTAGTTAGATGTACCTTCACTTGTTTACTTTTGCTTTTGTTGCCTTTACTTTGGGAGCCAAACTGCAAAATTAAATGCTAAATCAATGTTAAGAAACTCACCACCTATATTTTCTTCAAAGAGTTTTTCAACTTTAAGATTACATTAAAGTCTATAACCTACTCTAGTTAATTTTTGTGTATGGTGTAAGATAGTGGCCTAGTTTCATTCTTTTGTGTGTGGCTGACCAGTATTCTCAACATAATTTGTTGAAGGAAATATCC
Organism: Bison bison bison; assembly: GCF_000754665.1. Lineage (NCBI taxonomy): Eukaryota > Metazoa > Chordata > Mammalia > Artiodactyla > Bovidae > Bison > Bison bison. Next base: position 297,845 of record NW_011494885.1, read on the forward strand.
ATTCCCAATGGTATAGTCCTTCATCTTTTGTTGGAAATCGTTGTTGTTTTTCAGTCGCTAAGTTATGCCTGACTCTAAAGCACGCCAGTTTTTACGCCATTACCATACTGTTTTGACTACTATAGCTTTGTATTTTAGTTTAAAATCAGGGATTGTGATACCTATAGCTTAGTTCTTCTTTCTCAAGATTGTTTTGACTATTTGAGACCTTTTTTTAATCCCATACAAATTTCAGATTATTTGTTCTTCTGTGAAAAATGCCATTGGAATTTTGTCATGGATTGCATTAAATCTATAGATTGCTTTGAACACTATGGACATTCCAACAATATTAATTCTTCCAATCCATGAGCATGAGATATATTTTCATTTGTGTCTTCTTTGATTTCTTTCATCATTTTCTTATAGTTTTCAGTGTAGATATTTTTCACCTTTTTGGTTAAATTTATTCCTAGTTGTTATATTATTCATTTTGATTTAATTATAAATTAATATTTTCCTTAAATTCCCTTTCTGATAGTTTATTATTACTGTATAGAAATGAAAGATATTCTGTATATTAATCTTGTGTTCAGCAACTTTACTGAATTTATTTATTGATTCTAACAGATTTTTGGTGGAGATTTTAAGGTTTTTAATATATTATGTCATCTGCAAATAGTGACAGTTTTACTTCTGCCTTTCCAATTTGAATGCCTTTTGTTTCTTTTTCTTATCTAATTTCTATTACTAAGAATTCGAATATCATATTGAGTGTAATTGGTATGAGTGGGTATCTTTGTTTTTTTCCTGATCTTAGGGGGATAGCTTTAAGCTTTTCTCATTTATTAAATTGTTGATGTATTATGTATTGATTATAGCAAAGATGCATCCTCTAAAAAGCCCTTTGTAAATAAAGCACAAGAGATATCTGAGGTTATACCTATGATATTTTATTTTTTTATTCTACAACATTGTTGATACTTTTTGGTGGAGTCCTTTGTATTTTCTATGTGCCAGACCACATTATCTGCAAACACTTAAAATTTCACTTCTTTGCTAATCTGGATATTTTTTAGTTTATTTATTTTTTTAATTTTTTAGTTTATTTGCTTGACTAGTATCCCTAGTTCAGTGTACAGTATAATGTTGAGTAAGAAGGATGAGAATGGATGTCTCATTCTATTCCCAATATGTGGCAAAGAATCAGTCTGTCAATATTAAGTATAATTGTAGCTGTGAATTTTTTCATAGATGCCCTTTATGAGGGTGAGGGGTTCATTTCTATTAGTTGTTTTTGAATGTTTCTATCATGAAGGATGTTGAGTTTTGACAAATTCTTTTTTTGCTGTCTATTGAGATGATTATGTGATTTTTGTCCTTTATTCTATTAATATAGTTTACTGTACTGATTAATCTCCTCATTTTGAACCAACTGTGCATCACTTTAATAAATTCCACTTGGTCACAATATATAATTCTATTT
>NW_011494885.1:299409-300280 GCF_000754665.1 Bison bison bison
ATGACTCAAATAGCACTAACAACAAAAGGCAAGATAGATAAATTCTAGTTCATCAAGCATAAAAATGCTTGTGATTTAAAAGTTACTATCAAGAAATTGAATAGATAGTGCACAGAATAGGGAAATATTTGAAAATCATGTATCTAATAAAATATTTCTATCTAGCATCTATAAAGAACTGTCACTACTCAATAATTAAAATGTAAAATTATCTTAAAATGGACTAAGCAACTGAATATATACTTCTCCAAAGAAAATATACTAGTGGCCAATAAGCAAACAAAATGTTTCATGTCATTAGTTATCAAGGAAACAGAAATCCCAAAAACAGAGATGCCACGTCACACCTGCTATGATGCCTAGAATTTTAAATGTCAGGTACTAATTAGTGTTGGGAAGCATATGAAAAATTAGTGACTCTCCTACACTTCTCTTTGCAATGTAAAATGCCTGATATTTTGAAAAACAGACTCAGAGTTCCTGAAATGATTAAAGACAGTTTTACCATGTGACTCAACTTTTTAATTTCTAGTTATATAACCAAGGGAAATGAAAACATAAGTCTTTATGGCTGAATTGATACAAAAACAAGACCCCTATATATGTTGTCTACAAGAGACCCACCTCAAAACAGGGGACACATACAGACTGAAAGTGAAGGGCTGGAAAAAGATTTTCCATGCAAATAGGGACCAAAAGAAAGCAGGAGTAGCAATACTCATATCAGATTAAATAGACTTTAAAACAAAGGCTGTGAAAAGAGACAAAGAAGGTCACTACATAATGATTAAAGGATCAATCTAAGAAGAAGATATAACAATTATAAACATATATGCACCCAACACAGGAGCACCGCAGTATGTAAGACAAA
>NW_011494885.1:303005-303490 GCF_000754665.1 Bison bison bison
TGGAAAAGAAGAAGTAAAACTCTCACTATTTGCAGATGACATGATCCTCTACATAGAAAACCCTAAAGACTCTACCAGGGAATTACTAGAGCTAATCAATGGCTATAGTAAAGTTGCAGGATATAAAATCAACACACAGAAATCCCTTGCATTCCTATACACTAATAATGAGAAAACAGAAAGAGAAATTAAGGAAACAATTCCATTCACCATTGCAACGGAAAGAATAAAATACTTCGGAATTTATCTACCTAAAGAAACTAAAGACCTATATATAGAAAACTATAAAACACTGGTGAAAGAAATCAAAGAGGACACTAATAGATGGAGAAATATACCATGTTCATGGATTGGAAGAATCAATATAGTGAAAATGAGTATACTACCCAAAGCAATTTATAGATTCAATGCAATCCCTATCAAGCTACCAACAGTATTCTTCACAGAGCTAGAACAAATAATTTCACAATTTGTATGGAAATACA
>NW_011494885.1:303856-304261 GCF_000754665.1 Bison bison bison
GGAAAAAACAAAAAAAAAAAAAAAAAGAAAGAAAACATAAGTCTTTGTAGAAACATGGCCAAGATTGTTTCTAGTAGAATATTAATTAATTACAAGGTGTGAAAAATCCAAATGTCTATCAACTAACAAATGGATAAACAAAATGTGCTATATCCAAACAATGGGTGAACCTTGAAAACAATATGTAAAATAAAAGACACCAAGCACAAAAGGCCGCAAGTTTATGTTTCCATTTATAAGAAATGTGCAAAAGTGGTAAATCCATAAAGACAGAAAATGTATTAGTAGTTGCTTACGCTTTAGGGGGAATGGTTTGAACACAGGGTGTTGGCCAAGGGTATAACATTCTTTCTGAGGTGATGAGAAAAGTCTAAATTTTTATCTATGATGTTTGTACATACCAGC
>NW_011494885.1:304361-305356 GCF_000754665.1 Bison bison bison
ACTAAACACTGTGGTATATATTTTCTTCTTTTTTTTATTTTTTTTTTAAATTTTATTTTATTTTTAAACTTTACATAATTTCTTCTATTTTATTTTTGATTTATTTTATTGGAGTATAGTTGCTTTAAATTGCTGTGTTAATTTCTGCTGTACAGCAAAGTGAATCATCTATTTGTATGCATATATTCCTTCTTTTTTGGATTTCCTTTCCATTTATATCATGACAGAGCAGTTGGTAGAGTTCTCTATGCTATGTAGTAGGTTCTCATTCATTATCTGTTTCATACATAGTAGTGTGTATACGTCAGTCCCAATCTCCTGATTCATCTCTTCGCTCCTTTCCCCTCTGGTATCCATGTTTTCAGTGGGCGAATTATACAGGATGTGAAATTTATTTCAATAAATAAGGTTTTTTAATATATAAATTTATTTATTTTAATTGGAGGTTAATTACTTTACAATATTTTATTGGTTTTGCCATACATCAACATGAATCTGCCACAGGTGTACACATGTTCTCCATCCTGAACCCCCTCCCACCTCTCTCCCCATACTGTCCCTCTTGCTTGGGGCTGGTGCACTGAGATGACCCAGAATAAATAAGTTTTAAAAATAATTGTAAGGATGGAGAAAAAGACAAATGTACTCTGAACCTATTGGAACTGAGTTGCAGGCATCCCCACTGAGATATAGACCTATATCTGGTGCTTAGTTTCTCCTCTGCCCAAGGGAAAGGCCTTTTAATCATTTCAGAAACAGTGACTAAATGGAGCAGAGAAATCAGTTCTCTTGACCAAGTCCATGGCTTGGTAGTTTCACTTGGTACTAAAGCCAGGTATCTGTTTCATGTTCACAGACTTATCAAGGCTGTTCATAGATACAATTTGCCTTCTTCTGCTTCATGCTTTACCAAGCAGGGAAGTTTTGTGGCTCAGAGACCTGAGGCTTAAATACCCTGTGATGTTCTCTGAGGACAATTGTTGCATTGGCTAGGT
>NW_011494885.1:306912-308785 GCF_000754665.1 Bison bison bison
TCACCTCAGCAAGCCCTAGGATGTCTGAAAGGAGACAAGATTCATGGGTTGAGGACTCTATGCACTGGCAACAGCCTTCTAGCTCCACCTGGGTGATAACTTGAGAACTTGGGAATCCTGTGGCTGTTTAAATTCCAAGCAGTGCCTATTGTCTCACAAAATGGCTAAGTGTTCTTTATTTTGTTGAGGTTTGAAAGAGCATGCTGTTGACATGTTCAAATCATATATATTAGATATTCCAGCCTATAATTTTTGACAATGGATCTGGACTCTCCAAAGTAGGCCAGTCTGGAGAGACTGGATGCCATTATCTCCTCATCTCTCTGGTAGGGCGTCCTAAATTTAAAATATCTTTGACAAGAGATAATCAGAAAAAGTACTTTGTAGGGGAAGAAGGCTTGTGGAAGTATGAAACCTTGCATTTGTACTACCCTAGAAAGTTATGACCAACCTAGATAGCATATTAAAAAGCAGAGACATTACTTCTCCAACAGAGGTCCAGCTACTTAAAGCTATGGTTTTTCCAGTAGTCATGTATGGATGAGAGATTTGGACTGTGAAGAAAGCTCAGCACCAAAGAATTGATGCTTTTGAACTGTGGCATTGGAGAAGACTCTTGAGAGTCCCTTGGACTGCAAGAAGATCCAACCAGTCCATCCTAAAGGAGATTAGTCCTGGGTGTTCATTGGAGGGACTGATGTTGAAGGTGAAACTCCCATACTTTGGCCACCTCATGCGAAGAGTTGACTCATTGGAAAAGACCCTGATGCTGGGAGGGATTGGGGGCAGGAGGAGAAGGGGAAGACAGAGGATGAGATGGCTAGATGGCATCACCGACTCGATGGACATGAGTTTGAGTGGACTCCAGGACTCAGTGATGGACAGGGAGGCCTGGTGTGCTACAATTCATGGGGTCACAAAGAGTCGGACACGGCTCAGTAACTGAACTGAACTGATTGAACTTGAACTGGTAAGGGGATGAAATGACATGGAGAAACCCTGGAAATAACGTTTTGAGTGGGAACTGGGAGTAAAACCCTTTCAATGACTGTGCTCATGACTGAGCCCTCCTCGAATCCAAGGGAGACTCAAGAGAAGACAACAGAAGTGAAATTTGAGATCTTCAATGTGCCTGCTTTCTGCCTGTCCAAACACACGGTTGTAGCACTCTATGCCTCTGCCTCTGTCACAGGCCTAGTGTTAGACAGTGGGGATGGGATCATTTGCACTGTCCCCATCTTTGAGGGTTATTCCCTGCCTCATGCTGTCACGAAGCTCTACATAGCAGGGAAGGACATCACAGAGCACCTCACCAGACTCCTTACTTGTTCATTGTTGTTGTTCAGTCACTAAGTCATGTCCTGCTCTTTGTGATTCCATGAACTGCAGCACGCCAGGCTGCCCTGTCCTTCACTATCTCCTGGAGTTTGCTCAAACTCATATCCATTGAGTCAGCAATGCCATCTGACTATCTTATCCTCTGTTGTCCCCTTCTCCTCTTGCCCTCAAACCTTACCAGCATCAGAATCTTTTCCAATGACTTGGCGCTTTGCGTCAGGTGTCCAAAGTATTGGAGCTTCAGCTTTAGCATCAGTCCTTCCAGAGAATATTCAGGGTTGATTTCCTTTAGGATTGACTGGTGTGATCTCCTTGCTGTCCAAGGGACTCTCAAGAGTCTTCTCCAGCACCAGTTTGAAAGCATCAATTCTTCGTACTAGCCTTCTTTATAGCCCAACTTTCACATCCATACATGACTAATGGAAAAATCATAGCTTTGGCTATATGGACCTTTGTTGACAAAGTGATGTCTGTGCTTTCTAATACACAGTCTAGTCTTGTCATAGCTATTATTCCAAGGAGCAAGAATCTTTTA
>NW_011494885.1:308885-309277 GCF_000754665.1 Bison bison bison
CAGTCACAGTTCACATTGATTTTGGAATCCAAGAAAGGAAACCTGACACTGTTTTCACATTTTCCATATCTATTTGCCAAGAAGTGATGAGACAGGCTGCCATGATCTTCCTTTTTTGAATGTTGAGGTGTTTTTTTTTTTAATCTTCAGATGAATACACATTTATTTATACCTCGGGCATTCTAGAGATTATATTGTACAGTCACTCTGTAACTAACTTCATAGTATATATCTTTTTTCTTTTTAATTTAAATTTATTTATTTTAATTGGAAGCTAATTACTTTACAATACTGTATCGGTTCTGCTACACATCAACATGAATCTGCCATGGGCGTACACGTGTTCCCCATCCTGAACCCCCCTCCCACCTCCATCCCCGTACCATCCCTCC
>NW_011494885.1:311683-312255 GCF_000754665.1 Bison bison bison
TCCATTTTCATTTCTAATTTTATTGATTTGATTTTTCTCCCCTTGTTTCTTGATGAGTCTGGCTAATGGTTTGTCAATTTTATTCATCCTTTCAAAGAAGCAGCTTTTGGTTTTGTTGATTTTTGCTATGGTCTCTTTTGTTACTTTTGCATTTATTTCTGCCCTAATTTTTAAGATTTCTTTCCTTCTACTAACCCCGGGGTTCTTAATTTCTTCCTTATCTAGTTGCTTTAGGTGTAGAGTTAGGTTATTTATTTGATTTTTTTTCTTGTTTCTCGATGGAAGCCTGCATTTCTATGAACCTTCCCCTTAGCACTGTTTTTACAGTGTTCTACAGGTTTTGGGTTTTGTGTTTTCATTTTCATTCATTTCTATGCATATTTTGATTTTTTTAAAATTTCTTCTGTGATTTGTTGGTTATTCAGCAGCGTGTTGTTCAGCCTCCATATGTTGGAATTTTTTAATAGTTTTTCTCCTGTAACTGAGATCTAATCTTACTGCATTGTTGTCAGAAAAGATGCTTGGAATGATTTCAATTTTTTGAATTTACCAAGGCTAGATTTATGGCTGGA
>NW_011494885.1:312747-315378 GCF_000754665.1 Bison bison bison
ACTATTATTGTGTTATTGTTCATTTCCCCTTTCATACTTGTTAGTCATTTTGTCTTACATATTGTGGTGCTCCTATGTTGGGTGCATATATATTTATAATTGTTATATCTTTTTCTTGGATTGATCGTTTGATCATTATGTAGTGTCCTTCTTTGTCTCTTTTCACAGCCTTTGTTTTAAGGTCTATTTAATCTGATATGAGTATTGCTACTGCTGCTTTCTTTTGGTCTCTATTTGCGTGGAATATCTTTTTCCAGCCCTTCACTTTCAGTCTGTATGTGTCCCCTGTTTTGAGGTGGGTCTCTTGTAGACAACATATATAGGGGGTCTTGTTTTTTTAATCCGTTCAGCCTGTCTTTGTCGTTTGATTGGAGCATTCAACCCATTTACGTTTAAGGTAATTATTGATAAGTATGATCCTGTTGCCATTTACTTTATTGTTTTGGGTTTGAGTTTATACACCCTTTTTGTGTTTCTTATCTAGAGAAGATCCTTTAGCATTTGTTGGAGAGCTGGTTTGGTGGTGTTGAATTCTCTCACCAAATTCTTTTTACTTGTCTGTAAAGCTTTTGATTTCTCCTTCGTACTTGAATGAGGTCCTTGCTGGGTACAGTAATCTGGGCTGTAGGTTATTTTCTTTCATTACTTTAAGTATGTCCTGCCATTTCCTCCTGCCCTGATAAGTTTCTATTGAAAGATCAGCTGTTATCCTTATGGTAATTCCCTTGTGTGTTATTTGTTGTTTTTCCCTTGCTGCTTTTAATATTTGTTCTTTGTGTCTGACCTTTGTTAATTTGATTAATATGTGTCTTGGGGTGTTTCACTTTGGATTTAGCCTGTTTGGGACTCTCTGAATTTCTTGGACATGGGTGATTATTTCCTTCCTCATTTTAAGGAAGTTTTCAACTATTAGATCCTTAAGTATTTTCTCATGGCCTTTCTTTTTGTCTTCTTCTTCTGGGACTCCTATGATTCGAATGTTAGGACGTTTAATATTGTCCAGAGGTCTCTGAGATTGTCCTCATTTCTTTTAATTCATTTTTCTTTTTTCCTCTGATTCATTTATTTCTACCATTCTATCTTCTACTTCACTAGTCCTATTGTCTGCCTCCCTTATTCTACTATTTGTTGCCTCCAGAGTGTTTTTGATCTCATTTATTGCATTGTTCATTATATATTGACTCTTTTTTATTTCTTCTAGGTCCTTGTTAAACCTTTCTTGCATCTTCTCAATCGTTGTTTCCAGGCTATTTATCTGTAGCTCCATTTTGATTTCAAGATTTTGGATCATTTTCACTATCATTATTTGGAATTCTTTATCAGGTAGATTCCCTATCTCTTCCTCTTTTGTTTGGCTTGGTGGGCATTTATCCTGTTCCTTTACCTGCTGGGTATTCCTCTGTCTCTTCATGTTGTTTATATTGCCATGTTTGGGGTGGCCTTTCTGTATTCTGGCAGTTTGTCGAGTCCTCTTAATTGTGGAGTTTCCTCTCTGTGGGTGGGGTTGTACGGGTGGCTTGTCAAGGTTTCCTGGTTAAGGAAGCTTGTGTCAGTGTTCTGGTGGGTGGTGCTGGATTTATTCTTTCTGGAGTGCAGTGAAGTGTCCAGTAAGGAGTTATGAGATGTCAATGGGTTTGGAGTAACTTTGGGCAGCCTGTATATTGAAGCTCAAGGCTGTGTTCCTGTGTTGCTGGAGAATTTGTGTGGTATGTCTTGCTCTGAAACTTATTGGCCCCTGGGTGGTGCTTGGTTTCAGTGTAGGTATGGAGGCTTTTGATGAGCTCCTGTCAATTAATATTCCCTGGAGTCAGGAGTTCTCTGGTGTTCTCAGGATTTGGACTTAAGCCACCTGCTTCTGGTTTTCAGTCTTATTTTTACAGTAGTCTCAAGACTTCTCCATCTATACAGCACCGTTTATAAAACATCTAGGTTAAAGATGAAAAGTTTTCCACAGTGAGGGACACCCAGAGACGTTCAAAGATTTACATGGAGAAGAGAAGAGGGAGGAGGGTGTTAAAGGTGACCCGAATGAGATGAGGTGGAATCAAAAGAGGAGAGAGCAAGCTAGCCAGTAATCACTTCCTTATGTGTGCTCCACAGTCTGGACCACTCAGAGATGTTCACGGAGTTATACAGAGAAGAGAAGATGGAGGAAGGAAATAGAGGTGGCCAAGAGGACAAAGGCAGGAATCAAAAGGATAGAGACATATCCAGCCAATAATCAGTTCCTTAAGTGTTCTCCACCGTCTGGAACACACAAAGAGATTCACTGAGTTGGGTAGAGAATAGAAGGGGGAGGGAGGAGATAGAGGCGACCTGGTGGAGAAAAAGGAGAGTCCAAATGGGGAGAGAGCAATCAGGCCAGCGATCTTGCCCCCAAGTAAAAATGGTAATGAAGATTGGGTTCTTAAAGGTACAAAATTGATAACAAATACCAAAAAGCAAAGATTAAAAATCTAGAGTAGATTGGATTTTCAAAAATACAACATTAAAGAAAATAAAAGAAAAAAGTCACAAAATTATAAATATATATATATATATATATGTATATGAAATTTGCTTTAAAAAATAAGGTCTCTTTTTTTTGTAAAGTGATAGTAGGTTATAAAAATGAAAATTAAAGGAGTAATA
>NW_011494885.1:315478-317070 GCF_000754665.1 Bison bison bison
GCTGTGGGGAGGGAGGGATGCTGCAAACAAATAACACTGGCATGTGCTCGCAGTGTCTCAGCCACACTGAGCCTGCCACTGCTCACAGCACATGTGCCCTCCCTGCCCACACTGCTCAGGCTCTAGGTTGCTCACTGGGAACAATTGGAGGCCAGCCCTGGGCTGCACGCACCTCCCAGGTCTAAGCCACTCAGGTTCAGGCACTTGGGTAGTCCTCAGAGGCACAGACTCGAGTGGGCCTGAGTTTTGTGCCCTTCCCAGGTCCGAGCAGCTCAGGTGATGAGGTGTTTGGCATGCACGGTTGCTGTGACTTATCGCCTCCCCCATTCCTTCCTCTCGGTTTTCTGGGTGTACAACCAGTGCACCTTCTCAGGCGGATGTTGACCATCCAGAACCCCAAGAAGTCTTAGTTAGCAAAGAAGCCTGCTTGCAGTTTTGTAGATAATGCCTCTCTGGGGCTGCGATTGCCCCCTTCCAGCTCTGGCTGTCTGTCATCAGAGGGGGATGGTCTGCAGCAGGCTAGCTTTGTTCAGTCCTTTGTTCTGTGAGCAGGCCTGGCGGTTTCTTAGTTAGGGCTTTTCACGTGGTAGCTATCCCACAGTCTGGTTTGCTAGCCCAAGTTAGTTCCCTCAGATTGCCCTCGGGGCGCTCAGGCCTGGTCCTTACTCTAAGCAATGTAGCCCGTGCCTCCCTGACCAGCCCCCACTTGCTAGTGGCGGGTGCGGGTGTCTGCGCTGCTTCTCCACTGGAAGTTGCCTTAGGCACGTAATCTGTGTGTTTTAATTATTTATTTTTCTTCACACTTATGTTGCCCTCTGTGATTCCAAGGCTAGCCACAGACTCGGCAGTGAGAGTGTTTCCTGGTGTTTAGAAACCTCTCTCTTTTTAAGACTCCCTTCCCAGGATGGAGCTCCATCCCTACCACTTTTGTCTCTTTTTTTGTCTTTTTATTTTTCCCTACCTTCTTTCGAAGACACTGGGCTGCTTTTCTGGGTGCCTGATATCCTCTTCCAGCATTCAGAAGTTGTTTTGTGGAATTTACTCAGCATTTAAATGTTCTTTTGATGAATTTGTGGGGGAGAAAGTGGTCTCCCCATCATATTCCTCCACCATCTTAGGAATGCCCCTCCCTGAATGTTGAGTTTTAAGCCAGCTTTTTCAATCTCCTCTTTCACTTTCATCAAGAGGCTCTTTATTTCCTCTCCACTTTCTACCATTAAAGTGGTATCATCTGCGTATTTGAGGTTGTTGATATTTCTCTTGGAAATCTTGATTCCATCTTGTGATTCATTCAGCGTTTTCCAAGATGTACTCTGCATATAAGTTAAATAAGCAGCATGACAATATACTGCCTTTATGTACTCCTTTCTCAATATGGAACCAGTCCATTGCTCTATGTCTGGTTCTAAATTTTTTTTCTTGACTTGTGTACAGGTTTCTTGGATGCAAGGTAAGATTGTATGGTATTTCCATCTCTTTAAGAGTTTTCCAGTTTATTGTGATCCACACAGTCACAGGTTGTAGCATAGTCAATGAAGCAGAGGTAAATGTTTTTTTGGAATTCCTGTGCTTTCCCTACAACCCAACAAATA
>NW_011494885.1:317573-318795 GCF_000754665.1 Bison bison bison
AGGCTGAGTTTTCTAAATTTACTGACATATTGAGTGCAGCATTTTAACAGCCTTATCTAAGGATTTGAAAGCTCAGCTGAGATTCCATCACCTCCACTGGCTTTGTTCATAGTAATGCTTCCTTAGGTCCACTTAACTTCATATTCCAGGATATCTGACTCTAGACGAGTGACCATGCCATCGTTTTTACCAGGATAATTATCATATTTTCTGTATAGTTTTTCTGTGTATTCTTGAAACCTCTTCTTCATATCTTCTGTTTCTGTTAGGTCCATACCATTTCTGTCCTTTATTGTGCCTATCTTTGCATGAAATGTTCCCTTGATATCTCCAATTTTCTCAAAGAGATCTCTAATCTTTCCCATTCTATTATTTTCCTCTATTTCTTTGCATTGTTCACTTAAGAAGGCTTTATTATCCCTCCTTGCTATTCTCTGGAACTCTGCTTTTAGTTGGTATATCTTTCCCTTTCTCCCTTATCTTTCACTTCTCTTCTTTTCTCAGCTATTTGTAAGGCTTCCTCAGAAGACCATTTTGCTTTCTTTCCTTTCTTTTTCTTTGTGATGGCTTTGGTCACCACTTCCTGTACAATGTTCTGAACCTCCATCCATAGTTCTTTAGGCACTCCTTCTACCAGATCTAATCCCTTGAATATATTCATCACCTCTACTGTATAATCATAAGAAATTTGATTTACATCATACCTGAATGGCCTAGTGATTTTCCCTGCTTTCTTCAATTTAAACCTGAATTTTGCAATAAGGGATCATGATCTGAGGCACAGTCAGTTCCCAGTTATGTTTCTGCTGACTGTGTAGAGCGTCTCCATCTTTGGCTGCAAAGAATATACTCAATCTCATTTCATTATTAACCATCTGGTGATGTCCATATGTAGAATTATCTCCTGTGTTGTTGGAAGAGGGTGTTGGCTATGATCAGTGCATTCTCTTGACAAAACTCTGTGAGTTTGTGCCTTGCTTCATTTTGTATTCCAAGGCAAAACTTGCCTGTTTTTCCAGGTATCTCTTGACTTCTTACTTTCACATTCCAGTCCTCTATGATGAAAAGGACTTTTTTTTTTTTTAGTATTAGTTCTAGAAGGTCTTAGGTCTTCATAGAATTGGTCAGCTTCAGCTTCTTTAGCAATAGTGTTTGGGGCATAGACTTGGCTTACTGTGATGTTCAATGGTTTGTCTTGGAAATGAAATGAGATCATTCTGTC
>NW_011494885.1:319045-320623 GCF_000754665.1 Bison bison bison
AAGGGGATGACAGAGGATGAGATGGCTGGATGGCATCACCGACTTGATGGACATGGGTTTGGGTGGGCTCTGGGAGTTGGTGATGGACAGGGAGGCCTGGTGTGCTGCGATTCATGGGGTCACAAAGAGTTGGACATGACTGAGTGACTGAACTGAACTGCCTTTGAGACTCTTCTGTTGACTATTAAGCCTACTCCATCTCTTCTTGCCCACAGTGGTAAATATGGTCATCTGAATTAAATTCACCCATTCCAATCAATTTTAGTTCGCGGATTCCTAAAATGTTGATATTCACTTTTGCCATCTCCTGCTTGATCATGTCCAATTGACCTTGATTCGTGGACCTAACATTCCAGGTTCCTGTGCAATTGTTATTTATAGCATCAAAATTCACTTTCACCACCAGACACATCCATGACTAAGGAATGTTTCCTCTTTGGCCCAGCTGGTTCATTTTTTCTGGAGCCATTTCTCCCATCTTCACCAATGGCATGTTGGACACCTACTAACCTGGGGAGCTCATCTTTCACTGTCATATCTTTTTGCCTTTTCATGCTGTTCATGGGGTTCTTAAGACAAGAATACTGGAGTGGTTTGCCATTCCCTTCTTCAGTGAACCACATTTTGACAGAACTCTCCACCCGTCCAACTGTGTGACCCTACTCAGCATGGCTGATAGCCTCATTGAGTTATACAAGTCCCTTTGCCATAACAAGGCTGTGACCCATGAAGGCGTGTAGTATACAGTATACTTATATAATCTATAGTAATAATAATGTGATATGGAATACTTAGCAGCCAAGATGGTGGTATAGGAAGACCCTTATTTCACGTCCTACCATAGTCTTCCTAACATTACAACTATTTAGAGAGCAGCCATCAATGAGAATAACATGAGGACTAGCAGAAAATACTTCCCACACCTAAAGATATAAGGAATGAGCCCCAACAAGTCAGGTAGGAGGAATAGAGACACAGTATAATCTTGACCCATACCCCAGGGTTGGTGATACACAAATGGGAGGATGATTACAATCGCAAAGTTTCTCCCTAAGAAGTGAGAATTCCAAGCCCCACACTGGGCTCTCCAGCCCAGGCATTTTACACTGGAAAGTGAGCCCCTACATTGCCTGGCTTTAGAAGGCCAGAAGGATTTATTTTGGGGAGAGTGAGAGGTCTGTAGGATACAGAGTCCTACCTTAAATGGAATGGACAAAATCTCAATCTCCAAGTCCCAGCTCAGAGACTATAATTTGAATGGAGCCTGAGCCAAACCCACAGGCTGACCTTGGACAGCCTCCTGGAGATATGGGAGCCAACTGGAACTCCCCGTGTGGTACAAACACTGGTAGTTGCCATTTATCAAAGTTTAGTTAGTGTTAGTTGCTTAGCTGTGGCTGACTCTGACCCCATGGACTGTAGCCCACCAGGCTCCTCTGTCCATGGAATTTCCCAGGCAAAAATACTGGAGTGAGTTGACATTCTCTTCTCCAGGGGATCTTCCCAACCCAGGGATTGAACCTGGGTCTCCCCCATTGCAGGCAGATTCTTTACCCCCTGAGCTACCAGGGAAGCCAC
>NW_011494885.1:320723-321139 GCF_000754665.1 Bison bison bison
ATTATATACAACTATATATTATAATTTATAAGGTAGTGTGACTAAGTTCTTATGTATCAATAATTTCTTTACATGTAAATTTTTGAATTTCCAATCAAAGGCATAGAATGGATGAAATTATTTAAAAAAATAAGACCTAACTATATGCTGTTTATAAGAGACTCACTGTCCAACTCTTTGTGACCCCATGGTCTGCAGCACACCAGGCTTCCCTGTCCTTCAAAAACATTTTCTCCACCTTCTATATTTAGGTTGTTTCATACATTTGTAAGAGATTGCTTTGTTACATTCTGAAGTCCCATAGTCTCCTAAATATTTTTTTAAATGCACATCAATATTTAAAGTCATTAAGTATATTGCAATATAAAATTCTATGGACTTTGAACCATTATTGGAAATCAATTAACCTGAGAGTC
>NW_011494885.1:321239-322069 GCF_000754665.1 Bison bison bison
AAGATAAGCAGGTTGGCACCAGTTCTACAGATAGAACATTCTAAAGTATAGTTGAAGTTCAGTGTTTCCTTGCTAATTTTATGTCTGAATGATCTATTCCTTGTTGAAAGGGGTATTTAAGTCACCTACTATTACTGTATTATTTTTCTGTTACTCCATTTCTATTAGTATTTTTTAGTATATTTAATATATTTATTAACACAGTACACACATATTTACAACTATTATATTCCCTTTGTGAATCTACCCCTTTACCATAATATAACGATCTTCTTTGTCTCTTGTCTTAATTTTTGACTTGAGGTCTATTTTTTTTTTTTTTTTGACTTGAGGTCTATTTTGACTGACATAAATATAGCTACACTTGCTGTCTTTTTGTTTCCATTTACTTAGATTATTTTTTGCATCCCTTTACTTTGAGCCACTGTGTGTCGTAAAAACACATCCTCAGTATTAATATTCTACCACTTCATATAAATTTTAAAATCTTTGTAGAAGTATAGTCCCATTTACTCCATTGGTTGTTTTCCTATCATTTAGTCTCAAACATTTCTGGTGTTTTTAATTCCTTCATGTAGATCTAACGTTCCAAATGATGTAATTGTCCACACCTGAGTAACTCCCTGTCACAATTACTACTGAGAATGCTGTGTTAATATAAGGATACACATTTTAACCCCAGGATAAACTAAGAAAAATGCTGAAAAGTAGAGGCAATAAGACAACATAAAAAGTAAAATTGAGTACTAAAAAGAGTTTAAATCACCTAAACCAAGGTGGTAAAAAAGTGGACAAAAATGGGAAAAACAAATATATGTAATATACAAATA
>NW_011494885.1:322169-325184 GCF_000754665.1 Bison bison bison
GAAGAGTTGACTCATTGGAAAAGACTCTGATGCTGGAAGGGATTGGGGGCAGGAGGAAAAGGAGATGACAGAGGATGAGATGGCTGTATGGCATTACCGACTCAATGGACGTGAGTTTGAGTGAACTCCGGGAGTTGGTGGTGGACAGGGAGGCCTGGCATGCTGCGATTCATGGGGTCACAAGGAGTCAGATATGACTGAGTGACTGAACTGATATGGCTTTATTTCTAGATTTTCTCTTGCATTCCGTTGTACTGTATGTCTATTTCTATGCCAGTACCATATTGTTTTGATTACTGTAGCTTTGTGAAAGACTATAAAATGTAAGTTCTTCAACTTCTATGAAAATATTGGCCTCTAACTTAAATTAGCAAGTGTTCCTTACTCATCTGTTTTTGGAAGAGTATGAGTACAATTGGTGTTAATTTCTTTTTAAATGTCTGATAGAAATTCAACTATGAAACCTTATGTTTCATGGATATTTTGTTGGATTTTTTTGAATTAATAAAGTATTTTAGAACAATTTTATATTCATAGCAAAAATAAGTGGAAATTAGAGAGTTTTCATATATTCCCTGTTTCCCAAACTTCACTCACACACAACCTCTTCAACTATTGATACTCCGCACAACAATGGTATATTTGCTATATCAGTGAACCTACATTGAAACATTATTGTCTGTCAAAGTCCATAATTTACATAAAGTTTCACTCGGTGTAAATTCTATGAATTTTGACAAATACAAAATATATAGATAATTATCAACCATTTTAATATCACACAGAATATTTTCAGTGCCCTAAAAACTTCTATGCTCTGTCTATTCATTCCTCCATCTCCACTATATCCTGGGAACTACTAGTCTTTTTATTTCCTTCATAGTTTGCCTTTTTTAGAATGTTGTATATTTAGAATTAGATACGATGAAATCTTTTCCAAATGACTTCTTCCAGTTAGTAATGTGCATTTGTTTTCTTTATGTCTTTTCATTGGTTGAGAACTCATTTATTTTTAGCACTAAATACTACTTCATTTTCTGAGTATAGCACAGTTTATCCATTTACCTGCTGAAAGATGTTTGGTTGCTCATATGTTTAGGCTGTTATGAATTAAGCATTTATAAACATTCATGTGCAGGTTTTTGTGTGGTTATAAGTTATCAACTCCTTTAGGTAAATACCAGGGAGTGAGATTGCTGGATATTATGCTAAGAATATGTTAATTTTGTAAAAACCTAATATTTTGCATTTGTAAAGTAACAAATGAGAGTTCTGTTGGTCCATATTCTTGCCAGATTTGATCTTGTCAGTATTTTTATTTTGGCCCTTCTGATAAGCATGCAGGAGTATCTCATTGTTGCTTTAATGTGTACTTTCTGGATGACTTATATAGGGAGCATCATTTCATATGGTCACTTGGCATCTATATATCTTTGATCAGGTGTGTCTCTCAGGTCTTTGCCCATTTTTAAATTTAGTTGTTTGTTTTCTTATTGCTAAGTTACTTGCACATCTTGGATAATAGTCATTATCAGATATGTGTTTTGAAAATATTTTCTACCTGTGTGTGTCTTCTCATTCTCTTGACATTGTCTTTCACAGAATAGAAGTTTTAACATTAATGAACATTTAACATTAATTTAGCTTTAATTATTTCTTTGTGAATCTTGTCTTTGGTGTCATTTCTAAAAGTCATTGCTAAAACATGGATTTGTGAATTTTCAAGCTTTCATTCTATTATTGATATTTTTGTTTCATTCTATTGTTTCTGGAAAGAACACTTTATATGATTTCAAACTATAAAATTTAATCAGTCATTATTTTTTGCCTAATATGTGGTTCAGTAGAATATCCCAGGTGAATTTGAGAACAATGTTTGTTCTGCTTTTTGACTGTCAACAGTTTGATCATAATGTATCTTGTTGCAAACCTCTGTGTTTATCTTACATGGAGTTCACAAAACTTCTCAAATGTATGTTTGTCGTTGTTTAGTTGCTAAGTCTTGTCTGACTCTTTTGCAACCCCATGGACTGTGGCCTGCCAGGCTCCTCTGACCATGGGATTTCTCAGGCAAGAATACTGGAGTGGGTTGCCATTTCCTTCTCCATGGGATCTTCCTGGCCCAGGGATCAAACCCATGTCTCCTGCAGTGGCAGGCAGATTCTTTACCACTGAGCCACCAGGTAATTTTATCATATTTGGAAGATTTTGGTCATTATTTCCTCAAAGAGCTTTTCTGACCCTCTTTCCTGTCATATAGTCCCGTTTTTGTTTTTTTTTTTTTCTTTTTGATTGTCTAACTGGACAATTTTAATTAACCTAACTTTAAGCTCAATGATTCTTTTTTACCCTTCATTATCAAATATGCTGTTAAGCCATTTATTGATTTTTTTTAATTCAGGTATTTTAAGTTTCATTCCCAGAATTTCTTTTAAGTTTGATTTTTACCTTTGTTTACATTCTCCGTTTGCTGACACATTATTTTGCTAATTTCTTTTGCTTCATCCATGATTTTCTTTTGTTCCAGCATAAAAATGTTTATTAAAGGTTTTGTCTAGTAATTCCAATGTCTGTGCTTCATCATGCACAGTTGCTGTTAATTTCTTCTATAAATGAGACATACATTCTCATTTCTTTTCATGCCTCATAATTTTTTGTTCACAAGCATGAAATTTGAAAACTGTAATGTAGTAATCCTGAAAATCAGATACTCCGTCCTCCTCTGGACTATTCTATTTCCTTGCTGTAGGTGGTGGTTGTTGTTCAGTTGCTCAGTTGTGTCTGACTCTTTGCAACCCCATGGACTGCAGCACATCAGGTTTCCCTGTCCTTCATTGACTCCTGAGTTTGCTCAAATTCTTGTTCATTGAATTTGTGATGCCATCCTACTATCTCATCCTCTGCTATCCCTTCTTCTCCTTCCTTTCCCAGCATGAGGGTCTTTTCCAATACTTAATTTTATAGTGGCTTTTCTTGACTACTCTTTTATAAAAAAAAACTATTTTTTTTTTTTTT
>NW_011494885.1:325284-326071 GCF_000754665.1 Bison bison bison
ACTGCAGCCTTCCAGGCTCCTCTGTCCATGGGATTTTCCAGGCAAGAGTACTGGAGTGGGGTGCCATATTGGGCAAGGCTAAATTAACACAAAGCTTTACTTCTCACTTCAAGACACCTTTAACTTGATTGAGTGTCTATTTGGAAGATGTAATCCTTTGACTGTTTTTCAGTATTTCAACAAAATTGATTCTGACAGTTTTTGCTCATTTGTTTTCAGTGTTTCTGTGGCGATATAGGTCCTTGGAATCTGTTACCTGCCATTTTTGCTTACATTATTGTTACGGTATTTTCATTTATAGCATTGATTTTTATTATTTCTAAGAGCTTCCTTCTCTTTGCTTTCATCTTTCATCTGTTCTTGCCTGTTGCCTATTTTTCATTAGCATTTTTAACATAGTAATCATAATTCTTTTAAATCTTCTTTCTAATAATTACCAGGTCTGTGTTATATCTGAGTTAGTTCTCCTGTTTGCTTTGTCTCTTCAGATATGTTTTGCTTTTTCTTCCTTTTGTTATGGCTTGTAATATTCTCATTGAAAGCCATACATATCAATAGTAGGAGCTGAGGTGAATAGGCTGGTAGTGCAAAGATTTATGTTAATATGGCTAGGAGCTGAATTATGTTTGACACTTGCTGTATGTGTAGATGACAGAGATTTTAAATTCCTCTTGAGCTCCTGTTTTTGTCTCCTCTCATGATTTTTAGCTACCCTGAGGACTTCTCTTATTAGAGCATTTGCATCTAGTAGATCTTTGTAGTCCAGCTTATTGGTGTGGTGGGAAGA
>NW_011494885.1:326171-326861 GCF_000754665.1 Bison bison bison
TTTTTTTTGTGGTATGCGTTCTCTGAAGTCTCTGTTCCTTTAACTATAGTCAGTTAGTGGTATGGTAAAGAATTCTTTAAATATATGAAGTCAACAAAAAGAAAGTATCTTGAAAATGCTTTTCAATCTCTGAAGGTTGGCTCTCTATTGGAGCAAAGCCCCAATACATGGCCAAGTCCATTACAATTCTGCCTTAGTATTCCCTTCTGGCTCATGGTGATCCTCAAAAAAAGCTAGAGGCTAAAGTTTAGGGTCTTCTCAGTTCTTTTTGATGTGTGTCTTGCATGAGTATGTGTGTAACTTTCTAGATACTTTGTTATATCAGGAAATTTCAAGCCTTTATTCCCCAAAGTGACATTCTCCTGTTTTTCTACAAAGAATTTTGGTATATCTGTTGCTTGTCTCAACTCTAATATCATGCACCAGGAATCACTGGCTTTTTTTAAATCTCCTTTTCACTATTTTTGATGAACATACTCTGCTTAGCTAATTTTCTGCCATGAGTAAGTTCTGACTTAGGTGAAACAAAAGCAAGCATCTTGCATTATTCCTTGAGGAAAACCACAAATAGGTGAAGCAGAAAACACAATTACTTGAAAACAAGGTCCACTCTGGTACCTCATGAAACAGGTAACCTTTCCTGGGAATATAAACTGCCACCTTCAAGACAAGTTCCACACCAGGAATAGG
>NW_011494885.1:327198-329237 GCF_000754665.1 Bison bison bison
AGGTAAAACCCACCAAAACTTGAGAGTCCCCTAAGGCCCTAACAACCACAATTTAAACTTTTTTTTTTTCATGATAGTTTACATTGAGCCTTCAACAATCTGTAAAAATGACCACTTAGATGTTCCAAAAAGTGTATACCTCCTGTAGCTTCTGCCCCAGGTAAGCAGATGTCAGTTGCAACTCTCTGGATATTTCTGTTTCTCCAGATTTGTTGTGATGGTTTGTCCTGCAAACTCAGTTCTTTGATAGGGTCAAGAACACTCACCTATTTCAGTTTGTTTTATTTTTTTCTCGTTTCAAGGACTGGAGTGATTATTTTAAAGCTCTTTACATAGTAGAGTTGAGACTGAAATGTGTGTATATATATATATATATGTGTGTGTGTGTGTGTATATATATATACACACACACACATATACACATACTGTCTTTGTTCTCTGTTCTCATTTGTTAGACCACTTGAGATTTTACTGCAAGTCAGTGTGGTTATGTTAAATATTTAATTTCAGGGATGTCAGTTCAGTGATACATATTTCCAATTCCTGAAAATAGTTGTCTCATATTTTGTCCACTTGTATAGTTGTTCAAAGTGAATGGGGAAAGGAAGTCAAGTTTGGACCTATTATCCCATCATAAGCAGAACATATTTTCTTTGTTGAAATAACATCTTCATTGCTTCTATTACATTATTTTTTTCCTATCTCTCCTCTCTCTATTTTAAAAAAAAATCCAAGTGTAGGACTGCTTAACACCCTCTTACTATCTACAGCATGTACTTGATTGATCTTATCCATTCATCTGGCTTTAAATGCAATTTATATGCTATAGACTATGAAAATTTGGGCTTCCCTAGTGGCTCAGACCGGAGAAGGCAATGGCACCCCACTCCAGTACTCTTGCCTGGCAAATCCCATGGATGGAGGAGCCTGGTAGGCTGCAGTCCATGGGGTTGCACAGAGTCGGACACAACTGAAGTGACTTAACAGCAGCAGCAGCAGCAGCAGTGGCTCAGACAGTAAAGATTCTGCCTGAAATGCGGGAGATCAGTGTTCAGATCCTGGGTCAGGAAGAAATCCTGGAGAAGGGAACCCACTCCAGTATTATAGCCTGGGAAATCCCATGGAGAGAGGAACCTGGTGGGCTCCAACACATGGGGTCACAAAAAGTTAGACATGACTGAGTGACTAACACTTTAACTTTACTTCATGACATTTTACCTCAAGTCAAGGTATCTTCAGAGTTCCAGATTTGCATACACAAATATTTCATATTATTATATCGAAGTCTCAAAATAGCAAATATCATGTACCTAGATTCTCAAGCTCTAGCTTAGTTTTAATAATCCCCTAATATTTCATACGTCAGTCAACGGTTTATCCATCTCTCCAGTTGCTTAAGCATCAAATTAGCAAGTTATTCTCATTACCTCCACCTTTACCTCACCTTTTACATCCAAATTATCATCAAGTCCTAGAAGTTCTGATGGTATTATATGCTAATCTTCTTTAACTCATCCTCCTTATTTCTAGACTGGATTGTGCTCAACATCTATCAAATTTCTCTGGTGTCTTTACCATCTATTAATGCCTTTACTCATATAGTACAAACTGACACTAAGTTGGATTATATATTTCCACCTTTCTAAAATGCTCTAGTAATTTCCTATTACACTTAGGATAAAATCTATAATCCTTATTATGTTCCACAAGACCATGTGAGAGCTGTCCTTTTATAGCTCTTTTTTTTTTTTTTTTTAAATCTCATCTACTTCCACTTTATCCCTTCATTTACTTCATTTGCTTTGAGCTTGGAAATTAACAACTGAGCAAATATGGGAAGACCACTAACGGTATCTATTGTCATTACTCTGAGAAAGTCTTCCATGTGAATCTTTGTCCTATTAGATTATAAGATGATCATTGTACTCACTATATCTAGACAAATGTCTGGCACCTAGTTAGAACACAAGGCATATTTTTGCAAGAATAAGAAAATTCTCACTTCAGTATATAATGAAAAGCTAATAAAATTTGATCTA
>NW_011494885.1:329520-329897 GCF_000754665.1 Bison bison bison
AGATCAAGTCCCTATTCTCTTAGAGGTTATGTTATAGAGGAATGAAAGACTAATAAACAAAATTGTAGGTTGTACAGTGATCAATTGTCCTGGATTTCCTGGGGCTGAGGGGATTCCCTGTACATGAGGCTTTTCAGCAAAGCTCAGAAAGTTTCAGGCAAATTATAGAGTTGGCCACCCTATGTGGTGATAAGTGCCATGGAAGATAAATCATAGAGCTTACTCTGTTATACTGGGTGATCAAGATACACCTTATGAAAAAAAAGTATTTAAGTCATTAAATGAAAAAATAATGAAGTGTGTCATAAAGATATATTTTGTATATGTGCATATTTTAGAATATGTAAATACATATGTGTGTATTTGTGTATCATGAA
>NW_011494885.1:329997-332998 GCF_000754665.1 Bison bison bison
TTTTTTTTTTTTTTTTACTATAGTTATATAATTGTGTATCCATCACCACTAATTCCAGATTATTTCATTTTACAAATAAATAAATCTTATAGCAATTAGTGGGGCTTCCCTGGTGGCCCAGCAGTAAAGAATCTGTCTACGAATCCAAGATACATGGGTTCAAGCCCTGGGTCGGGAAGATCCCCTGGAGAAGAAAATGGCAACCCATTCCAGTATTCTTGCCTGGGAAATCCCATGGACCAAGGAGCCTGGCAGGATATAGCTCATGGGGTTCCAAAGAGTCAGACACAACTTGGCAACAACATAGCAACTACCCCTTCTTCATTTAACTAACATCATATTAATTGAATCATATAATATATGTCCTTTGGTTTCTCCTACTTTTAATATCATGATCAATACTTCATTAATTATTGTGGATGAATATCCAGAATTGATTTGTCCATTTTTTTTCAGTTGACCAACATTTGGGTTATTTTCACGTTTCAGATATTGCAAATAATAAATAATGTTGCAAATAATAAATAAATTATGTTGCACATAATAAACATTTATGTGCAATATTCATGTAGATATATATCTTCATTTCTCTTAGTTCTATAGTTAATAGTTGAAAGGCTGGGTCATCTGATAACTGTGTTTAACCTTGCGAGGAATTGTGAGACTATTTTACAAAGTGGTTGTAACATTTTACATTCTAAATAGCAATGCACGATAGCTCTGATTTCTCCACATTCTTGCCAACATTTGTTATTTTCTGTCTTTTGAACTATAAATATTGTAGTGGGCATGAAATAGTACATCACTATGGCTTTGATTTGCATTTCCTTAATGATTAGTGATGTTAAATATCTTATATGCTTATTGGTCATTCATATGTAGTCTTTGGACAAATGCCTATTTAAATCATTTTCCATATTCATAATACCTGTTTTATTCATCTAAGAATATACTATAATTTCAGCTCTTTTACTTGAGTTTTTGATGTGTTTTGAGTTAATTTTTGTGTGATTGGGGGTAGGTGGTTGAATGCCATTCATTTGCATGTGTCTGTGCAGTTATCCCAGCTTTATCTTTTGAAAATACTACTCTTTTTAAAATCAAATTTTTATTTGAAGACAAATATATGTTCACATGCAGTTGTAAAAAATAATACAAAGAGAATCCATGTAGTTTTTACCTAGTCTTAACCCAATGGTAACATCTTGCAACACTGCAGTACAATATTACAACCAAGGTATTAACATCAATACAGTCCAGACAAAGAATGTTTCCACCACCGTAAAGATCCCTTATATTGCCATTTTATCACCCACACACTTCACTGTTCCAATTACCCCCTCCTGACTTCCTGGTAACCATCAATCTGTTCTCCACTTCTATAATTTTGTCATTAAAGTATCTTTTATTCATGTAATCATATTGTATGTAAAATTCTAGTATATGTATATTTTAACTTACTATGATTCCCTGAAGATTAACAGATTACATCGGTAGTTCATTCCTTTCCATTGTGAAGTAATTTTTAATGATATGGATGTAACAGTATTCATCCATTGAAGGACATCTGAGTTCTTTCTAATTTTGACTTTTAGGAATCAAGCTCCTCTAAACATTTATATACAGACATTTTGTGTCAAAGTTAGTTTTTATTTCTCTAGGATAAATGCTGAGGAGTGCAATGGTTGCATGGTAAAGTCATTTTTAGGTTTTAAGTAATGGCTTTTTCCAAGAGTGGCTGTACCATATTATATTTCCAACAGAAATTTATGAGTTATCTAGTTGTTTTGCATCTATGTTAGCATTTGGCATTGCCAGTAGTTTTTATTTAAGTCATTTGATAGGTGTATATCATTGTGGTTTAATTAACATTTCCTTAATGAATAATAATATTAAATATTTTTATTTCCTCACCTGTTATCTATATATGGAATTACAATGGAGGTAGCATTACATTAATTTTAGATTTATAACATGATTCAATATTTGTATATATTTCAAAATGATAACCTCAATAAATCCAGTTAACATATACATAGTTATACAATTTTTTCTTGTGATAAGAACTTTAAGATCTACCTTATTGTCAACTCTCAAGTATGCAATACACTATTATTGCAGTCACCACAGTGCACATTACACTCTCATGACGTATTCATTTTATAACTTGAAGTGTATACCTTTTAACCTTCTTCACCCATGTGACCCATTCCCCATCTGCAATTTCTGAAATCTACCAACTTGTTTCTGTTGGTAATCTCTCTTTTGTTTAGATCTACATATCAATAAGATCATGCAGTATTTGTCTTTCTCTGTCCAACTTATTTCACTTAGCATAGTGTCCTAAAAGTTTATACATGATGTAGCAGATGGCAATATTTCCTTCTTTTTATGACTTAATAATATTCCATTGTGTGTGTGTGTACATGCATACCATGTTTTCTTTACCCTTTATTTAATAATAGACATGGTTTTTTACATATCTTGGCTCTTGTAAACAATGTTTCGTGGAAGAAGGGGGTGCATATATCTTTCCAAGGTAATATTTTTGTTTTCTTGTGATAAATACTCAGAAGTGAATTTGACAGGTCATATAGTAGTTCTATTTTTAATTTTTTGAGGTACTTCCATGGTGTTTTCCATAGGGACTGCACTCATCACTGCACTATTTTCAAAACTCAATTGACTAAAAATGTATACACTTAATTATAAATTATAACTCTATTCTACTTAGGTATATAGACACAGGCAAGTGCTACACTGTCCTGATTATAGTAGCTTAGTAGTAATTTTTAAATCAGGAAGTTTTAGTCATCCAAATCTGATCTTTTTCAAGCTTGGTTTGGCTATTCTCAATTTCCTGCATTCCAATGAGAATTTTAGAATTGATTTATCAGTTGCTGTAACAAGCTGAGATTTTGTTAATAATTGTGATGAATCTGTAAATTAATATGGGAAGTATTATCATTTTGACAATATTAAGCCTTATAATTCATGATTT
>NW_011494885.1:333126-334763 GCF_000754665.1 Bison bison bison
TTTATTCCTAAGTATTCTCTTTGATGCTATTATAGGTGAAATATTTTAAATGTATAGTATTCATTTCAATTGCATAGAGATACAGTTGAGAGGGTAACATCTAAAAGGCAGTTGAATAGGAAGCCTTGGACCTTTACACCCCATGTGGATACACCAATTCAACAAAAATACATAGACAAATTCATCAGAAATTCAGAATCTAGTTGAAAGGATGCTGCATCTGGAGTAAGCATGAAACTAGCTACATTGAAGCTGGTAGGGAAAATGCAAGATGTCCTCTCATTGGAAGTCTTGCCTCTGGCATAGTGCCATATGATTGGAAGGAAACCCTCAGCTTTTGGTTTCTTCCTGGAGGATGAAATATTTGCCCACATGTCCAACATTCAAACTTTTCTAGGGATTCCAAAAGTACTGGTTTCTGTCTTAACCTGTCTCACTGGTCTCACTAAGAACATACACAGTCATTTGGGCTAGAACACAAATACTTAATCATAGTCCCTTCTTCTAGCTCTGCACAGAATGAGTAGATAAAACATTAGATTCTGTTTCTATCTGGTGAAGTAAAGAATTGGATCACACATCCAGTTCTAGAGGCTACCTAGGGGATTGGATTTTGTCTCACCCATCTCAGACCACTGATAGGATCAAACTACTTTACATGGCAGGGGCTCACTAAGAACAGTGATGGATATTTGAACCAGTACAACGTTTTGAGAGGCTCCTACAATCTCTGACCAGATTAACTGGTGAGAGTCTCCTCCTGTACAAGGTCGATCTGTGAACACTTGGGAGAACTGGGTATTTTCTTCAGTATGCAGATATCAACACAAAGAGTGAAGGAAAACTAAGAAATGTGGAATGTAACCCCTCCAAAAAACAAATAAAGTTAATCTCCAGAAACAGAACCTAATGATATGAATATTTATAGGACTTATGAGGCAGAAAACTCAAAATAACAATAAAATACACAGTATAAAAACACATAAAATGTGAAATCAAATGCATAGTATGTGGGGAGGGAGCAAAAGGCAGAGTTTTTGCGTGTAAACGAAGTTAAGTTTTTATTAGCTTAAAATAGACTATTATATCAATAAGATGTTTCAAGCAAGCCTCAGGGTAACCAAAATAAATAAATAAATAAACCTATAGCAGATGAATTCAAAATAAAGAGAAGTGAATAAAAGTATACCAATATGGAACAAAGGAACAGAGCAAGAGAGAATAATAGAGACAAAGAAATGTTAAAACATCCAGAAACCCATTAACAATGTGGCAATAATAAGTCCTGACCTACCAACAATTACTTTAAATGTAAATAAATTAAATTATGTCATCAAAAGACATATGGTGGTTGAATGAATAAAATAAGACCCAACTATATGATGCCTATATGATCAATAACCTCAGATATGCAGATGACACCACCCTTATGGCAGAAAGTGAAACAGAACTGAAGAGCATCTTGATGAAAGTGAAAGAGGAAAATGAAAAAGTTGGCTTAAAGCTCAACATTCAGAAAACTAAGATCATGGCATCTGGTCCCATCACTTCATGGCAAATAGTTGGAAACAGTGGAAACAGTGGCAGATGATTTTTTGGGCTTCAAAATCACTGCAGATGGTGACTGCAGCCATGAA
>NW_011494885.1:334863-336200 GCF_000754665.1 Bison bison bison
TCCTGAGTGTTTATTGGAAGAACTGATGTTGAAGCTGAAACTCCAGTACTTTGGCCACCTGATGCAAAGAGCTGACTCATTTGAAAAGACCCAAATGCTGGAAATGATTGAAGGCACAAGGAGAAGGGGATGACAGAGGATGAGATGGTTGGATGGCATGACTGACTCAATGAACATGAGTTTGAGTAAACTCTGGGAGTTGGTGATGGACAGGGAGGCCTGGCGTGCTGCAGTCCATAGGGTTGCAAAGAGTCCTACACGACTGAGCGACTGAACTGACTGATATGCCTACATGACTGATTTCAACTTTAAGGGCACAGATAAGCATAAAGTGAAGGGATCACAAAACAAGGCTTAGCAAGTTTGAAAAGGACTCCAAATATCCACAGCAATCTTCAGGAAGAAAAATAAAGTTGGAGGTATCACACATTTTGATTTCAAAATTTATTAAAAAGCTGCAGTAATAAAACAGCATGATATTGGCATGAAGACAGACATAGAGACCAATGGAACAGATTAGAAAAACCATAAATAAATCCACATATATATGATCAACTGATCTTTGACAAAGGTGCCAAGATCACATGTACACAGGGTTGTCTCTTCAACAAAGGGTGCTGCAACAACTAGATATCCACATGTGAAAGATTGAAACTAAACCTTTATCTTACTTGTACACAAAAAAGTCAATTCAATATGGATTGAATTCTTAAAAGACCTGAAACTGTAAAACTCCTAGAAGAAGATGCAGGAGAAAGCTTCATGTTATTGCTCTGTGCAATGATTTTTTGGATATGACACTAGAATCACAGGCAGAAAAAGAAACAAAGTTAATAAGTATGAATATTTCAAACTGAATGATTCTGCACAGCAAAGGACGTATGAACAGAATGAAAAGGAAAGCTATGGGATAGGAAACAACATTTTCAAACCATATATCTGATAATGTATTAATCTCCAAAATATATAAGGAATTCCCACGATGTAATACCAAAATACATTTGAATCAGCTCTAATGAGGTGGATGAAACTGGAGCCTATTATACAGAGTGAAGTAACCCAGAAAGAAAAACACCAATACAGTATACTAACGCATATATATGGAATTTAGAAAGATGGTAACAATAACCCTGTATATGAGACAGCAAAAGAGACACTGATGTATAAAACAGTCTTTTGGATAGGATCATTTGGGAGAATGGCACTGAAACATGTATAATATCATGTATGAAATGAGTCGCCAGTCCAGGTTTGATGCACGATACTGGATGCTTGGGGCTAGTGCACTGGGATGACCCAGAGGGATGGTAAGGGAGGGAGGAGGGAGGAGGGTTCGA
>NW_011494885.1:336434-337277 GCF_000754665.1 Bison bison bison
AAGTTAAAAAATAAAATATTAAAAAAAAACAAAAAAGCAAATAGCCTGATTAAAAAATGGTTAAAGGAATTAAATAGACATATCTCCAAAGAAGACATAGAAATGGTCAACAGGTATATGAATACATGCTCAATGTAACTAATCATCAGGCCAATACAAATTAAAACCACAAGGAAAGATTACCTCACAATTAGGATGTCTATAATCAAAAAGAAAAATACAGGTTAACAAGTGTTAATAAAAATGTGGGAAAATTGGAACCTTTCTACATTTTTGATGGGAATATGAAGTGGTGTGGCTGTGATGGAAACAGTACGGGGTTTCCTCAAAATATTGAAACTGTAGCTACCATATGATACATTTTCCCACTTCTGAGTATTTACCCAAAATAATTTAGAATTTGGAAGAGGTATTTATGCTCTCATGTTTATTGCAGCATTATTCATAATTTTCAAGGTTTGGAAAAAACCTAAAGCTCTATCAGCAGATGAGTAGATAGAGAAAATATGGTATACCAACACATTTTTCAGCTAAAAATATGTTTATGAAAAAATATTTATGAAAAATATTTTTCAGCTAAAATGAGTGAAATGTTGGCATATGTGACAGCATGGATGAATCTTGTAGATGTTATGCTAAGTAAAATAAGCCAGTCACAAAAGGAACATTATTATATAATTCTAATTGCATGAGGTATCTTAAATAGTACAACTCATAGGAGCAAGAAGTAGAATGGTGGTTGCCAAGGGTTGGAAGTAGGGGCAAATTGAAATTTACTCTTCAACAGATTTAAAGTTTCAGGATTTCCGCTGGCCTAAAAATCCTCTGTGCTCTGCCTAGTCA
>NW_011494885.1:337377-339953 GCF_000754665.1 Bison bison bison
GTCATACCTCCTCCACCTCATGCCCACACTGCTGGAAACCACTGATTTTTTTATTTTTTACTGTCTCATAATCTTGCCTTTTCCAGAATGTCATATAGTTGGACTCATACAATATGTAGCCTTTTCAGATTGGCTTCTTTCACTTACAAGACGCACTTAAGTTTTCTCCATGTCTTTTCATGACTTGACAGATTGTTTATTTTTAGCATTGAAAACTGTTCCATTGATTCAATGTAACATATTCCATCCAGTCACCTACTGAAGAATATCTTGGTTGTTTACACATTTTGGCAGTTATAAATAAAGCTGCTATAAACATCCATGCCTTTTGATAGCTATTTATTCCCAGAGAACTTTTATAATTTGAGTCAGTTCTCTCAAACCCTGATGCTGCCTTATCACAAGTGTATGCAACATTCTAAATCTTCTATTGTCATTTCAACAATCTTCACAGCATTTCCACAGAAATAGATTCCACATCAAGACAGAAGTTTTTTTGCTTATCCATAAGAAGCACCTTCTTGCCTGTTAAAGTTTTATCATGAGGTTAGAGCAATTCAGTCATCTCTTTAGACTGCAATTCTAATTCTAGGATGCTTCCTACTTCTACCACATCTGGAGTTACATCCTCCATTGAAGCCTTGAGTCCCTCAACATCATCCATGAGGTTTGGAATCAACTTCTTCCAAACTCCTGTTAATGTTAATATTTTGATCCTTTCCTATGAATCACAAATTTTCTTAATGGCACCTAGAGTGGTGAGTCTTTTCCCAACGGTTTTCAGTGTACTTTGTCTAGATCCATCAGAGAAACCCCTATCTATGGCAGCTATAGACTTGTAAAATGTATTTCTTAAGTGATAAAGACTTGAAAGTCAAAATAACTCCTTCATCCATGGCCTGCAGAATGGATATTATGTTAGCCCACATGAAAACAGCATTAATATTGTTGTACATCTCCATCAGAGCTCTTGGATAACCAGGTGCATTGTCAACATGCCGTAATATTTTGAAAGGCATCTTTTTTCTGAGCATTAGATCTCAATGGTGGGATTAAAATATTCGGTAAACCATGTTGTAAACAGATGTACTGTCAACCGGACTTTGTTGTTTCATAGAGCACAGGCAGAGTGGATTTAGCATAATTCTTAAGGGCCTTGGAATTTTCTAAACGGTAAATGAGCTTTGGCTTCAACTTAAAGTCACCAGCTGCACTGCTGCTGCTGCTGCTGCTAAGTCACTTCAGTCATGTCTGACTCTGTGTGACCCCATAGACAGCAGCCCACCAGGCTCCTCTGTCCACAGAATTCTCTAGGCAAGAATGCTGGAGTGGGTTGCCATTTCCTTTTCCTCACCAGCTGCATTAACCCCTAACAAAAGAATCAGCTTGTATTTTCAAACTTTAAAGCTAGCACTGACTTCTCTCTTGCTATGAGAGTCCTAGATGACATCTTCTGATTGAAGGCTGTTTTACCTCCATTGAAAATCTACTAAAGTTCAGTACTGATCCAAGGATGCTGGCATCAAAGCCCTCCCTCTCAACTATCCCTAGTTTCTGCATTTCTATAATGTACCACCAATTATTCTAGATTTATAATACCCTGTCTTTAACTTGGTATATACCATCTTTTGAATAAAAAGATTATTGGTTGTTTGAGATGAGATATAAGAACAAAATCATTCTTGAGGTTCCACCTCGAAAAAAAGACGATGTTTGCTCATAGCAGCTAGTTTGACACCCCTGTTTTCCTTAGGCTAGCCTTCACACAACGAGCATGCATATACAGCCATGGTTCACTGCATCTGTTCTGAAGTTGAGAACTGCTGCTTATTCAAGTACAGATGCCCCCATTTGATGTAAGGAGACAGTTGAATTGCATGTCCACCATGAGAAAAGGAAAATAAACGATGAAACAAATGCCAGCATCCTTGGATCAGTACTGAACTTTATCCATAAACTTTAAGGTAAGTGATGGCTGCTGTATTTAATAGAAGTGTATTTCTTTAGACTTAAATTTGACTTTGATACATTGAACAAAGTGGAACCCTTTTCTTAAAAGGTATAAAGATTTTTAATTCTGTGATTGCATGTATGTGTGCTGAAACTGTAAAGCTTTTATGACTAATATTAATATCCCTTAAATGAAATTAAAAGGTAAATGAACATGATCCAATGTAACTGATCATTCCTTCCTGCAGTGATTATTGTATTGTTTTACTGTATATTTGGAAAACTGAAGATAAATCATGGAAAATGGAAATAATTGCTCCAGCTAAAAGGCTTAGGCCTAAACTACTTTTACGATACCAAATGAGTAAAAAACCTGACAAATCAGGACAAGTTAGTGAGGAAGTTAAAGGAATAAATCTCAATTCATCAAGTATCCTATTTATCAATATTGGAATGATTGATTTTCCTTGCAAGCCCATCCTAGAATGCCTTTCAACACTTTTAAAGGAATTTCACTTATAAAGAAAAACTTCATATTGTTTTTTTTTTTTGAATTTTATTTTATTTTATTTATTTTTTTATTTTATAAATTTTATTTTATTTTTAAACTTTACATAATTGTATTA
>NW_011494885.1:340257-340817 GCF_000754665.1 Bison bison bison
TCCTTCTGGCTTACTTCAGCTGTATAATAGGCTCCAGTTTCATCCACCTCATTAGAACTGATTCAAATGTATTCTTTTTAATGGCTGAGTAATACTCCATTGTGTATATGTACCACAGCTTTCTTATCCATTCATCTGCTGATGGACATCTAGGTTGCTTCCATGTCCTGGCTATTATAAACAGTGCTGCGATGAACATTGGGGTACACGTGTCTCTTTCCCTTCTGGTTTCCTCAGTGTGTATGCCCAGCTATATTGTTAACCGTAACTTTGCTACCAACTTTGAAAATAAAAGTAATAATAAAACTTCATTGAAATAATAGACTATATAAGGTCTATTTTTTCAGTTGGTATTAAAATAAACTACATTTTGATACCAGTAAAAAAAAAAAAAAAAGAAAATCTACTAAAATGATTTTTAGTATAGCTACCTTCATCATCTTAGCTAGGTATTCTAGATAACTTGCTGCAGCTTCTGTATCAGCACTTGCTGCTTCACCTGTACTTTGTCGTGATGGAAATGACCTCTTTCCTTAAATCTTATGAGCACTTTTCTATTT
>NW_011494885.1:340917-341244 GCF_000754665.1 Bison bison bison
GCTAAATAAAATAGAGCTGTTGTCCTTGTCAAAGAGGAGAGGTGTGCACAGAAATCACTATTTGTTTAACGATCTTTAAGCTTAGGGCCCATACTCCTGGTTGAAGTATTAAGAACCAATACCTCTGTTTTTTAAATTGAAGTATAGTTGCTGTGTAATATAAGTTATAGGTGTGCCATGTAGCAAATCACAATCTTTAAAGGTTATATTTCATTTATAGTTGTTATAAACTATTGGTCCTGCTTGGTTTCAGTCCTCCTTTTCTTTGATACTCTTCAATCTTAAGGGGGGGGCAGATGTGGACAAGAAGGGATAAATTTTTGGATA
>NW_011494885.1:341408-343501 GCF_000754665.1 Bison bison bison
GACCTAGTTTCAATATTTTTTTGTTCCAGAAATTGAGAGGCTCCAGGAAAGGTCAAGAGATCAGTGAATGATTGGTCAGTGTAGTGGTCAAAATATATACATTTTGTAGTTTTGCCTTCTTATAAGGACTTTGATTTGTGGTTGTGGTACATCCCCAAAATTATAAGAGTAACATCAAAGAACACTGATCACGGATCACTATAGCAAATGTATATTAAGTATACCTCAAAGAAGCTGAAAAAAAGAAGAGTTAATGTTTCTATTCTTCAGGATTTTCCAGAAAAACAAAACCAATAGAATAGAATAGACATATAGCTTAAAAAATATTTATTCATGCATTTTTGTATACTAAGAAGTCCCATCAACTGCCAGCTGTAACCTGGAGGCCTAGGAATGTTGGTGATATAGTTCTAGTCCAAACCTGAATATCTGATAAATAGGGTATCCAGTGGTGAAAGTTCTGGTTCAAGTCTGAAGACCCATGAAACAAGAATGCCCATCATGTCAGATGTCGAAAGATGGGTATCCCAGAGACATCAAGAGCAAATTTGTCTTTCCTCTGTCTTTTTGTTCTATTCAGGGCTTTCAGCAATTTGAATAATACCCACTTTCATTAATAAGGCTACACTTTACTCAATCTAACAATTCAAATGCTAATTTCTACTAGAAACACCTTTATGGACACACTTAGAAATAATGTTCTATAAGATATCCGGCCATTTCTTAGCCAAGTCAAGTAGATGCATAAATTAAACCATGATAATATTACAGTCTTGAGTGAAATTTATAGGGCAGGATAAGAGGCTAAAAACTAAAGAAGGTTTCCTACATTACAGTATTGAGGCAGAATTCCTGCTTCTCCCATAAACTTCAGTTTTTGCTCTAAATGCCTTATGTTTGGATGGAGCTAACCCATCTTATGGATATTAATCTCCATTATTTAAGCCAACTGATTTTAAATCTTAATCACATATACAAAATACTTTCATAATAATCTATAGGCTATTGTTTGACCAAACAACTGGGCACAATTGCTCAGCCAAGTTGACAAATAAAATGATTCATCTCAGTCTGTATTTTTTTTTTTTAAAAGAAGATTTTACATCAATAGCCTAAGCTTCAAACTTAACATACAGGTAAAAGAAGAGCAAACTGAAGCAAGCAAAATTAATAAAATTATTTTTAAAAAAACAGTATAGAAATGAGTGAAATAGAGAATAGAAAAAAATGGAGGTTTTGGTTTAAATTTTGGTTTAAATCAATTAAACCAAATGCCAGTTTTCTTAAAAGTTTCAAAAAAGGAGATATTACTACCAACCTTACAGAAATAAGATGGGATTACAAATAAATACTGTGGGAAAAAATGCTATGCTATCAAATAGTATTTTAAAAAGTGTTATATTCATATGGAAGAACTTTGAATAAAGTATGCTGAATAAATGAAGCCAGGCATGAAAGCCCATACATACAATTCCATTTAAGTGAAAAATCAGAAGAGATAAATTTATAGAGACAAAAAATATATTAGTGGTCTTCAGGGCTCATGAGGATGGCCTGAAGAAGGTGATAGCTAAAGGGAGCAGGGAAAATATTCTAAACTTGACTTCTGTAATGTTTGTACATAGTGAATATATTGAAATTCATGGGAATGTACCATATAAATGGGTGAAAGTATTATATATGAAATGTTTCTCAGTAAAACTGTTCTAAAACAAAATAAATATAAGGGGGAATAAAAGAAAGAGCACCTCTAGAACTGGATTATAGACATCTTTACTCCAATCTGAATGTGTGTTTGATGGTTAGTTACTTCCATTAACAAAGGAAAGAGTATGCTTGTCATCTCACAAGCAGCAGCTCAGTTGAGCATAGAAGCCACCTTTCTGGGACAACCTCACAGCTAGGCTACTTCATTTGATTCTGAGGATAGGCCTTTGCTTCATGTTCAGACTTATAAAAGAGGTTCAGAGGTATGGTTTGCCTTCCTCTGTTTCAAGTCTCTCCAAGCTAGGAGCACTGGTGGCTCAGAGACCCCGCCCCTTCAACACCCTCTGATGCTCTCTGAGAACAATTGTTGCCTTGGTTACATTATT
>NW_011494885.1:343601-345749 GCF_000754665.1 Bison bison bison
TTACATAGGGAGCAGTCATCACTGAAATTGCCTCAGCAGGCCTTGCACTGCCTCAAAAGGGACAAGATTCATGGGTTGAGGGTGGGGATAGGGGACAGCCTGCTAGCTCTGCCTCAGTGCCAACCTGAGAGCTTTGGAATCCTGTGGCTGATAAACTTCCAAAGGTACATGTTATCTCACAAAAGTGGCCGTGTTCTTTCTTTACTTTGGTGAAGGTCAGAAGAGCATCCTGCAGACATGTTTAACCGATACTCATTAGATACTCCAGCCGTAATTTTTGACAATGGATCAGGACTCTGTAAAGTAGGTATGTCTGGAGAGATTGGGCCCCGTCATGTCATCAGTTCTGTGGTGGGGCATCCTAAATTCAACATGGCTTTACCAGAAGCCAATCAGAAAAATTATGTTGTGGGAGAAAATGCCCTGTTCAAGTATGAGGCCTTGCAGTTGCACTACCCCATTGAACGTGGACTGGTAACAAGATGGGATGACATGGAGAAACTCTGGAAGTATCTTTTTGAGTGGGAACTGGGAGTAAAACCCTGTCAACGACCTGTGCTCATGACTGAACCCTCCTTGAACCCAAGAGAGACTCGCGAGAAGACAACAGAAGTGATGTTTGAG
Organism: Bison bison bison; assembly: GCF_000754665.1. Classification (NCBI taxonomy): domain Eukaryota; kingdom Metazoa; phylum Chordata; class Mammalia; order Artiodactyla; family Bovidae; genus Bison; species Bison bison. The sequence goes on from NW_011494885.1 coordinate 344,226, forward strand.
ACCTTCAATGTGCCTGCCTTTTACCTGTCCAACCACGCGGTCGTAGCACTCTATGCCTCTGCTGCTGTCACGGGCCTAGTGGTGGACAGTGGGGATGGGATCACTTGCACTGTCCCCATCTTTGAGGGTTACTCCCTGCCTCATGCTGTCACCAAGCTCTATGTGGCAGGCAGGGACATCACAGAGCACCTCACCCGACTCCTCCTGGCTAGTGGGTGTAATTACCCTTGCATACTCAACAAGGCCTTAGTGGATGACATAAAAGAGACGCTGTGCTATGTTGCCTTGGAACCAGAGAAAGAACTCTGTAAGAAGCCAGAGGAGATCATGAAAGAATACAAGCTACCAGATGGGAATGTCATCCACCTTGGGGACCAGCTGTACCAGGTACCTGAGATTCTTTTTGCGCCTGACCACCTAGGTGTACACAACCCAGGACTATCAAAAATGGTCTCCAGCAGCATTATGAAGTGTGACACCGATATCCAGAAGAATCTTTTTGCAGAAATTGTTCTGTCTGGGGGCACCACTCTCTTCCCTGGGCTTGAGGAAAGACTTATGAAGGAACTGGAACAGCTGGCCTTCAGAGGCACTCCCATCAAGATCACTGCTTCTCCTGACAGATGTTTCTCTGCATGGATTGGTGCTTCCATCGTGACCTCTTTGAGCAGTTTCAAGCAAATGTGGATCACTTCTGCAGACTTCATGGAGTTTGGGGCATGTGTTGTCCAGAGAAGATGCTTTTAAAGGATTCAGAGCACAGGGGACAGCTTAAATTGTCAGATCACAGGAGCACTGGTGGAAGGTGACATCTTCCTTTAGAGCTTCAGCATGTATTCAATAAAAGTGATATGGCATTTTGGGTTTTGGTTCATTTTTGATAGCATAAGAGTAACTTTTGATCTAGGTACTGATTCTTTTTAAGTGATTCTAGTCCACCCTTCCTGTCTCAGGGACCTATTCAGTTGTTTCCTCCTGATAAAGCCTTGGGTTATGTGTTACAACTGGGTCCACTTGCAGGATCTGTAGTGAAAGCAGGTGAGCCTCAATGCCTAGTAGCTTTATTCAGTATGATCCCTAGAATCTTCATTTTAATCAAGTGTCTTAGATATTTCTGATAGATCCAGTGCTAAGTAAAGACAGAATTACAAGAGAACATGTAGGGAAGGAGGGGAATTAAGTAGAAGGAATGCTACTCAGCTCTTAGGGCTCAAATGACCCTTTCAGTCAACTGGTTCTTAATTAGCACAATACAAGTCTCTACTGTTAGGCAGGCTTCCTTGGTGGCTCAGACAGTAAAGAATAAGCCTTTAATGCGAGAGACCTGGGTTCAGTCCCTGGGTTGGGAAGATCCCCTGGAGAAGGGAATGGCTACCCACTTCAGTATTCTTGCCTGGAGACTTCCATAGGCAAAGGAACCTAGTGGGCTACAGTCTATGAGGTCACAAAGAGTCAGAGATGACTAACTAACCCTTTCACTACTTTTCACTGTTAGGTAGCTAAATAAAATAGAGCTGTTGTCCT
>NW_011494885.1:346056-352131 GCF_000754665.1 Bison bison bison
ATAGAGAGGTTAATCATAAACTCTGCAAGGAACTGGGTTTTAGACCACACAGGTTGGTGGAGAAGAATGTAATAAAAGATATACTGGTGGAAAGAAGATGGGAGTGGAAACAAATCAAAAAGAACTATACTAAAAAAAATCATCCTGAATGAATTGAAACCATCTTAAAAAAAAAGGAATTCTATTTTGCACACATCTTTCCAACTATGTTTTCAGGGTATCACATTGCTAGCTTATTTTACAATACAGCCATGAAAATGAAAATTATCAAACAGAAATCACTATAAATCAGGTATTTTATTTTTACATTCATTTGAGACATGTGGTTGAATATCACACTTCTGCCTACGGACAGGTTAGCAAAACCACAATGGAATCAGAAGCATGACATTCAAAGAGCTAGGAAAACATTACTGTCAAACTATAGAATTATATATCCAGGAAAACTATTCCAAGAAAGATGGTAAAAATACTTTCTGAAAACAACTGAATGTGTTTACTCCCAATAGTCCATAACTAAAGGAGCTTTTGCATGATTATTTGAGGATGTATAAAAATAATCCCATAGTAAGATATATATGGTGTACTAAGAAATAATGAACATTAAAGAATGGTGAACATGGAGGTAAATTTAAAAATACTGACTGTACACATTCATAGTATCAACATGATAATAAGAATGACAATTCTCTAATACAGAAGGACATAAATCATGGAAACAAGTTGGAGCTAAAAATCTGAATATACTTGTATTTCTCAGAAAGAGAAATGTTAATTAAATTTAGACTATATATATATATATATATATATAAATTGAAGGAATTCCTCCTATAAATTTGTAAAAAAAATAACCAAAAACATAAATGACTTCAATTGGAAATATTAAAAGGCATTTCTAAAATACAAATGTGTCAAAGAAGAAATTGTAATAAAAATTGTAAGCTAACTAAAATTGAATGATAACACAGTACTAGATATTGAGATGGAATGCAGTTAATGCTGGAATCAGTAGGAAATGTATAGTATTAAATGTTTATATAAGTAAAAAGAAGGTTGAATATCAGAGAGCTAAATATCCAAGTTTGAAGTTAGAAAAAATGTTACCAAAGTATATTCCTGTGCCGGATGCACAGTGAGGCCAAATAAACTAGCTGAGCAAGAATAGGTATCTCATGGTCAAAACCCCCAAACTCCTCAATGCTTTGGTGGGGAAAGTTTTTATAGGCAGAATTTGGGGTGAGGGCTGCAGGGAATTTTGTGCTCAGGCCTGAAGTTGCCATGCTCCACCTGGATGGGGACCTTAGTTGTATAGAGGAGCTTAAAAATATTGCTATGCATATTCCTTGAGGAAGGACCAGGACAGTTACCCAAGGCTACACTACTGTTTCTTTTTTTTTTAATTTTATTTTATTTTTAAACTTTACAATATTGTATTGATTTTGCCAAATATCAAAATGAATCCGCCACAGGCATACACTACTGTTTCTTGACTGCTCTTCCCATGTGTCTTCACTTCCTCCCCCTCCCTGACTGGCAACTGTTTGAATCTGCCCTTTGGAACTCAGGGAAAGTCAAGGAGACTGAATGAAACCATTTCCTACAAACCAGAAACAGGGGACACAGAAAGGCTTTTATGCCCAGGAGGGCCCCACAGGGTCCTGCTTGGTTTCAACACTATAAATAACTTCACACTTAATCTCACAAAAATAAGTTTATCTACTATATCTTAAAAACAGAAATTCCTACTTGGTGCAAAATTTATTTAAAAATCTTGACAAAGTATTATCTAGATATTTGTCTAGGTTACTTTCTATCATTTATTCACAATTTGAACATTTCATTTTTATTCACATTCTTTAATAGTATTGAAAAAAGAACAAATATGAACCCATTTTATAAATACAATATATTTAAATCATAACCAATCATAGATGATATATAAAATACAAATTCATATCAATCACATTCATAAACATAGATGCAAATTTTATTAGCAAAATATGAACATACCAAATTCTTCAATGTGTGAAAAAGCTTCTTTTCCAAGTTCAATTTCAATTTCAGTTACTGAAATGCAAGGTTGCTATACCATTTGTAAACATATGGATATAATTCACTACATTTCCATAGATGCCAAAGTATTTCAGCATAATCAACTTCCATTCATGATAAGAATTGTCTAAAACAAAAGAGATGCTATTTGCCATAAATAATTAATATTATCTTCAAGGCTACCTTTATCATGTTGCAAAAGTGAAGTGTAAAATGTTAAAATATTATGTTAAAACATGAAAAAATCAAGGATTCCTAATGTGACCAATTTAATTTATCATTGTACCACAGGCACTAGTGAAACCAAGCAGGACCCTGTGGATCTGTCCCTGGTACAAATTATTTCCCTGTTCCCCATTTCTTGTTTATAGGAAATATGAGTTGTTATCAACCATTGCTCATGGGAGGTGGGGGAGGGGTGTATTACCCAATAATGGGAAATTCTATGGGTGCCAATTTCATCCACTAAGTTTCATGCCTTGTACCACTCAGAATCATTTATTTCTCAAAATAACTTTACTCCATCCAGGCACATCTCCAGGATGCTGGTTGGTCATTATTTTTGGGAAAATGTTCAAAAAGAGGACTCATAGTATTTACAAACTATAGCACTCAACACTTCAGTTGGTTGCAGGGCCTTAATTGATATGCATCACTTCTCTCCTCCAGCCCCCATTTAGTATTACCTTTCCCTTTTTGCTGGCATTTCTGTTGGTCTACCTTACTTACTTGATGATTTGACTCACACTCTCAGTACTTATCAGGTCATGGTTGCTGTTTCTTGCTCATTTAAAAAAAAAATACCATGGTGAATTAAAGAAAGATCTGAATGTTAAACATTTTTGTAGCAGCAGCCCCACCTACTCATAATTGCAGAGTTTTTTGTTTGCTCATCTCTCACTAGAATTCCAAAACAACCTGATAGAAGCCATAGATTTAAGTTTAATGGGCTTCTTACTTCTTACCTAGAGTAAGTGACTTCATTCTGAAGACCAAAATCTCTAAACACATAGAATATGTATGTTGTGGAAAGCTCAAATTCCCCAAGTGAGTTATTGGGAATGTTTTTGAGTGGAATGACTCCTACTTTCACTTCTTGGTGCCTGGCCCAAGTGGTCTAGCTCTTGGGGATATAGCAACATAAAGTAACCACTGGATTAAGATGAATAAAGGATAGTGCCCTGTCCTAACTAGATATTAATGTTGCATTTTCTTGGATGGGTGGAACTCAAAATAACCAATTATTAATCAAGTAGATGGTTGGGCTTCTTAAGGGATGATGTCATACTGGTGACTCAATATCCGTTCTGTTACTTGCAGGCTCTGGCTCTTACGGACTAGGAGAGTACTTACTGGGAGGTGCTTGAGAAAATGTCAACAGTCTTGACTCCTAATAGAGCTGCACTTTGAAGTCACATTTTATAAGCACTGCAAGTTGGAATACAGAATCATTGAAATTTTTCACCAGGCAAAGCCCTGAAGTAGGAGAATCTCCGTCAATATAAACTATAGGCAGTAGGCTGAGAGGATCTTCTTAGGAAAGCTGTATTCATTTTTATCTCTGCTTGCTGAAAAAAAATTCAGATTGAATTGATTTCTCTTTTGTAGAAATTCACTAAAAATAAGAAGCAGTCAAAATCTAACAGAATTCTATATTTTTTCAAAAATTTCCTTTGAAGTAGGAGTTGACAACTATTGTACACAATCCAGCTCCTCTTTTTATAAATAAAGTTGTACTGAAATACAGCCTTACACATTAGTTATACATTTTCTATTACTGATTTTCTTCTTAGTTTGCCAAAGCTGAGCAATTGTAGGAAAGACTATGTCCCATAAATCTAAAATATTTGGTATGTCCTCTTCAGGAAAGATTTTGCTGACTCTTGTTCAAGAGCTATAGACTTTGTTGATACTCAGTGTGCTTTTAATATAAACCTTGGTAATATATTAAAATAAATGTTTGTCATGACATAACAAATGTATACATCCATGTAGCCACCAACACAATCAAGATGTGTTGATCTTGATCAACCGCCCACCCTAGCATTCCTTCATGACTGTTGGTTATTTTCCTACATCCCTAGTCCCTATTCTGTCATTATAGAATAGTTTATCTATTCCAAAATTTCATAAAGTGGAATCATACATTATGTACTATTTAGTGGCTGATACTGACTCAGCATTATGTTTTGGCAATCCATCCATCCATCTTGGTGTAGGAATCAGTGGTCTCTTCCTTTTCCATTGCCTTCCAGTCAGTGAAGAACTACAGAATCCAGTCCTTTCTATTAGATTCTATAACCAAACCACTCTGGTAGCAAAAGTTGTAGATTTTTTTCCTAGAACACTGTGAATCAAAATGGCTGCTTTTGCTCCCAATATATCACTGCTGAGAACACAGAATAGAAGGGATATAGTATTTTCTTCTTTCTTTTAAAGATTCAAATGATAAATTTAACACATCCGTTTTGTTCATCCAATCTGTCCAGAATTTGGTCACGTGCCCACAGTTAGAGGCAAGGGAAGCTGGAGAATTTGTGTGTGTGAGACCATATTACCAGTGAGAATTCTATAACTATGGAAGAATAAGAGAGAGGATAGTGAGGACAACTGTCAATCTTCCATGGTTCACCAATATGGCTACTAAAACAGCTTCGCCTTTTTCTCTCACTCATATAACATAGAAAATAGATCTTTTCTAAGGAAAACAGTTCCAGATGTTCATCCAATTATTGCTTCTATCACAAATTCCAGCATCTCTTGGTCATGCAAAGACTTCTACATCAGATCTAACTATGTCTTCTCATGGTCTGGACATACAAACTAAAAAATAAGTTATATGCTCAATTCTCCATCAAATCTTGGCATAACTTTTCCTTTCTCAGACTTATACAGACTAAAAGACAAGTTATTTATATGACTCTCTACACCTTCCAACCTGCCCAGTTATAACCCATGACATGACCCCACCACAGTTGTGGAATTGTGGCTATGAATATAGATGCTTACAAAAAGAAAATAATAACATGCCTTGAGAGTGAATTAAATTATTCTCACCTGCTTCACACCTCAGCTTTGATGCTAGAGAAAGGTGCAGTGTGGAAATGTCAGTGGATACAGATTTTTTTTTAAATGATTGATATCTTTAGATGAGGGGCTTCCCTGGTGGTTCAGATGGTAAAGAGTCTGCCTGCAGTGTGGGAGACCTGAGTTCGATCCCTGGGTTGGGCAGATCCCCCAGAGAGGGAAATAGCAACCCACTCCAGTATTCTTGCCTGGAAAATCCCATGGATGGAGGAGCTTGGCATGCTATAGTCCATGGGGTTGCACAGTCGGACACGACTGAGCAACTCCATTTTCACTTTTATCTTTAGATAAAGGACAGGAAAAGAGAAGCACAATGACAGAAAACACACACACCTGCTTGTTTTTAAGACAACACAAAAATACTTTGTATTTCATACACCATAGTAAGTACTGCATCAGTTGGAGTCAGTGGGCAGATCATGTCTTCCAACTCCTATTATACAGTTACAATATGGTGTCCATCCTCTTTGAAGCCTGTGAACAGGACTCTTGATTCTCAACATCCTCTCTGCTGTAATGAGGAGACCCCCTTGATACACAGATCCTGTAGGTGGAGCTGATCATTCCTACCATGAAGTAATCAGTTGTTACTCCTTCTAGAAGCCTAGTGGTGAAATTCTGAATCCCCCCACTTGAAGTTATGAGCTGGTGACTATCTTACTCCCAGTTGATGATGAGGAAACTATGGGGTGGAATTCTGATTCTGCACAACACACTTGTGGGGTAAATAGAATATGATTGCATCAGTTCAGTACAGTTCAGTCGCTCAGTCGTGTCCGATTCTTTGTGACCCCATGAATTGCAGCATGCCAGGCCTCCCTGTCCATCACCAACTCCTGGAGTTTACCCAAACTCATGTCCATCAAGTCAGTGATGCCATCCAGTCAGCTCATCCTCTGTCATCCCCTTCTCCTCTTGCCCCCAATCCCTCCAGAT
>NW_011494885.1:352231-353045 GCF_000754665.1 Bison bison bison
AAGAGTCTTCTCCAACACCACAGTTCAAAAGCATCAATTCTTCAGCACTCAGCTTTCTTCACAGTCCAACTCTCACATCCATACATGACTACTGGAAAAAGCATAGCCTTGACTAGACGGACCTTTGTTGGCAAAGTAATGTCTCTGCTTTTTAATATACTATCTAGGTTGGTCATAGCTTTCCTTCCAAGGAGTTAGCGTCTTTTAATTTCATGGCTGCAATCACCATCTGCAGTGGTGAATCTGTAATCACAGAAAACTAGACAATCTGATCACACGGACCACAGCCTTGTCTAACTCAGTGAAACTAAACCATGCCATGTGGGGCCACCCTAGATGGGAGGGTCATGGTGGAGAGATCTGACAGAATGTGGTCCACTGGAGAAGGGAATGGCAAACCACTTCAGTATCTTGCCTTGAGAACCCATGAACAGTATGAAAAGGCAAAATGATAGGATACTAAAGGGGAACTCCCCAGGTCAGTAAGTGCCCAATATGCTACTGGAGATCAGTGGAGAAATAACTCCAGAGAGAATGAAGGGATGGAGCCAAAGCAAAAACAATAACCAGTTGTGGATGTGACTGGTGGTAGAAGCAAGGCCCAATGCTGTAAAGAGCAATATCGCATAGGAACCTGGAATGTTAGGTCCATAAATCAAGGCAAATTGGAAGTGGTCAAACAGGAGATGGCAAGAGTGAACGTTGACATTCTAGGAATCAGTGAACTAAAATGGACTGGAATGGGTGAATTTAACTCAGATGACCATTGTATCTACTACTGTGGGCAGGAATCCCTTAGAAGAAATGGAGTAGC
>NW_011494885.1:353251-353909 GCF_000754665.1 Bison bison bison
AACAAGACCGGGAGCTGACTGTGGTTCAGATCATGAACTCCTTATTGCCAAATTCAGACTTAAATTGAACAAAGTAGGGAAAATCACTAGACCATTCAGGTATGACCTAAATCAAATCCTTTATTATACAGTGGATTATACAGTGGAAGTGAGAAGTAGGTTTAAGGGACTAGATCTGATAGACAGAGTGCCTGATGAACTATGGATGGAGGTTCGTGACATTTTACAGGAGACAGGGATCAAGACCATCCCCATGGAAAAGAAATATGATTGCATAGATTTTATAAACTAAATTAACATTTGAACTACAACCTCAAGACTGAAGCAGAACACACATTCTGAACATAAACATTTGACTACAGGTAAAACAGGTAAAATTTTAGTTTAAGTACTTTGAAATTATCACTCCATTGTTGACTGAATTTCAGCATTTCTGATGGAAATTTGCAATTATTCATCTTTGTTCCACTATATGTAATGCATTCCTCTGTAATCCAGATTTTTTAAGTTTTCTTTAGGTATTGATTTTGCAAAAAAAATTTTTTTGGTTATCTTTTTGTTGTTGTTGGCTGCACTATGCAGCATGTGAAATCTTGGTTCCCCAGTCAGGGATCAAACCTGTGCACCCTGCAGTGAAAGTGTGGAGTCTTAACCACTG
>NW_011494885.1:354337-355145 GCF_000754665.1 Bison bison bison
TAATTTTTAACTTTTTTAAATGATTTATGGGTATATTTTTCATTGTGTTCACTGCAGTTGAGTTTTTTTGGGTTACTAGTTTTCATAAAATATGAAATATTTGGCCACTGGCTCTTTATTTAGTATTTTGGCACTAATATTTTCTTTTCTTCTCAAAATCTAATTAACATGTGTATTAGAATGTTTGATATTTTCCCACAGGTCCTTGAGTTTCTGCTCACTTTTTCCACAATCTTTTTTCCCTACTCTGGTCTCAAAATTGATTGTTTCTTGTTGCTAATGCTTTTTTCCCCAAAAAATTTACTAATAAATTTTTGTACAATGTCTAATAAGCTCATAAACACTTCCAATGATTCTTTCTATGAAATATTGCATCTTTCAGTTCTAATATCTACTTGATTATTTTTATATCTTCTTTTTTCCTCCTTATGTTTATATTGTCCTTTAAATCCTTGAGTGTATTCATAATAAAAGTTCAAAATCTTTTTTTCTGTGAATGTCTATCTCTGTCATTTCTGAATATGTTTGTATTGACTGCTCATCATTGGTATGTATTATATTTTTCTGCTTGTCCTTATGTCTAGCAACTGATTGTCATTCAGTCGCCCAGTCATGTCCAACTATCCATGACCCCATGGAATGCAGCATTCTAGGCCTCTCTGTTCTTCATGATCTCCCAGAGTTTGCACAAAGTTCATGCCCAAGTAACTTATTATTGGGTTATAAATATTTAAAATTACATATTGTTGAATGTCTGTGATTCTAAATTTATTTAAGGAGGGTTGACATTTGTTTTGGCTAGTAGTTG
>NW_011494885.1:355245-356345 GCF_000754665.1 Bison bison bison
AAGCTCAAAGGAAATTTAATGCAGATTTCTGAGATCAAAATATGCCTGTTTCCCTCCTCTCCAATAGCTTGTTACACAAATCCCAGCTGCATCAGGCTACTTGTACACCAATAACTTTCTCCTCAGTCAGTGAGACTGTCATGTTTAGTTTTGGATTTCCTCTCACCGCCTCCAAATCTGGAAAATGCTCAATGCAGAAAGCAAGGGGGAACCACCTTTTTTGTTCCCCTTAACTCACTGATCAGTCTTTAATTGCTGATTTCCAATGTCTGAGACTGTTTCTTTTCCTATATATTTTTCGTAGGTTTTTTGGTGGGAACCCATAGAAAAACTGGGTATCAGTTTCCCTGATATGGTGGAAATAGATGATGCATGCATTATTTCAAATAAAATATTAATAAATTTATATACTTAGAAATACTAAAAGAATTAGCTTAATATACTCACTGGCATAGGGTTTCATAAATTCTGCATAAAGTCTGTGTGTGTGTATTTGAATTGTCAAATAAATAGAGAAAATCCTCATAGAACAAATTAAAGGGAAATCATAACATGGAGAGAAACAAGAGCATAATTATAGAGTTGAAGGCATCTAAAGATCCTCATGTTTATTGTTTTGATGACTTCTTGTGTGGCATTGGATAATGTCTAGCACATATCTTGAAGTTAATATTGGAGACCTTCACATAAAGCCATAATTCTTTAAATGAGATATTGCGGCATCTACAAAACCTGTACTTTTCAGGTAAAATTAAAATTAGTGATATGTATAGCCTTCAAATATTATATTTGAAGTGAAGAGGCTTATAATTAACTAAGTATCCATTTAAATAAATCAGAAAAATAGAATAAAATTGGGAAAAAATAAATAAATAATAAAAACATGAGCAAAAAACAAAGATTAGTTAGAAAGGAATAGCAAAATTAAATGTTCTTTAGAAAAATTAGAAAAAAACTAATAAAACTGAAAAACTTGTGAAAGATTGATTTAGGAAAAATGAGATAATGACAAAAATAATATTCTGCATAAACAGTGCCAAATAATTTAAATTGTAACGAGATAATGAGTTTTAAAATAAGAATAATGAAATTGACAGATT
>NW_011494885.1:356611-358184 GCF_000754665.1 Bison bison bison
AAAATGTTACTGACTACATTCCCTATGTATACATTATATCCCCTGACTTATTTTACAGATGGAAATTTGGACCTCTTAATCTGCTTCACCTGTTCATCCATCCCACTATCCCCCACCTCTGGCAACTACCAATTTGTTCACTGTATCTATGAGTCTCTTTCTGTTTTCTTGTTTTTACATATGATGTTTTCTATATTTTTAGATCCTACTTATGAGTAAAATTATATGATATTTGCTTTATCCGTTGACTTATTTCAATTAGTATAATACCCTCCAGGTCCAACATGTTGTTGCAAATGCCAAGATTTAATGCTTTTTTTTTTGATGACTGAGTAGTATGTGTATGTATGTGTCTGTGTATAAAATCATCTATTGATGGATACTTTCATATCTTGGCTGTTATTAATAGTGCTGCAATGAACATAGGAATCCATATTTTTTTCAAGTTAGCATTTTTAATTTTATTTCAATAAATACAAAAAAGGTAAATTACTTACAGTAGTTCTTTGTAACTTTTTAAGGAACCTCCATATAGTTTTCCATAGTGGATGAGGGTTCTCTTTTCTCCACATCCTTGCCAACCTTTATTGTTTGTTTCTTTTCTTTTTGATAATATGCATTCTGACAAGTGTGAGATGATATCTTATGGTGGTTTTAATTTACATTTCTCTAATGATTAGTAATGTTCAGCACTTTTTTGTGTGTTTCGTGACCATCTCTACATCTTCTTTGGAAAAATATCTATTCAGGGTTCTCTGCCAAATTTTTTATTGAATTGATTTTTTCTTTTTTAATATTAAGTATATGAGTTATGTATATGATTAGGATAGCAAGTCCTTATCAGATATACCATTTACAAATATTTTTCTCCCATTCAGTAGGTTTTCTTTTCATTTTGTTGGTTTCCTTTGCTGTGCAAAAGTTTTTGACATTAATTAGGTCCCATTTTTATGTTTGCTTTTGTTTCCTTTCAAGTCATACATTTAGGTCTTTAATGCATTTTAAGTTTATTTTTGTGCATAGTATGAGACAATTTTATAATTTCATTATTTTATATGTAGCTCTTTGGTTTTCCCATCACCACATATCGAAAAGACTGTCTTTTTTCCAGTGTATATTCTTTCCTCCTTTGAATGAGTTTAATTTCTTTCTCATGCCTAATTTCTATGGCAAGAACTTCCAAGATTATGTTAAATGAAAATGATGAAAGTAGGTATTCTTGTGTTGTTAATGATCTTAGAGGAAATGCTTTCATCTTTTTACCATTAAGTGTGATGTTGGCTGTGGGTTTGTCATATATGGCTTTTGCTATCTTGAAATATGTTTTCTCTATACACACTTTCTGAGACATTTAATCATAAATTAATGTTGAATTTTGTCAAATATTTTCCTGCATCTATCAAGATGATCACACAGTTTTTATCCTTTATTTTGCTAATGTGGTGTATCATGGTGTTTTATTAATGGATGTTAACTAATAAAGTAATGCTCAAAATTCTCCAAGCAGGCTTCAGCAATACGTGAACCATGAACTTACAGATGTTCAAGCTGGTTTTAGAAAAGGCAGAGGAAC
>NW_011494885.1:359177-359399 GCF_000754665.1 Bison bison bison
CTGTATGTGATGTCTTGGCCTGGATTTATTATCAGGGTAATGCTGACCTCATAAAATTAATTTGGAAGTGTTTCTTCCTCTTCTCAATTTTGGAAAAATTTCGGAAGGATAGGTATTAACTCTTCTTTAAATGTTTCATAGAATTCAACTGTGGAGCCACCAGGATGTGGACTTTTTTGACAAGAAGGGTTTTTTGTTTCCTGATTTAGTTTAACTACTTAA
>NW_011494885.1:359499-361032 GCF_000754665.1 Bison bison bison
ATTTTTTCCATTCCTTCATGCTTTAGTCTTGGAAAATTGTATGTTTCTAGGATTTATCCATTTATTCTAACTTTTCTAATTTGTTAGCATATAATTGTTCATAGTATTCTCTTATGATCCTTTGTATTTCTGTGTTGTCAGTTGTAATTTCTCCTCTTTCATTTCTGATTTTATTTAATTAGATTCTCTTTTTTCCTCTTGAGTCTGGCTAGAGGCTTGTCAATTTAATTTACCTGTTAAAGAAGCAACTTTTAGTTTTATTGACTTGTCTTTATTTCATTATTTCTGCTCTAATCTTTATTATTTCCTTCCTTCTACTAACTTTGGACTTTATTTGTTCTTGGTTTCCTAGCTTATTTAAATATACATTTAGGTTACTTGAGATTTTTCTTGTTTCTTGATGTAGGCCCACACTGCTATGGACTACCCTCTTAGAATTGCTTTTTTCTGTGTCCCATGGGTTTTATAGATTTATGTTTCCATTTTCAGTTTTCTCAAGGATTTTTAAAAATTTCTACTTTGATTTTTGTATTGACCCATTGATTTTTTTATTAACATTAGTCTCCATATATTTGTGTTTTTTGTAGTTTTCTGGATAAAATACCATTTCCCATATGTTTGCTTTCATTCTATGTGTATCTTTAGACATAAGATCAGTCTCTTTGGGCCACATGTAGGTGGATCTCATTTTATTGTTTGCTTGTTTGTTTTCTATTCAGGGTACTGAATAGAGAGAACTTTTGACCAGAGCATTTAGTTCATTTATATTTAAAATAAAAATGATGGCTTGAATCCTTTCTTTTAGGTTTAATTTTCTTGAGGTAACACCAGTTGACTACATTATATAAGTTCCATGTGTACATTGTATTTCTACTTCTGTATACCATATAACATCCTTACCACCAAACATTTAGTTTCCTTTCATCACAATACAGTTGATCCCCTTCACCCATTTCACCCTTTCCCCACCTCTTCCCTCTGGCAACCTCTATTCTGTTCTCTGTATCTATAAGTTAGTTTTGCTTTGTTTGCTCATTTTTTGTTTGTTTTTTCTTTTAATATTTCTCATATGAGTAAAATCATACAGTTGTCTTTCTCTATCTAATTTCACTTAGTATAGTACAAAAAGACAACCTACAAAGTGTAAGGAAGTATTTGCAAATGGCATATCCAATAAGTGGCTAATATCCAAAATATATAAATAACATGCAACTCAATAGAAAAAATCTAGTTAAAAATGGGCAAAGGACCTGAATAAACATTTTTCCAAAGAAAATATCTAAATGTCCAAAAGGTAAATGAAAAGGTGCTCAGCATCACTAATCATTAGGAAAATGCAAATCAAAACCACAATGGGGTATCACCTTATACTTGTTAGAATGGCTAATATGAAAAAGGCAGGAAATAACAGGATAAAAGGGAATCCTCCTATGCTGTTGGTGGGAATGTAAATTGGAATAGATACAATAGAGATTTTTCAAAAAATTCAGAACAAATCTATTATATGATCTAGCTATTTTGCTTCATATCTGA
>NW_011494885.1:361566-362255 GCF_000754665.1 Bison bison bison
TTATTTACTGTTATTTTATTTCCTGGTTGTTTTTGTAATTCTTTTTGTCTTCTTCCTTTGTGGTTTGATGCATTCCTTTAGTGTTACATTTGAATTCCTCTCTATTTTTTCATGTATCCATTGTAGTTTTTTGGTTTGTGGTTACTTTGAGGTTCATAAATATTGATCTGTTTATATAGCCATCTTTTAATTTGATAGTCCTTTAACTTCTAAGGCATTCTAAAAGCACTACATTTTTACTCCTCCCACATTTTATGTTTTCGATGTCATATTTTACATCTTCTGTGTACCTTTTAAATATTTACTGCATTCTTAGTTGACTGTACTACTTTTATTGCATAACCTTCATGCTAGCTTTTTAAGTGGCTGATCCACTGTTTTAACTATATATTTGTTTTTATCAGTGAGATTTTTCCTTTAATATATTTTATTTTAAGATATGGCCATTTCTTTTCCATTTGAAGATGATCCTTTAACATTTCTTGTAAGACCATTTTGCTGCTGCGTCGCTTCAGTCGTGTCTGACTCTGTGCGACCCCAAAGACCAGCCCACCAGGCTCCGCCGTTCCTGGGATTCTCCAGGCAAGAACACTGGAGTGGGTTGCCATTTCCTTCTCCAACGCATGAAAGTGAAAAGTGAAAGTGAAGTCGCTCAGTCGTGTCCTACTCTTAGCGACCCCAAGGACTGC
>NW_011494885.1:363044-363662 GCF_000754665.1 Bison bison bison
CTCCATTCTTATCTCAAGTTAAATATACATCCTTATGACCCTTTCACTGAACATTTTATCATGTAAGTTAATCATCTCCATTTCATTAGTTTTTTCCCCTGGAGTTTTATTTTGTTCTTTCATTAGGAACCTATTCCTCTGTCTTCTCATTTTGTTTGACATTCAGTTTTTTATACTATGAATTAGTCCAAACATCTCCTTTTCCTGGTCTTGAAGGAGTAGCTTTGCGTGGGAGTGTCCCCTGTATAGACTGCTTTTGCCTAGTGGCTTTGGCACTCCTGCTAAAGCTGGACTGGTCTGGTCTGGAGGCCGTCCCTAGGGGGATACCGTGCCTGAAGTTGCTTTGGCAGAGTGGCTAAGGATGGATCAGGGTCAGGTCAGGGGAAATTCCTGTGGAGAACTGTGTCCATGGCCCCTTGGTACAGTGGTTGTAACTGAATTGGGTCTGGACTGCTGGCAGTCCCTGGGTAGAGCTACACCCAAGGCTCTCTTGGAGGGGTGGCTGGTGCTAGTGCTGGAGTTGGCAAGGGATGGGGGAATCCTGGGGAGAGTCAAACAATGGTGCTCTCCAGCACCTCCAACCTCAGAGAGGGCTCTAGGTGTTATCTGCTCATTTGG
>NW_011494885.1:363762-364554 GCF_000754665.1 Bison bison bison
TAAGGGTGGTGTCATCTGCATATCTGAGGTTATTGATATTTCTCCCAGCAATCTTGATTCCACCTTGTGTTTCTTCCAGTCCAGCATTTCTGCATATAAGTTAAATAAACAGGGTGTCGATATACAGCCTTGACGTACTCCTTTTCCTCTGCTAAAAAATCAGCTGATAGTCTTATTGGGTATCCCTTGTATGTGATTAGTTGTTTTTCTCTTGCAGCCTTTAAGATTCTCTCTTTAACTTTTACTATTTTAATTATAATGTGCCTTGTTGTATATCTCTTTGAGTTCACCTTATCTGTAACCTACTGTTCTTCCTTAGCTTTGATGTCTATCTCCTTCCCCAGGTTAGAGAAATTTTAAGCCATTATTTCTTCAAAGAAACTTTCTATCTCTTTCTCTCTTCTCTTTCCAGGTTGCATCTAATGCAAATGTTATAACAGTTGCTATTGTCCAATATGTCCCTTAAACTCTCTTCATATTTTAAAATTCTTTTTTCTTTTCCTGTTCTGATTGAATGATTGCCACTCTTCTGTCTTCCAGGTTTCTTATCTGTTCTGTATCATAATCTGCTCTTCCCTCTAGTGTATATTTTTTAAAATTTCAAATATTTCTTAAATTTTATTGTGGGCTTCCCAGGTAGCCCAAGCAGTAAAGAATCTGCCTGCAATGCAGGAGACTGGATCTGATCGCTGGGTCAGGAAGATCCCCTGGAGAAGGGAATGGCAACTCACTCCAATATTCTTGCCTGAAAAATTCCATGGACAGAGGAGCCTAGCAGGCTACAGTCCATGG
>NW_011494885.1:364654-367156 GCF_000754665.1 Bison bison bison
TTTTTTTTTTTTTTTTTTTTTTTTTTTTTTTTTTTGCTGTCTCCCTTGGTGGGTGACTATGTGCTTGGGCCCCTCAGCTATATCACTCCATAATATTAATACAAATCATAGAAATGGGGATGGTGTTCCTGTGGATATCTTATCTCCATCTTTCATACCTCCTTCTATGTGGTCCTTCTATGTACAGTGGCTCTTCAGTCAGACCTCAGGTCTTCTTCAGGTGGAATTACCCTATATGTAAATGTAGACTTGATATGTCTGTGGGAGAAGGTGAGCACAGGGTTTTTCCTAGACTGCCATCTTGCCCTTCCTATGGAAATGTGAATATTCATTAATAATTAAACTGAATATATAAATTAAAATTTTTCATAAAGAAAACATTAAGACCCAATCATTCATCTACTAAATTCTAGCAGCTATTTAAGAAATTCATGTCTTATACCATCTCTTATGAAAAACTGGGCAAATAATACAACTCATGTAATTGGGGCTAGTAT
Source organism: Bison bison bison (assembly GCF_000754665.1). Lineage (NCBI taxonomy): Eukaryota > Metazoa > Chordata > Mammalia > Artiodactyla > Bovidae > Bison > Bison bison. Next base: position 365,152 of record NW_011494885.1, read on the forward strand.
AACCTTCATATTAAAGTTAGGTAAGAATTAACAACTGATCAATGAACAAAGAACAATATAAGGTTGTTGATGCTAAAACTGTGATAAAATATTTGCAATGTAGATCTCTTGCTTTAGCAAAATGATGATACATCACCATCAGAATTGGGTTTATCTGGGAATGAAAGCCTGAATTAATGTTATAAAATTTAGTTCATAACATTAACAAATTGAGGGAAAATGTAATAAACCTAATATATGAGAAAAATATACTGGATAAGATTCAACATTCTTAATTAGTTGAAACAAAAAAACCTTTTAGAAAATAAGAGATGGATGGTATATTTTTCATGTTCAATTTATTGATAATAGAATCCACTCTAGTTAAAGGAGGAAAGGATTTATTTCAGCAACAGACATTCACAAAACTTATAATGGTTTTAAACATTATTTTTCGTTTAGACAATTTCAAATTCAGATCTGGCAACTCTCCAGGACAGTACCCCTCAAAGTGGTAACTCAGAGAGCCAAGCTGCTTCCATCGTGTAGCTTTGATATGTGAAATTTATGGAGTGTAGTTTTGCATGGAAATAGGGAGTGGATGGATCCCATGAGATCTTTTTAAGATTCAGGTCTTGGAGACTTTCAATTGCCTTTATCCATTGGTCAGAATCCAGTTACATATCTTCAACTTAACTGCAAAAGAGGCTTGGGAATATAGTTTTCTATATATATGGCAAAGAAGAAAAGAGGTATATTTTGATGAATATATAGCATTGCCTCTGCCACAGAAGTGGAAAATCTTGTTCCTTTAAAATCTTCCGTGAGAAAACATGATCTGACAACAGTATTACAATTCAACATTTTAAGGATTTTCCTAGAGAGTGCAGTAAGATAGGACAAATATAAATAAATGGCATAAAGACTAATGTGAAGAGTTAAATCTGATTATATGATTAATATAGAAAACTCAAAAGAAGGTATAAACAGATGCTTAATTAAAGATTTAGACAGATTCCTGGATACAGACTAATGTAAACAATAATTATATTTGCATACATGAGCAAAAAAAACTATGTTAAAATTTTTAAATATCTTTTAATAATTCAGATGGATTGTTTAAAATGAATATCTCTTACTGTAAAGAAACATTTCTTTGAAGTTTAGCAATAACTTTGGATTTACACCTGCAGCAACTTTGTGTGCTAGGTTAACTCAAATAAGATTAAATGTAATTTAAGTAATTATATTTAAATGTAGCATGTGTGGAACAATTTCTCATTACTTCTAAATACTAGTTACTCATTCAACTAACTGTATGTATGAAGAAGTATATCATAATTGATGCTCAGTAAATGATAGAAGTAGCTATTTCTCTGTGTTGAAATTAGTGTTTTACTATACTTTTGTTTTTCCGTTTTTCTGTTGCTGGCATTTTTAACAAATATATATTATAAAATCAATAAATATAATGACATTGAACATTTAAAATATTTCATTAGAAAATATATGCAAAATGCTTGAAAATTAATTTAAAAATAAACTAAAATACAATAGACATAATAACTATTTAATTGTATTAGTTAAAGAGATAGAAAGTAAAGAGCTAAAGTGATATACTTTCCCTATCAAGTTCATAAAAATGACAAATGGTTGATGTTTTAATGGAAAAGCTGCAAGAAAATGGATACAAACATTATGATACTGCAAATTATTTTTCTAGGAAATACTTTTTCACTTGCATCAAAGCTTTAAAAATGTATGTAGGTACTTATTAACAATTTCAATCCTATGAATACTCCTAAGAAAATAATAATAGAGGTTCATAAATGAAGTGCATATAAACCTTATTTCTTAAAATTTTATAATATAAAATGCTTAGATATAAAAGATTAATACCCATTCTTATATAATTAGGTAATATGTCTCCTCTGTCCATGGGATTTTCCAGGCAAGAGTACTGGAGTGGGTTGCCATTTCCTTCTCTGGGGGATCTTCCTGACCCGGGGATCAAACCCAGGTGTCC
>NW_011494885.1:367492-368388 GCF_000754665.1 Bison bison bison
AAACACTTTACCCTCTGAGCTACTAGGAAAACCCCAAGGTAATACATTAGAGTCATGAAAATTATACCCTAGAGCTACATGTACTGATACAGAAAATATCTCAACTATAGTATTGAAAAAGAGGCCATGCAATACAAGTTCTATTTTTGAAAAGTAAAAGAAAGCATCTATTATGTAGATGAATCTGTGGATGAATATACATGAATATGTTCATAGTCATTAGGTTGTAAGATGATTGGTGATTTTACCCTCTTTTATAGTTTCCTGAATTTTCTGTTTTTTTAAAACAAAGAGAATATATTGCTTTTAATATCAGATAGAATTAATTTTATTTCTATTTTCAAAGAAGCAGAGCACTTCATCTTTAATTCTCATACTTATCTAATGATGGCATGCCCCATCATTAATTAATAGATTTGTTCTTTGATTTTAAAAAATTTACCTCTCACTTCTATAAACAGAAATATAAACAATCTAGTGCAAAATGTCACAAACCTGTCATTTCTATAACTACTGTTTTAGGTTTTCATGGTTGAATTGTGTCTAGTAATTGCCCATTTGATTCAGTTAGTAATTGCAGGCTTCTTTCCCTGAAATTAAGCTTTGTGTTCAAATTCATTCAAATTATAGCCACCAATATTTAAGATGTATATTTATATCAAATATATAAGTTAAATAAACTATAACTTAATATTGAAATTAAATTTTTAAGTGGTTTAAATTAAAAACATAGAAACCCCACATCTTAATTTAAGTTGGTTATACTTTATCATTCTTTGAAACCTGATATCTGATTTTAAAAGAAACATATTTTGATCTCAGTTATCAATTTAATTTTAAATAGCTAACAACTGTATTGTACTTATTATATGAAGTTGCTGTTGTAAATGTTTTAA
>NW_011494885.1:368726-369698 GCF_000754665.1 Bison bison bison
TGGACTCCGAGAGTTCGTGATGGACAGGGAGGCCTGGCTTGCTGCGTTTCATGGGGTCGCAAAGAGTCAGACACGACTGAGCAACTGAACTGGACTGAACAGATATGAGAATATATCTCATGGTTTTTATTTATCTTTCTCTGATGATTAGCGATGTTGAGCATCTTCTCATATATCTGTTGACTATTTGTATGTCTCCCTTGGGGAAATGTCTATTTAAGTCTTTGTTTGTTTTTTAAATTGGGATATTTGGTTCTTCTTGAGCTATAATCAGCTTTTTTTCATATACATAGTATGTAAGTATTTTCTCCCATCCCCTAGGTTGCCTTTTCTTTCCGTTAATTATTTCCGTGCTTTACAGAGCATGGAAAGCATGATGTAAGTTTGATGTAATGCCACTACCTATTTTTGCTTTTATTACTTGTGCTTTGGTGTCTATTCAGTAAATAATTCCGGAGAGAAATATCAAGAAACTTTCTTCCTATGTTTATTTCTAGGTGTTTCAGATCTTACATTGAAATTTTTAATCAGTTTCTAGCTTGTGTTCATGTGGTGAAAGATAAGGGCACAATTTCATTCATTTGCATGTGGATATCCATTTTCCCAACACCATTTATTGGCAAGACTATTCTTTCTGTCATTGTGTATTCTTGCACATTTGTCAAATATCAGTTGACTGTACATGCTTGAGTTTATTTATGTGCTCTCTATTCTATTACATTGGCCTATATGTCTGCTTTTATGCTAGTACTATACTGTTTTGATTACTATAGCTTTGAAAAATTACTTGATATACGAATGTGTAATGCCTCCAACTTTGTGTTATTTATTCATTATTGCTTGGGCTTTATTTTTCTATTTCTGTAAAACTGTCTTTGGAATGTTGATGTGAATTGCACTGAATCTGAGATTCTACTTTGGGCTTTATTTTTCTATTTCTGTAAAACTGTCTTTGGAATGTTGATGTGAATT
>NW_011494885.1:370250-371963 GCF_000754665.1 Bison bison bison
CAAGATACATGTTATAAATCAATGTTACATTTAGTCATGTATTACTTCATTTATGATATTCACATTTGTGTCTCTTATAAAGGGAGTTTTTTGGTCTTTGTTTTTCTTTCTCTTTTTGTTAAAATAAATCATTTTATATTTATAAAACCAGTTTAAATATGCCTCATGGAATGAATTGAAAATCTTCATAATACCTTGCTCTTTCAAAGCAGCTTGTTAACCCAGCTATAAAACCATATGGGCCAAGACTTACGCTATTTTTGCTTTTATTTATCATTTGGTGGGGCAGTTTTTTATTGTCATGCAGAAAAAGTAGTTTGGGGGCCATTCAAGTTTTATATTTACTTTTTTAACCAATTATGACAATTTATATTTTTACAAAAGTGCATTGGTTTCATTTTATTTTTTAAAATTATTAGGTTTGTGTTGTTTATGATATATAGTTAAAATACTATGGAACTGTATTCATTTTCTTTCATATTCATTGGTAAGTTTTGTTTTGATTTTTGATTAGCATTATCAGAGTTTTAACTCTCTTCTAAAGAATTGGAAAAATCAGGTTTATAATTTTCTGTTGTCTTATTGTCACTTTGGTGGATCTCTTTATTTCTGCCTTATCTTTAGTATTTGTTTCTTCTTTCTTTGGGTATCTCTTATTCATTAAAGTACTTATCTCATTTGTGCTATTATTTCTTGTTTGTAAGTAGTGTATATACAGCTCTGAATTTCCTATGAGCACTAATTTGTATACAACAGATTTCATTATATAATGCTTAAATTATTATTCAATTTTAGGTATTTTATAACTTTAAATACAATCTATATTTTAGTAAAGCTATTATTGGTGATAATTATTTTAGTTTTTAGCAATAAAATATTTGAAGTGCTTTCAGTTATTATTCAGGTGTAGTTCTACTATATTATGTCCAGGCTTACAGTGAAAGTTGTTCAGGCATGTCCAGCTTTTTGGAACCCCATGTACTATACATTCCATGGAATTCTCCAGGCCATAATACTGGAGTGGGTAGCCTTTCCCTTCTCCAGGGGATCTTCCCAACCCAGGGATCAAACCCAGTCTCCCACATTGCATGTGCATTCTTTACCAGCTGAGCCACAAGGGAAACCCAACAATACTGGAGTGGGTGGCCTATCCTTTCTCCAGTGGATCTTCCTGACCCAGGTTTTATACCAGGGTCTCCTGCATTGCAGGCAGATTCTTTACCAACTGAGTTGTCAGGGAAATCCAAAACTTATAATGTGTTATATTGAGATATCTTGTTTAATCTAATACATGACAATTATTTGCTGAATCATTTGTGCCCATACAAGCTATGTATTTCCATTTTGTTGTAGATTTATTTTTACTATATCTTGTATATTGTATATTCAATCAATCAATTCAGTCACTCAGTCATGTCCGACTCTTTGAGACCCCATGAACCGCAGCATGCCAGGCCTCCCTGTCCATCACCAACTCCTGGAGTCCACCCAAACCCATGTCCATTGAGTCAGTGATGCCATCCAACCATCTCATCATCTGTCGTCCCCTTCTCCTCCTGCCCTCAATCTTTCTCATCATCAGGGTCTTTTCTAATGAGTCAGCTCCTCATATCAGGTGGCCAAAGTATTGGAGTCTCAGCTTCAACATCAGTCCTTCCAATGAACACTCAGGACTAATCTCCTTTAGGATGGACTGGTTGGATCTCCTTGCAG
>NW_011494885.1:372063-372986 GCF_000754665.1 Bison bison bison
AGAGTCTTCTCCAAAAACCACAGTTCAAAAGCATCAATTCTTTGGCACTCAGCTTTCTTTATAGTCCAACCCTCACATCCAAACATGACCACTAGCAAAACCATAGCCTTGACTAGACAGACCTTTGTTGGCAAGGTAATGTCTCTGCTTTTTAATATGCTGTCTAGGTTGGTCATAGCTTTCCTTCCAAGGAGTTAGCGTCTTTTAATTTCACGGCTGCAATCACCATCTGCAGTGATTTTGGAGCCCCAAAAAATAAAGTCAGCCACTGTTTCCACTGTTTCCCCATCTATTTGCCATGAAGTGTTGGGACTGGATGCCATGATCTTAGTTTTCTGAATGCTGAGCTTTAAGCCAACTTTTTCACTCTCCTCTTTTATTTTCATCAAGAGGATCTTTAGTTCCTCTTCACTTTCTGCCATAAGGGTGGTGTAATCTGCATATCTGAGGTTATTGATTTCTCCTGGCAATCTTATTTCCAGCTTCTGCTTCGATATTACAATTGTATATTTTATACATATTATGTATATTGGTTTAAATCTGTATGCTTTCTAGTTGAAAATAGGTCTTCCAAAATGGAATAAAATTCCTGCAAACTTGTAGCCCATAAGGGAGCCAGAAAAATAAATTAGCCAAATACTTTTTATTGTCTTTTGCAACTTCTGTAGCCTGAACTCACCCAGAAGTCAGCAGACAAGTGTAGATGCAGTTGAAGGAGGTTAGTTTTCTGGGGCACTAAGAATAGGGACAAATGGAGCATAAATATGGAAGGATAAACAGGTCATTGAGTTGACATAGGCAACCATAAAAACTTACTAAGTCCCAAATAGTTTTAAATTTTTTTTACATTTTGTTTATTTTTGGCTGTGCTGGGTCACTGTTGTGGACTTTTCTCTAGTTGAGGCAAGCAGGGGCTACTCTTT
>NW_011494885.1:373086-373466 GCF_000754665.1 Bison bison bison
TGACATATGGCATCTTTCCTGATTAGGGATCCATGTCCCCTGCATTGGCAGGCAGATTCTTAACCACTGGATCACCAAGGAAGTCTGAGGTAGTATTAATTTTAAAATTACACAAGTAAGCATATTGTGGTGAAATTCCTCAATTATGAGAAAAAGGAGATAATTATAGGCATTTCCAAAACCCCTCCCCCCAAGAAAAAGGTAATTATGAATAAAACGTCAAACATTCAACATCTGAAAACTGTCATCTGGAAAATATAAAACAGTATGTGTAGAATATTTATTTATTTAACAAGTTCTTATTGAATACTTATATCTACCAGATTCTAGCCAGTACTTTAAATGCTGGATATATAGAAGTGAGAAATACTGACAATAAA
>NW_011494885.1:373566-374633 GCF_000754665.1 Bison bison bison
TATACTTGTGCTTGCTTTAGATAAAAAATAAATTACGATAAAAGTAAAATGACATTGAAAAAAGAATAATTTTTTTTTATCAGCCTCTAAAAGAAACAGCTGGGCATCAAACTGGATTTCATTCTCCTTACTATGTATACATATAATTATTGTTTTACACAGCAGAAGACAAGAGGTTTATTCTCTGGACTTAGAACCTTCAGACCAATACAGCATGGCCATAATTAACAATACTGTAATGTATATTTGAAAATTACTAAGGAAAGAAGGAAAAAAGAAATGGAGGGAGGGAAAAAAAATCACATGGAGTCACCTGTAAGGGCTGCCATGCAAAAACTAGCAGCATAACTGAATATAAAACCAGAACCCACAGATCCTACAACCAGCTCCAATAACCTTAAAAACTGTGTTTATATCTTACAATATACAATGAAGAATGTCCTGCAAAAGGGAAAAAACACCGTACAGTTTCTGGTAGATGTGGATTTTCCAATGAAACATTACCATTCCTTGAGTGGATTCTATCCTTTGAAAGCATTGCCCGTCTACAGAGAACTTTCTTACAGTTTCTTAGTGCCTCTGTCAAAAAATGCAATAGGGAGAATGGGTTAGCAGTCATTTGATAAAAACATATAACATAATAAAAACAGACTTAAAATCATAACAGAAGCCTCAATGAAAGTAAAAATAGCAGAAGTGAAGGCAAAATTTTAAAATAACTGATATTATCACAGAGTTAAGAGAATACACGGCACTGATGAAAAAATGGCATGATGCTATAAAGGACATTCGGGGGGAAAGTGATTGCAAAAAAGAAATAAATATAAAGCGTAGAAGATAAAGTGGAGAAAATAAATTGATATGGTGGTTAATTTTATGTGTTGACTTGACTAGTCCACAGCGGCTCAGACATTTGGTCAGACATTTTGGATGTATCTGTGAGGTTCCTTCTGGATGATATTAGCATTTCAATCAATAGATTGAATTAAGCAAATGGCCCTCATTAATATGGGTAGGTCTCATTCAGTCATTTAAAGACTGATGTAGAAAACAAACTTTTGGTTACC
>NW_011494885.1:374831-375389 GCF_000754665.1 Bison bison bison
TGCTCTCTATTCTATTACATTGGCCTATATGTCTGCTTTTATGCTAGTACTATACTGTTTTGATTACTATAGCTTTGAAAAATTACTTGATATACGAATGTGTAATGCCTCCAACTTTGTGTTATTTATTCATTATTGCTTGGGCTTTATTTTTCTATTTCTGTAAAACTGTCTTTGGAATGTTGATGTGAATTGCACTGAATCTGAGATTCTACTTTGGATAGTATGGACATTATAACAATAGTGATCATTCCAATTCAAGAGGTACCTTCACTCCCATGTTCATTGCAAGATTATTCAAAACAGCCACATATACAGACAACCAACTGTTCATCAACATATAAATAAAGAAAATGTGGTATATATAAAAAACAAAATACTATTCAGCCTTCCTAAAGATGGAAATTATACCATTTGCAACAAAATGGATAGATCTAGAAGACAGTATTCAAAGTGAAATAAGTCGGCAGTAGCAGAAGCTGTTTGGTTTAAAAATATGTGAGTTGATCCATTTTTATGATTTTAAGTCATATTAACTTGGTATAACTTCTATTTGAT
>NW_011494885.1:376108-376929 GCF_000754665.1 Bison bison bison
TACTTTGGCCACCTCATGCGAAGAGTTGACTCATTGGAAACGACTCTGATGCTGGGAGGGATTGGGGGCAGGGGGAGAAGGGGACGACAGAGGATGAGATGGCTGGATGGCATCACTGACTCGATGGACGTGAGTCTGGGTGAGCTCCAGGAGTTGGTGATGGACAGGAAGGCCTGGTGTGCTACGATACATGGGGTCACAAAGAGTCAGACATGACTGAGCAACTGAAGTGAACTGAACTGAACTAAGGCCTGAGGACCTTCAGACTTTGTCTCCAAAAGAATTTAATATGGTGTATTACACTGATTGATTTGCGGATATTGAAGAATCCTTGCATCCCTGGGATAAAGCCCACTTGGTCATGGTGTATGATCTTTTTAATGTGTTGTTGGATTCTGATTGCTAGAATATTGTTAAGGATTTTTCATCTATGTTCATCATTGATATTGGCCTGTAGTTTTCTCTTTTTGTGGGATCTTTGTCAGGTTTTGGTATTAGGGTGAATGGATTAAAGATCTCAATGTAAGACCAGAAACTATAAAACTCCTAGAGGAGAACAGAGGCAAAACACTCTCCAACATACATCACAGCAGGATCCTCTATGACCCACCTCCCAGAATATTGGAAATAAAAGCAAAAATAAACAAATGGGACCTAATTAAACTTAAAAGCTTCTGCACAACAAAGGAAACTATTAGCAAGGTGAAAAGGCAGCCTTCAGAATGGGAGAAAATAATAGCAAATGAAGCAACTGACAAACCACTAATCTCAAAAATATACAAGCAACTCCTACAGCTCAACTCCAGAAAAATAAATGACCC
>NW_011494885.1:378493-378928 GCF_000754665.1 Bison bison bison
AGTGAATTTTGTGTCTTTTTTCATCTCCCACTTTCTAAATGTGATTTTTTAGTTTTATTTATAATCCACCAATTGTTTACTGAGAAAGAGATAATTTGTTTTTTAATACATAGGTTACTCCATAATGGTGAACCATATATAGGTTTGATCAAAGGACTACATATCACCAATATATCTTACAGTTTGTATTCTGTGTAATAATTATATAAAACATCTGAATTCTCTCTCTTGATATATCATTCAGAATGGGATCTATTATATTGTGGTAACAACTATTCTCCCCAAATACCAGTAGCTTAAAACGCTGCTACAGGTTAGTAGAAGGCAGTGTTTTGTGTTACATACGCTCTCAGTTCAGTTCAGGTCAGTCGCTCAGTCGTGTCCGATTCTTTGTGACCCCATGAATCACAGCACGCCAGGCCTCCCTGTCCATCA
>NW_011494885.1:379551-380619 GCF_000754665.1 Bison bison bison
ATTTATTTTATTTTTACTTTACAATATTGTATTGGTTTTGCCATACATCAACATGTGGATTCTTTACCGCTGAGGCACTGGGGAAGTTCCCATAACACAGGGAGCAATATTCGATATCCTATAATAAACCATAATAGAAAGGAATATAAAAAAGAATATGCATGTATATGTATATTTATACACGCACACATATATATATGTATAACTGAATCACTTTACTGTACACCAGAAGCTAACACAACATTGTAAATCAACTATACTTCAATTAAAAAAATTAAAAATAAAACTTTATGAATTTCCATGTATTCTGCGGTATGAATAATTAGGAAGGGGAATCACGAACAAGAAATGAAAAAAAATTTTTTTTTTCTTTTCCAGGAGTTAATAAACTAACAGGAGCAAACAGAAGGTAGTAATAGAGAGAGATTAGGCAACAGAGGCATGTGTGCACACACTGTTACACTCACACACAACATCTTATCACAAGGTTTTCTGAGGTTTAAAGTGCTAGAACCGAGACATGTTCAATGTTTCACTGAAAAAAATTCTGTTGCATAAAACGTGTCTTTAGACACAAAGACACTTCTGCATTATTTCTAGGTCAAGAACACACATTTTGAATGAAGATGCTTTCTGCTTTCATATTTATATTTGCTATGATGTTGTCCTTGTTGTATTGCATCTCTACAAAACATTACATTTATAACATTGTTTATAAATAAATAAATATGATTTTCAAAAGAGCAAACCAACTTGTATTTGACAGAAGCACCAATTTTTTTTGGAGGACCTTCAATTCAGAAATAATTTTGTTAATCAACACAGTTCAAAACGTAAAAGCATGCAGTTATTTACAATGTGTTAAATAAAACTAAAATACCTAGTACAAATTACTTTGTTGAGAAAAAAAATTAAAATAAAACCTTAAAAATAAATCCTTCTAGGCCAAAAACACTGCAGATGGTGACTTCAGCCATGAAATTAAAAGACGCTTACTCCTTGGAAGAAAAGTTATGACCAACCTAGATAGCATATTCAAAAGCAGAGACATTACTTTGCCAACAGAGG
>NW_011494885.1:381778-382171 GCF_000754665.1 Bison bison bison
TCTGTCACACCAAAACAATAATAAAGAGAAAATCTCAGAAGCCAATAGAGGAATAAAGTCATACCAAAGAATAAATGCAAAAATTTCAGTTAAGTTCTTGTAAGAATAAAGTGCAATCCAGTAGACACTAGAGGAATTGAGTTCAAGAATCCCTTCTTCTATGGTATTCTGTTTGCTGTTAAGTCTATACAATGATTGTTTATTTCAGATATTTTATTTTTAGTTTTAAAATTTCTAACTTGTTCTTTTAAAAATATTTAATTTCTGCCTTTAATTTTCCTATCTTTGTATTAATTCTGTCCCTATTATCCTGTAAAGTCATAATATATTTGTAACAGCCTTTGCATCTGTTCTCATTTCTATCATCTCTTTTTTAGTCACATCATCTTTTTT
>NW_011494885.1:382271-384771 GCF_000754665.1 Bison bison bison
TTTGTTTCCAAAACCTAACAGCATAATTAAATTTATGAGATACACATTGCCTGATTGCTTATAAAAAGTATTATCTGACTATAGAGATATGGATATTTTAAAATAAAGTATGTCTCCTCTCAACATATTTAACAAATTAATGGAAAGAAATTAGAGCCAAAAGTCATATTTTTTGCTTCCCTTGAAGCAGAATCTAATGTATTTTTTTTTATTCTTAAGATTTCATGCCCTGGAACAGTCAAATTGCATGTTTCCTGACTTAAAGTCACTTCATTCCTTAAAACATCTGTTTATGAATATATTTGTAAAAGTAATGACTATTTTCACAGTTTTATGGCTTAGAAGTGAGTTTATTGAAGACTTTTCAGGCAAAATATATTGGAACTTTCTGGTAATTTTTTGGAAAATGATTATAAAAGTGAGTGGATGATAAAATCCCTATCAGTTGAATTTATTTTTATTTATTATGCATCCTTCTTCAAACCAACATAAAAACCACATAATTCTACTGAAATATGAGTTTTGAATGTTGGCTTAAATGAAAATTGATTTCATTATCAAGAAAATTACTGATGTTTGTGCCAAGAATTACTATGATTTAAATTATTTTTAATTAGCAGCATTTCTATTTTAAGAGTAATTTTAGGGTTATCAAAAAATTGAGAGAAAAATACAGAGTTCCCTATACTCCCTCACTCAAAGTAACTTAAAGTTTTCTAAGTGTTTTATTGCAATGAATTTATAGTTAAATCTCATTTTGGTTAAACTATATTATCTGTATGATTTCTGTCTTGAAACTGACCGAGATGTAGTGTATACACTGTTGACCTAAAATAAATGTCTGTGCTGTGCTGTGCCCAATCATGTCTGACTTTTTGTGGTCCCATGGACTGTAGCCCACCAGGCTCCTATGTCCATGGAATTTTTCAGGCAAGAATAGTAGAGTGGGTTGCCATTTCTCTTCCAGCGAATCTTCCCCACCCAGGGATCGAATCCTGTCTTCTGTGTCTCCTGCATTGGCAGGTGTATTGCTTACATCTGAGACACTTGGGGAGACATCTGGGAAGCCCCCAAATAAATAGACTGCCATTTATTTGGGCTTATGTGGGATCCGGGAAGAATTGCAATTCATTGTCTGCAACCACAGTGAGCCAAGTGTAAGTCCCTGTGAACAGCCAGGGAAGTAGGCCTCTTCTATACAAATGAACAGAAAACTGGAAAGTCTAGAATAAACAAAGAGTCCATGGCTTTTCATTAACTGAGTCTATGCCAGGAAAGAAGAGGTGTCTTTCTTCTTCTTGTTGGGCTCTGTTATCACTGCAGAGCAACAGAGCTTCCTCTTCTGGTCTCCTGACTCCATTTAACTGAGGTTTCTGTTTATTAAATTTTACTCTAGCAACGTATATTCTCTCTGACAAATGTTCTGTGTACCTCTGAAACAAATGTTAAAGATGAATATAAAAAACAATGTAGAGTTTTTTATACTGTAATAATTGACCTTATTATCATAAAATTTCTTTTTATGTCTTTGTGCATACTCCCTGTTGACTTCTACTTTGATATAAATATCATCATACTTGCTTTCTTATGGCTCATGCTAACATGGTAAGATTTTCCCACTGTTTTAATTAACTTGCATTTTTTAAAATTAAAACTTTATTGTAGTTTCTATAGAGATTGCATTAGAATTTTAGCTCATTAAGATGGACATTTAAAAATATTAAAATATTAGATGACCAACAAAATATTTTTGAACTGTGTGATTTCTTTTACTCGCCCTCATACTTTTTGTGCTCTTATTTTCATATATTTTGTTGTATATAAGCTGTAAAGGTTACAATAAATTATGGTTATCTTTGCTTTCATTTGTCAAAAAACTGTGAAAGAAATTTTATATATTATACATATATTAAAATGATATAATAATCTGTACACATCGTGCTTATAGTTAGCAATACTATATCATCCACTTAAAAATTTAAGAGGTCTCATATTATCTGTCCTTACCACAATAAAAACATGAAAAAATATAATTACTGAAAAAGCCTCATAGATTTATTGTTATATAAAAAATATATTTTTATACATAAAGATATAAAACATAGTATATTCTTTCCTTGGTTGTATCAAGTGAACTGATGAGCCTGTTGAAGGCATTCCTCATAGTCTTGCAAACTACTCTACACCCTAACACCAAGTTTCTCAGCAATAATTAGAAACTTATGGTGCACTGAGGGCAATCATGGAAACAACAAACCTCAATTGTAGTCAAATTGCTAACTAGATAAACTCATCCACACAGATTACAGGCTCAAGAGAAGAAAAATAGCTGCTCATATCCAGGCATTAAAAATTCATTACCTCAGAGTCTACTCTCCTAAACAGGATGTAAAACTTTCTACAACAAAAATTTGAAGTACTAATATATGAAAAAGTAAGAGTAGCACACTCCCCCAAAACAAAGCAGTCTTCAGAAGCAATCATCAGAACCAGACTCAGA
>NW_011494885.1:384871-385755 GCF_000754665.1 Bison bison bison
TCTTCTTCCACTTTCCACTTCCACATACTTCTACCCATGAACACACTTCGACGGGTGCACATGTGTCCATGGGTACACACAGGACACGTGCACCCGTGACTGATTCATGTTGATGTATGGTCAAAACTCCACAGTATTGTAAAGTAATTATCCTCCAATTAAAATAAATTTATTTTAAAAGGATTAATTGATTTTGCCAAAACCAATACAATATTGTAAAGTTAAAAATAAAATAAAAAACTAAATAAACAAATAAATAAAATAAAGCTGAAAAAAAGATTAATTGAAATATGTAAAAAAATTTGCAAAGGATATGTCATGTAAGTGCTCAATAGATATTAACCATGAAAATGAAAAAAAAAAAAAAAAAACTCTGCCTTGTTAGTTTTCAAATGCCTTCAAATCAGTGGATACAGTGATATATAAATGTATGTGTAAGTAAATATAGATAAATATATAAACACATAGCTATATTTTATCCAGATCTTTTTCTGTTTCCAGCAAGAGTGTTATTCAAACTGCCTACTCTAAAATTGTTGTTATTACTTATTTTGGTGTGGTTTGGGGAGGTGCAACAACTATGTTCTTGGGCTTCCCTGGTGGCTCTGATGGTAAATAATCTACTTGCAAAGCAGGAAACCAGGGCTCGAACCCTGGGTTGGAAAGACCCCCTGGAGAAGGGCATGGCAAGCCATTCTAGTATTCTTGCCTGGAGAATCCGAATGGACACGGGAGCATGGCATGCTACAGTCCACGGTGATGCAAGAGTTGGACATGACTGAGGGACTAACACTTTCACTTTCACAACTGTGTTCCTAACTAACTGGAATTCTACCTTATTTACAGAAAAAATACACTATAGGATTTTATGATGATGGATTTTT
>NW_011494885.1:385888-386133 GCF_000754665.1 Bison bison bison
ATCATCTTTTTTTCTCAAATGTTTGAAATTTTTTATTGTGAATTTGGTGTTATATATAAAAATTATAGACATACTTTAATATTCTAGATGATGCTATAATTATCTAAGAAGGAATTTTGTTTGCTATGCAAGGCAAAAATTTTTTTTTCAATTTTAATTTAAAAAAATTATACATGTGTTTCCCAAAATTGTTTAAATCATTTTAACAAGATTAGAATGTGAAACTATTTTAATAAGGCTTCCAG
>NW_011494885.1:387205-387971 GCF_000754665.1 Bison bison bison
GAGGGATAAAGACAAATTATGTGCATGCATTCATGCATGTTAAGTTGCTAAGTCATGTCCAACTCTTAGTGACCCTATGGACTATAGCCGGAAAGTCTCCTCTATCTATGGAATTCTCAAGGCAAGAAATACTGGAGTGGGTTGCCATGCTCTCCTCCAAGGAATCTTCCCAACCCAAGGATCAAACCTGCATATCCTGCATTGGCAGGTGGGTTCTTTATGCAAGTAGGGAAATGAAGAGAGACACATACAGTGTTTCACAATGTGCCACATATTGCTAAAGTTGTTTTGTATATGTTAAGTTATTTAACTAATAGAATTCGATAATTCTATTTGACAGGTGCTGTAATTATTCCTATTTTACAGACAAGGGTGTAAATAGTAGGTTAGTTTCCATGATTTTCCGAAGATCACATAGCTAGAAAATGGTAAAGCCAAAAACCAAACAAAGGCGAAGACCACATGATAGCTTAGGAAGTTTAACACTGGCGTAATTATGTTCTGCTCTTTGGTACTGACAAGGTCCGCCATAGTGAGTATATATATGCACTTAATGAAAATAATAGCATGATTATTGGTGCCAAAGAAATCAAGTTTCTGGATCCCACTTTAGTGGGACTAGTTAGTTGACTAGCTAACTTGACAAAATTTCCTAACCTTAAATGCCTGTTATCAACTCAAGGTTTATGTCCTTCCCAAATTCATATGTGTAAATATAATCTCCAATATGATGGTAGTTTCATATGGGCCTTTAGGAAGTAATTAG
>NW_011494885.1:388229-389112 GCF_000754665.1 Bison bison bison
AGCTGCCTGAATAGCTTAAGATATAGCCTTAGGACCCTCATCTGTACAATGGCTGTAGTGATAGCAGTTGTCTCCAAGAGGTATGATGAGAATTAAAATATTTAATCCATTTAAATTTTTACCATGGCACCTGATAAGCTTTCTGCAAAAACTATTTTTTTAAAGTTTGAACTATTATATAAGTAGTTACTTTCATACAAGTAATTTCCTTTATCTGTTTGTGATAAGGATATAGAAACAGGTTATTTGACCTACTAAAGATTTAAACAGTTAAACAGAAAAAATTCTAAATTTACTTTTTTTTTAAAGCATTATGCATCATTTTTGAGTCAGAGAATTAGAAAACTGTTCACAAGTAAGACCATTGTTATGCTTGTCAGAATTATGTGAATAATTGCTTTACATTTTTACTTTAATTTGTCCACAGAGAGACAGATCTTGTCATTCTTGAGTGCAACAATAGAGTTCGGTCGCTCAATAGTGTTTGAGTCGTTTCAAACCCATGGACTGCAGCAAGCCACACATCCCTGGGGATCACCAACTCCCAGAGCTTGCTCAAACTCATGTGATCAAGTCGGTGATGCCATCCAACCATCTCATCCTCTGTTGTCACCTTATCCTCCTGCCTTCAATCTTTCCCAGCATCAGGATCCTTTCCAATGAGTCAGTTCCTTGCATCAGGTGGCCAAACAATTGGAACTTCAGCATCAGTCTTTCCAATGAATATTCAGGACTGATTTCCTTTAGGATGGACTGGTTGGATATTCTTTGGAAACCAAGGGACTCTCAAGAGTCTTCTCCAACACCACAGTTCAAAAGCATCAGTTCTTTGGTGCTCAGCTTTCTTTATGGTCCAACTCTCACATCCATACATGACTACTGG
>NW_011494885.1:389997-390490 GCF_000754665.1 Bison bison bison
ATACTCATTTTCACTATATTGATTCTTCCAATCCATGAACATGGTATATTTCTCCATCTATTAGTGTCCTTTTTGATTTCTTTGACCAGTGTTTTATAGTTGTCTATATATAGGTCTTTAGTTTCTTTAGGTAGATATATTCAGAAGTATTTTATTCTTTCCGTTGCAATGGTGAATGGAATTGTTTCCTTAATTTCTCTTTCTGTTTTCTCATTATTAGTGTATAGGGAATAGGAATGCAAGGGATTTCTGTGTGTTGATTTTATATCCTGCAACTCTACTATAATCATTGATTAGTTCTAGTAATTTTCTGGTGGAGTCTTTAGGGTTTTCTATGTAGAGGATCATGTCATCTGCAAATAGTGAGAGTTTTACTTCTTCTTTTCCAATTTGGATTCCTTTTATTTCTTTTTCTGCTCTGATTGCTGTGGCCAAAACTTCCAAAACTATGTTGAATAGTAATGGTGAAAGTGGGCACCCTTGTCTTGTTCCT
>NW_011494885.1:390590-391199 GCF_000754665.1 Bison bison bison
AACACCACAGTTCAAAAGCATCAGTTCTTTGGTGCTCAGCTTTCTTTATGGTCCAACTCTCACATCCATACATGACTACTGGAAAGACCATAGCTTTGACTAGATTGATCTTTGTTGACAAAGTAATGTCTCTGCTTTTTATTTATTTTTTAAATTTTATTTTATTTTTAAACTTTACAATATTGTATTGGTTTTGCCAAATACTGAAATGAATCCGCCACAGGTATACATGTGTTCCCCATCCTGAACCCTCCTCCCTCCTCCCTCCCCATACCATCCCTCTGGGTCGTCCCAGTGCACCAGCCCCAAGCATCCAGTATCGTGCATCAAACCTGGATTGGCGACTCGTTTCATACATGATATTTTACATGTTTCAATGTCATTCTCCCAAATCTTCCCATCCTCTCCCTCTCCCATAGAGTCCATAAGACTGTTCTATACATCAGTGTCTCTTTTGCTGTCTCATATACAGGGTTATTGTTACCATCTTTCTAAATTCCATATGTATGTGTTAGTATACTGTATTGGTGGTGTTTTCCTTTCTGGCTTACTTCAGTCTGTATAATAGGCTCCAGTTTCATCCACCTCATTAGAACTGATTCAAATGTA
>NW_011494885.1:392284-393250 GCF_000754665.1 Bison bison bison
TTTCACTTTCATCAAGAGGCTCTTTAGTTCCTCTTCACTTTCTGCCATAAGGGTGGTGTCATCTGCGTATCTGAGGTTATTGATATTTCTCTCTGCAGTCTTAATTCCAGCTTGGACTTCATCCAGTCTGGCATTTTGCATGATGTATTCTGCATATATAACAGTTATTTGAAAAAATACTATTCGTTTGTAATTTTTCCTTCATTGGAAGCACTCTTTTAATTCTGGCAGCCTTCCATACAATCAAACTTTTGCCTATTACCTCTTTCCTTTTAAGAATTGACAGGTCTTGTCAATCTTCTAAAATCAAACGATTGAAGTAAAGGAGAACAATTTAAAATGGGATAATATCTTAGAAAGTTTAAAAAATAAAAGACTGGAAGACTGATTGAAATAAGTTAAAAACACAGAAGACCTGTGTTGTCTGAAAGGAAAAGAAAAAAAAAGAAAAATAAGAGAAATAACTGTAGTATAAAGCATGGAGACAAGAGTAAATAGAAAAAGAAGAAAAAAGGGAGAATATATTATATACATAGAGATAAAATACTATTTGTTGTTATTTGCAAAACAGAACTATTAACTTACTTATGCAAAAAAAGATAGTAATGGAGGCTACTTCCTCTAAATTTATTTTTAATAATTTTCAATTTTAACAGTAAAATTAAAGAGATAAAATACTAAACAAAATGTTAAAATACAAATTAATACAAGTGTCTGGCTGGTGTCCAATTTTTAAGGTCCTTATATTGATATTCTGTTATATTATCTCTGATCAATCTCTGGAACTTATTTTTTACAGTTGTCAGTTATCACTGTTGGGAATTTAGGGATGAATTCTGAAAGAGACTTAGAGATTTCCAATGGGGATTCATCAGTCTGAAAGTAGCTGGTCAGAAGATGTCAAAAATGACTTGCAACAGAGTGAACACAGGCCTTGAAAATGATGCTATTTCAGAGCACAAACAA
>NW_011494885.1:393350-394571 GCF_000754665.1 Bison bison bison
CAAAACCTAGACAGATCTATGGAAACGTAAACTTCCTAGAAATAGTGGGAAGGGGAAGTTTGTAAAAAATTTAGATTTTTAGTGACATTAAAACTTTCTAAACTATTGTGACGTTAGACATTAAAATAACCTTCATTTAGTGCTCATATTGCATTTTGTTAAATTCTTTTCTTGCCGTATGGCCTTTACTTGTGGTGTGCTCAGCCATGTCTGACTTTTTGTGACCCTATGGACTGTAGCCCACCAGATTCCTCTGTCCATGGAGATTCTCCAGGCAAGAAAACTGGAGTGGGTTGCCATGCCCTCCTCCAGGGAATCTTCTCAGCCCAGAGATCGAACCCAGTTTTCCCACACTGCACGAGGATTCTTTACCTTGTAAGCCACTAGGGAAGCTCAACTTTTATTTAAACAATACTATACGTTAGTTATTTTTATTATTTTTATTTTCTAGATGACAGTGCTTGTCTGTTGCCATGAAGTTAGTTAATGACACTTCCAAACGCAATGCTACCCAGTCTGCTTCCAGAGGCTTAACTCTCATTAACTCTCATTAACTCAAAGACCTGAGTATTCAGGTTCACGTGACTTTTATAAGAAAAAAACTCTAACAATTTTAAAACAGAATATTTGAAGTCCAGGACCCATGACTTACAAAGCACCTTCATACAGTGATGTGACAGACCTAAATGATTATTCAAGTTGAACTTGAAAAATTGCAATTTCTTGAACCACACTGGTTAAAAATGACTATCATTCTTCAGGGTAGTAAATTAATTGTAAAAATGTAGACTAATTGTAAAATTCCCCTAATTCTTCCACCATCTCTGTATTCGAGCCCTTTCCATTGTTATTTTCAAGTTGCTCCTTTTAAAGGGTGATGTCTGTTCTTCCACCCTTGCAATCCAAGCCATTCTCATTACCTATGACGAGGACTCTCTCAGTGACCAAATTCTAGGCCCCATTATCATGCATGTCCTCAAGAGCCCAGTTTTAGCAAGAATCCCATCAAGCTGATTTAACCAGAATCCCCAAACCTCAATTTTTAATCAGTGTCCTCATCCTGCACCCTTTCCCATGAGATATGCAATCACCTATTAGGTCAGTTTAGTGAGAATTGCCCTCAGTTCAGTTCAGTTCAGTTTCTCAGTCATGTCTGACTCTCTGCAACCCCATGGACTGTGGCACACCAGGCTTCCCTGTCCATCACAAACTCCTGGAGCT
>NW_011494885.1:395496-397275 GCF_000754665.1 Bison bison bison
TCCATCGAATTGGTGATGCCATCCAACCATCTCATCCTCTGTCATCCCCTTCTCCTGCCTTCAATCTTTCCCAGCATCAAGGCCTTTTCCATTGAGTCAGTTCTTTACATCTGCCCTACCCTCTTAGTAATCCAGCTACCAATTCCCCACCCAAAATTTGCTCTTTGGCTATAAATCTGCTTGTTGTATTTAAAGTTGAGTTCAGTATCACTGCCCTACTACAAAACTATACTGCATTAATCTCTATACCTATCAAGATATTCCTGAATAAATTCAGCCTTACCATTTAATGGGCTTCCTGGTGGCTCAGTGATAAGGAATCTGCCTGCAATGCAGGAAACATGGGTTCAATTCTTGGGGTGGGAAGATCCCCTCGAGAAGGGAATGACAACTCACTCCAGTATCTTTGCCTGGACAATCCATGGACAGAGGAGCCTGGCAGGCTACAGTCCATAGGGTCACAAAGAGACAGATCCAACTGAAGTGACTAAGCAGCAGCAGCAGCTACTATTTAACAGTATCATGACTAATGTTTTACCTGTGAGTTGACCAGTAAATAGAAGTAGAAGTGTGCCCATTCCAATCCTAGATCACATGATGCCTCATGAACAGCTCTTCTTTCAAAAATTTGTCTTGGCTCGCCTGCTGGTAGTGTGTGAAAGACACACAGAAGGGGCATCGGTGGTACCAGTTGAATTCATTCTAAATCAGCAGAAACACCCAGATGACTCATAGATATGAGAGCAAAAATAACTGTTTATTGATGTTTGTCACTAAGATTTTGTAAATTTTTCTTTCTATGGATTATTGTACTGAGATAAGTGATGCTTTAGGTGGGAGAAGTTGTATATTGATACTAGAATCTGTATCTTTTGGTGGGTCTGGCATAAAATAGTTCTAGTAAACTGTACATAAATCTTTACAAACTGTGGATTTAGTTTTTTTTTCTATAAGCCTTTTCATCATATTTATATGTTTTCTACACAGAATAATTTTTTTTGTGTGTGTATATATATATATATATACACACAAACATATATTTCATGTACATATATACATGGAATATATATGAGTTTTTTATTTGTTTTTCCATATGTATATGTATCAGCTATGTTCATCTACAACTTAGAACTGTATTATCTAATAAAATTTTATACAGCAATCTTACTTAATCATAGTATAACGCCTATTCTCTTTCTCCCACAGTCACACTATTCTAACAATCATTTGTGAGTGATTTTCCCTTAGAACTAAAAATTACATATTGTTAGAATTACAATTACATTCCTGTTTCTTTTGTTTGATTTTAAGCTATTACAGATTTTCCATGAAACTGCACAACATAATTTCCTTTCATATTTAATGGTCATACTGTTTTCCATTTTACTGATATGCCATAGTTTACTTAAACATTCATTGACTGTTAACCATTTAGTTTGTCATAGCACTTTCCTGCAGTGCAAACCTTCACACACGTCCTTAATACACCTGTAAAATTCAAAGAAAAAGTTCATCAGAATGAAATCAGCATTCAAAATGCAGCTATAGTTTCAGTTCTACATAGATTAGTAGTCACCAAAAATTCCTAGTCTAGCTATGTCTTCTATTATACTGCCTTACTTCTTAATTAATGTTTTTCTTGAATTTTTATAGCTTTCTATGATCTTTTAAAAAAATTATAGTTGATATACACAACACCACCCTTATGGCAGAAAATGAAGAGGAACTAAAGATCCTCTTGATGAAAGTGAAAGTGGAGAGTGAAAAAGTTGGATTAAA
>NW_011494885.1:397959-398745 GCF_000754665.1 Bison bison bison
ATGTCTGTTCAGATCTTCTGCCCATTTTTAATTGAGTTTTTTGTTTTCATTTTGTTGAGTTTTAAGAGTTCTTTTTTATATTTTGGATAGCATTCCATTACTAGATATGTCTTTTGAAAATAATTTCTCCCAGTCTGTGGCTTGTATTTTCATTGTCTTAACAGTGTCTTTCACAGAGAAGACAATTTAATGAAGTTTAATGAAGTTCAACTTTAATAAAGTTCAACTTTAATGAAGTTCAGTGTATCATTTTTTTCCCACAGATTTTGCTTCTTTGTTTTCAAGAAGTAATTGCCTCATCCAAGGCCATCTAGATTTTTTTCTTATGTTATCTTCTAAGAGTGTTATAGTTTCACATTTTAAATTTAGGACTGTGATCTATTTTGAGTTAATTTTTGTGAAAGGTGTAAGATCTGTATCTCAATTCATTGTTTGAATGGTTGCATGCAGTTTTTCCATCACCATTTGTTGAAAATTCTATTGTGTTCCCATTGTGTGGCCTTTGCTCCTTTGTCAAAGTTCAGTTAATGATATGATATTTCTATTCTTTTTAAATTTTTTTTCTCCTTTATAATAAATATTCTTTCATACGAATTTTACAATCATTCTCAGAAGTTTAGAAAGGAAGAAATGAAGCTTATTGTGTTTTCTCATCCAGACATGTGGAATATTTTAAGTTTTTCTGATCTTGTGTCTTTAAATAAGCTGTTATAGTTTATGTCTTCAGATCATCTACCTTTTATGTCAAATCTAATCTTTGTATTTTTTGTCATTGTTGTGGATGAT
>NW_011494885.1:398845-399561 GCF_000754665.1 Bison bison bison
ATCCTTGTTATTTATCTATTTTACACATGTAATTTATTTCTGCTAATCCTGCATCCCTAATTTACCTCTTCTACCCTCCCCCCTTCCCTTTGGTATCCCTTCCTCTCTCCGTGCAAACCCTTAAGAATTAGTAATCTTTCTTCTTCCCTCATAATTTTACCTATTATGGAATGCCATATAGCTGGAATTACACAGAATGTAGTCTTTTCAGATTAACTTCTTTCATTAGCAATATGTATTAAAGATCCTTCTTGTCTTCATGATAGTTGATTTACTTTTAGTGCTGAATAATATTTTTTGTACAAACGTACTGCTGTGGTATTCTCCACTCATCCATTGAAGAACATCTTCGTAGCTTCCAAGTTTTTCCAATTATGGATAAAGTTGCTCTAAACATTAACAGCCTGGTATTTGTGTGGTCATAAGTTTTCAACTCATACCAAGTAGTATGATTAGTATTTTAAGAAACTGTCACACTGTCTTCCAAAGGTGCATCATTTTACATTACCACCTGCAATGAATTAGTACCATTATTATTACAATTATTATTAATTATTATTAATTATTTTCTATTGCTACATATCCTTGCCAGCATTTGGTATTGTCAGTGTTCTGGATTTCGGACCCATAGTGGTATCTCACTGTTGTTTAATATTAAATTTCCTGATGACACATGTTAACCATCTTTACATATGCTTACTTATCATCTGTTTATC